>NC_069780.1:189265679-189568709 GCF_027406575.1 Nycticebus coucang
TTTTTCCATAGCCTTACCAACACTTATCTTTTATTTTTGTGATAATACCTTATGCTATCCTCGCAGGTCTGAATGGGCTTTATTTGCATGTTCCTGTTGATGAGTAATACGGAGCATCTGCTAGTGTATCTGTCCACCATTCGCCCGCGAGTTCCTCAGGCCAAATAAAACCCAGGGACCTTAAGAACACTTGGGTGGTGCCACCTCAGCTTTTACACCATCTAGAGGACACTTTAGTGGTTCTCAATCTTCCTAATGTCACAACCCTTTAATACCTAACCATAAAATTATTTTCATTGCTACTTCATAACTAGTTTTGCTACTGTTATGAATCGTGGTGTAAATATCTGATATGCAGGATGTTCTTAGGTGACCTCTGTGAAAGGGTCGTTCGAACCCCCCAAAGGGGTCATGACCCACAGGTTGAGAACCACTGCTTTAGACCCTTCTGAGCCCTGGGCTTCCTTGTGTACTTTTAGACACCCAAGCTCTGCATCTTATCTTTGCCTTAGTGTGTGGATGTGCAAGGATACCCAATGGAGACTAAACTTCACTCAAGTTGCAGACAGAAAAATCTGCCAGCAAATGTTCTGCCAGAATAGATATGAGAGAGGACTTAGAAACTGTTAAAGTTCTAGGCAAGAACATGCCTCCCTTCTTAATGCTGGTAATACAACCAGTGGCAGACATCTAATTCCTCCTAACTTTATTAACTACTAGAGAAAATATTACTGAATTCTGAATGTTTGTATAAACTGTTGAATCCCAAATTTTCCAGTTTAGGTTACTAACTCATATTTAAATTAGGTCCAAACATTTTTGTTTTATATTTTACTTTTTATACATTAAAGTATCATCATAAAGATGAGAGTTTTGCCCAGGCTTCTCAAAAATACCCTCTTTTGACCTGTGCCATTATTTAAGAGGAAATATTATTCAGTAAAGATGGATTACATCATGGTGAACAAATTAAAATGCAATCTAAGTTATTCCAGCTCAAACAACCTTGCGTTGTACACGATTCTGGCATCCACTTGTGGCGATTGATTGTATTTCTTTATGTAATATAAAGAGAAAATAAAATATGATTCTATTTACATATAGCAATCGTCAGTCTCCCATCAGCTTCTCAGTTGGGTTAGCCATAGTTTCCATTGTTTTCTGCCCCCTGTGAGGGTCTAATGCCGTGTTTGACGAAGTCCTCCAGCTTTGTGAGGGCACAATAGTGGGGATGCAGGACTGGCCAGCAAGGGGGAGACTTGGTCAAGAGTCAGGCAAACAGCAGGTCAGATATGATTTCATCACAAACCCAAGCCACCCTGAGGTCTCAGTTTCAGCAGAATCAGCTCAGGCAGGACTAACCCTGAGGTCCCCCAGACCCAGGTGGGCCAGCCTCACGCCAGCATTCAGTAGGCGCATGTGCAGGTGTCAGGGGCCCAGGGTAGGATTTCAGGCAGAAATGTGCTGTGGGTGTGGAGGAATCATGGAACCAGTTCCATAAAAGGGTCAGATTGTAAAGCTGCGGCCTTAATACCTAACCTGATGTCTGGCTGCAGGTTTTCCTATTCCCTCGTTAGTCATTCTTGGGCGATGTCCAGTCTGTGTGCCGTGCTCATTTGGTCATTTAGTGCCTGGATTTACTGAGCGTCCTTCACAGTTACCTTCCTCGGGGGGCCTGTTAGCCTTTCTTCATCCCACTGTCAAAAAGCAAACCACAGTCCAATTAGTAAGGACGGCTGTGGCTTGAGCTACTTATCCTTGGCTTTAAGTCTGGTCAGCCACCTAGTCGGTGCAGATAGCAGAGGTGAGAGCTGCCTGGGGGCTTCATGTTAATAACCCACAGTGGTTTGTGGCTGTTCTCAAGGACAGGAATTTTGTATGACACGTTGCACTCCTTAGCAATCTTTGTGCTGGGATATTAGGTGCTTGGAAATATTTTCTGGAAGAACAAATAAGGGGCACTGAAAAGTATAGAGAGGAATCTTCAAAGTTGGTTCCACCACCAGGAGGGGCCTGTAATCCTGTCAGGACGTGCACGTGGATGCCCCAGCGCGTCCTGGGGTGCAGAGTTCACTGCAGGACACTAGACTGGCTACATCTGGATTTCTCTCTGCCTTTGTGTCCTCAGTGGATGGTGTGTGGTCTTGCTGGTCGCCCTGGTCAAAATGCTCGGCAACCTGTGGCGGTGGACACTACATGAGGACGCGCTCCTGCACCAATCCAGCCCCAGCCTATGGAGGGGACATCTGCCTGGGGCTGCACACGGAGGAGGCGCTCTGCAACACCCAGCCCTGCCCAGGTGAGCGTGCCCTGCTCATTGCACCATGCTGGGACAAACTGGCCTCTTTCCTCCACTTAGCAATGGTGACTTTGATGATATCACATCACATTAAGAGGCATGGGAAAAACCATTGCCACACTATCACCCTGAAGTGACTTCATACCACAACGTTCTATATTAAAGTAGTTCTTGCTGTGCTCTGCGATAGATTCAAAACTAGTAGATTTAGCACACCAGCGGGAGTGTATACATTTTATTATAATGTCCAAACTCCCCACCCAGGAAGGATCCCAACTTGGCCTTGACCTTTCTAATTAGCTGTCATGACTCCCAGGCAGCACTTTCAGGACTAAAATGGGAAGAAACCAGTGTTTGTAGAGCCCCCTCCACCCTGGACCCTCCACCCAGGTCACTGCCTGCTGGATGCAGACAGACATCTTTCAAGGATCCATCAATGATTTATAAAGTGTTACAAGGGGCACCTGGCACTCTGGGAGGACACTTCATCAAGGTCAGTGGGCTTTCCTCCAGAGGAAGCACAGTTAGAGAGAACAAAAGGCCAGATCTCAAACCAGTTAGTGGAGGAGCGGAGGAGCGGAGCCAAATAAACAACAGAAACTGGTCCTAACAAAACATTCTCAAAGAGTGTAATTTGATAATGGGGTCTGAAATTTTACTGTTGCAGCCAGGGTGGGCAGCAGGGATCCCTTGCAAAGTGAGCCTCACAGGTACGGGCCTCGGGGGTGTTGGAACCCTCAGCTCTGAGGTCCAAGGCCAGTGAAGGGGCCCTTCCATGCCTCAGTCACCACCCCCCTCCAAGCAAGCACTTGAGTAACATGGAGCAACCACCTGGGATGAAAATGAGCCAGTCTTTTCTAACTTGGACGTGATAACTCACACTTTTTAAAGCTTGCTCCTGTAGTTCATTCTAGAAGGTTTTATTTGTATTTAAAAGTACCTTAAAAGCAGATTCTTACAGTTATTAAACAAACAAACAAACAAAAAAAAACCCAGCACTTTCCACACTTCTAAGAAAACATTGTACTGTTTACCTGGATCAAGGCACGCTTTGATTTCCAAATGTTCCCTGCCTTTGCGAAGGTGATACTTAAATTTTCAAAGGGGAAACTATGGAATATATATTCTTCTCATCAGCACATGGGAAAAATATCTTTCTTATAATGATTAATATTTCATAAAAAATACTGAAAGTTCACCTTTTTAAGGTTCTTACTTACATACGACGATGATTGCTCTCTTTTTCCGCATCTGCACACCTGGCGAGTCTAAACCCAGCAACCCTCCCATTGGAGGGGGCTGCGTCCATGCCCTGTTCATCTCCACCTTTGACCCGAGACTTGGCCTTATGCTCTTCAGGGACTGGACTGTAACCCCAGATGAAATGAGTTTCTCCCCGAGGGTAGCCTGGCTTTGGTGCGTTGCCTCTGCAGAATTGTTTTTATAACAGAAGGAAAAGTACTTCCGGTAGCTTCCAGACTGCCTTGCACCCTCTGGTCTCTCTCCTGAGTGCAGTCATTTCTCTTGCCCGGAGATTTTTAGGAATTTTTCAGGAAAGCGGGTGAGGGCTGCTCTTTGCAGGAGAGCCTTACCAGTTAGGAAATAGAGTCCGTGTTGATGTTATTGGTAATTTCTGCTCCCCCACTCGTGATGGTGTGCATACTGCTTGGTCTTAGGGGGTAACTTACTGAGTGTCTAAACACACAGTTACTTCATAACAGTAAGACAATGTGGGTTGTGGCTTGGCACCCATAGCTCAGTGAGTAGGGCGCCAGCCAGATACACTGAGGCTGGCAGGTTTGAGCCTGGCCTGGGCCTGCTAAACAACAAAGACAACTGCAACCAAAAAATAGCTGGGCATTGTGGTGGGCACCTGTAGTCCCAGCTACTTGGGAAGCTGAGGCAAGAGAATCACTTAAGCCCAAGAGTTTGAGGTTGCTGTGAGCTGTGACGCCACAGCACTCTACCAAGAGCAACATAGTGAGACTGTCTCAATAAATAAATAAATAAATAAATAATGTGGGTTTTATAGAATTTATATTAAGCACATTATATTGATCAAAAATATAATAGTAAAGGTACTTTTATTCTTCCTGTGGTGTTTGTTTACTGGCCGAGTTAGAAAATCTGACCACATCGTATTTATACACAGAACCGTTTAAAACCTACTAGTCAGCCTAAAGCATGAAACTTGGTGGTGCTCTCAGGATGGTTGACCTCAGTGGGTGACTGTATCCCCATCTCCCCTCTTCTGGTGACTGCAGAGAGCTGGTCGGAGTGGTCAGACTGGGCCGAGTGCGATGCGTCCGGCACCCAGACCCGTGCCCGCCAGTGTATCCTCCTGTTCCCCGTGGGCAACCTGTGTTCTGGCAACAGCACAGAGAGCCGGCCGTGTGTTTTCGACTCTAATTTCATCCCAGGTAAGAGCAGAGGTGTTTATCAGCATGAACAAAGTCATTTTCAACATTTAGAGAAAATGACTCATAGGTCAGAGTTTTATCTGTTATTTCAGGCCCTATTTGGTGAAATGGAGATGACTCTGCCAACTCCATGTGGTGTCAAGGGGATTAAAGTGAAGATTTACAGATAACTGCAAATTTAGACTTGAATTAAGTTTGTGAATTTAAAGCTCCTTAAACACCCTGTCTTCCATAGTTTATTTACAAAAATGCAATCAAAAGGTTTTGCTCTAAAAATGAAAATCACTTATATTAGGTTATTAATATTAGGTTAAATGCTTTGGCAGTGCTGTGTGTAGTGTGTTTGCACAGAGAAAAAGGGGCATAGTCTTTTTTTTTTTTTTTGCAGTTTTTGGCCGGGGCTGGATTTGAACCCACCACCTCCGGCATATGGGACCGGCGCCCTACTCCTTTGAGCTACAGGTGCCACCCAAGAGGCATAATCTTTATCAAACCTTTAATATATTTGGGAAACCCATCATTATCCTCACCTTGGAGAACAGGGTGGCTGGCCCTCTTGACCCAGGCTTTCTCACCGAAATCAGTGCTGGTCACTGGCTGCGTGCTAACCCTGAGTAAGGTGCGAGGCAGGTATATAAACTTTTTAGCTTACACCCACCAGATTCCTCAGGCTGTGATGTGGGCCAAAGCAAAGACCAAGACATTATGAAAAATAATAGGCTTCAATTCTATGAGCCAAGTTTGCCTCTATTTGTGGAAAAGATAATACTTAAGAGAAAACGGTTAGCCTCAGCCTACAAGGCACCTCCATCATAGACGGTGCTGAATTATGAGTGCTTGTTGTTATCATTTCCCTTTTAACCACAGACATATTTTTAATTCTCATTATATAATGAAAAATCAATGCAAGAGAGAACCATGTCTCTGGACTCCTAAGGTAGTGTAATATCCTTGGGTGTTAAAACCCCTAGGAGGTCTGTCCCCTCTCTGGCACCTTGGGGTAGATTTCATGTGTGGCCTGGAAAAGAGCAAGAATCGGTGTTGCCCAGGGACCTTACTTGTTATGGAGATTTCCTTGGAGCACTGGTGAGTCGGTCCCCACTCTGCAGGGAATGTGGCAGCTTTGACATCCGGCCTCTGAGGAAGGAGCACCCCAGGCCTGTGTGTGTGTGTGTGTCAGAAGGGGGGCATCCCCAGCTGGCAGGACACAGCACCCTGTCACAGAAAATCAGCACCCACCTGGCTTGCAGCCCGAGGGATCATGGTATTTTCTTTCTGTGAGAAGGAATCCCTGTCTTTCCCCATCAAGGCCACTTGACAAAGTCCACCTCGGTTTGGTTAAATGAAGAAACTAATATCATATTTTTGATAATTAATTGGGCTTTTGAAACTTTGCCTCACATAAATTTCAAAAATCATTTAGACCTTGGGAGGCTGAGGCAAGAGAATCACTGAAGCCCAAGAGTTTGAGTTTGAGGTTGCTGTAAGCTGTGATACCACAGCACTCTACCAAGGGTGACATAGTGAGACTCTGTCTCAAAAAAAAAAAAGAAAGAAAAGTCATTTAGACCAGTGTTTTTCAGCTGCTGTTCCCTGGCACACTGGTGTGTAGTGAAAAGAGCTTAAGGGTACTTTGATAATTTTTAAAGGTCACTAATTACATTATTTTCAAAAGAAGTTCAAAGCACAGTAAGTATATTCCTATTTATACTCTTTTTTATTAATGAACATAATTTCAGGGTGACACGGAAGTTTAACTATAGGTTCAAGTGTGCAATGAGATTTAAAAAAGGTTGAAAATACTGATTTAGATACATCAAATGTGAAGTTCATTCCCAATGCCCCCTTATGCATTGTAATTGTACTTTCATTTTTCCAGAAGTTTCTGTGGCAAGATCCAGTAGCATAGAAGAGAAAAGGTGTGGAGGTACGTTCTGCCTTTTAAGTCATATTTTTTAGATTAATATGGGGGTACGTGTGATTAGGTTACGTATTTGCTTTTGTGAGGTAAGAATGAAAAGGACCCTGTAGCTGTGTCCTCACCTGGGAGTGTGGAAAATGCCGTGTACCCGTAACAGGTACTAGTTGGGTGGGAATTTACTCACCCCCCTGCCCTCCCCCCACTGGAATTTAATTGCCTTTTCCTCTCCTATGAGCCTGCAGTTGTTGATCTGCTGGTTCCAATTCAGTACTGAGCAATGTGGTGCTTGTTTTTCCATTCTTGTGATACTTTGCTTGGGAGAATGTTCTCCAAATCCATCCAGATGGCTATAAAAGACATAAAATCTCCATCATTTTATGGCTGAGTAGTATTCCGTGGTATACGTAATACCACAATTTACTAGACCTGCATGCATTGTACTTGGTATACTCATGTATTCTAACCATTTTTCTTCCTGTACATTTTCTAAAATATTTTTGCTGTTGGCCAAGAATAAAACCCTGAAGAACCTGCTGGGCCCTAAACATCTAATACCTTGGCACAAATGCTATTAGTTGGTAATTTGACATGTGCCTCGGTGGGGTCCCTAAACCAACAGCTTTGGCACCACCTGGGAACTTGATGGAAGTGCAGATTCCCAGGCCCTGCCTCTAAGTGGGCCCAGCAATCTGTGGCCTAATAAGCCCTTCAGGTGATGCTGATGATATAAGCTTTACAAACCAGCTATCCTGATATTAGCCATAGCTGCTTTCCCTTGAGTACAGTGAAATAGAATTCAAGCAATGTTCTTCATATTTGTAGCACAAATCCACGGCAGCTAGCCTCAAATCTCCAGCCCACTGCAGTGACTAAATTGTGATAAGGCATAAGGTTATACCTGTATCACTAGAGAGATTTTTAAAACACTTTGCCACTACATTCTCTGATTTAAGTCTGTAATAACTTACATACATAGCACAAAATATTTGTCTGTGTTGTAAACATGTCTGGATGGAGAAGCTCCAGGGGCAAAGCACAGCTTACATTCACCTTTGAGAAATCTGAGCCAGTATCTACACCGAGACCTTTGCTGTCACACACGTGATTCCTAACATGCAGACGGCCATTTTGCCATAGTCCACTCCATCAGGGTGGTCCCAGGGAGCTCAGCACAGGAGCCTTTGGCCTATGCTTATGATCTAATGGAATGCAAAGCCTCACATACATGTGTCAAGGATCTACGTACCCTTATTAGCCATGTCCGTCAAGAGCTCATGTTACATTCTATCTGCTCAGTCAGCTATCAGTTCATTCATTCATTCATCTTTGCTGAGCAAACTTTCCTGTGTCCATTTCATGAGAGGCAATTAGCTTACAGTGGGGTCTGAATATCCCCCCAACTACCCAGGAACTAATCATCGGAGACCACAGCACCTGAGGAAGGCAAGGTCCGATGTGCAACCTAAGGCACTTGAGTGAGTCTGGTGACTGGACGCTGCTAACACAAGATCCAGCTACAAGATGAAGATGCCTTAGTTCACATAAAAAACAAACAGCCATTAGTATCCTTTAGCATTTTTACAGCTGTCACTCTGTGCCAGGCACTGCATTAAATGTTCGGACAAGAAGTCTCTCTCTTGGTTCCTACATGGAGCATTCACCGCAGTGCATGGTCCCCAGTTCCTTACGCAAAACCTAGTCTCTCACTTGGTTCCCACACAAAGGGTTCCTACATCGCAGTGCATGGTCCCCAGTTTCTTAACGCAGCAAAGAGCATTCACAGCAATGCCATGGTCCACAGTTCCTGACGGAAAATCTTTGAAGAGAGAGGAGGGTTTTGAACTCAGCAGTTCTTAGATTAAACTAGAGGAATGTGGGGGTGAGGCTGTATTTTACGCAGCAGCCCTCGGGGGCTGGCCACCCCCACCGTGAAATGTGGGCAGACTGAAGAGGCCCCTGTTACTTCTAGTAGTTCTGGTCAAGTCACAACGTGCTGCCAGTTGACTAATAAAAAATCAGTCCTGAAAGATGTTATTTGGGAATTATAGAAAAGGGACAGTGGCTACGTATGTCTTATACTCTACTCTTCATAAATGGGGACCGTGGGGCTCAGAGAGCTGAGGTCGCTGGCCAAGTCCACGCACCTGGTAGGCAGTGGGCCAGGGATGGGATCAGGCAGGGAGATGCAGTGTGAGTGTTAAACCCAAACCAGCACAGGAAGAGGGTCCAAAAGGATTGTGTCCACGGTCAAGCCACAACAGCCCAGTTACAGGATGCTCTCGGACAACACCAGGGTCCAAGGCAGGCTGATGCCCTGAGGACAGTGTAGGCCAGGAGTGAAACAGAGTTCAGTGAAGGAGGGAGACCAGGGCAGATCTAAAAATGGGGTCAGACAGCTGATGCTGCTGCAGCGTTGACTGGCCGTGTCCAGCTCCACAAGGGGCTCACCACCAGCTCCCCCTTCCTAGGTTGCTCTGTGGGGGCATTAGGGCCAGCAGCACCCCCGGGGAACAAGGTGCATAATGGCCCCTGTGCATCACACAATGGCACATGAGCCAGAACCGAGCCGTGACAAGCTGCGGGTTAAATCACGGAACTTTAACAACAGTATTCCAAAGTGATTTTTTCATTTTTAGATTTTTAGTCTGCTGGCATTGAACCAAGTAGAGGCAGTTTATGTGGCTCTTGTTATGGGGCTAACAGGGGAAAACCATCACCTTGCCAGGATGTTTGGGGAGACGAGATAGACGTCTTTCTTCAGTTTGTTGAAAAATGAAACTTTGCACAGGAAATCAACCAATTAAAGCGTCTGGGCAGTTGGTCTCTATTCCATCTTTACTGACCAAAATCAACAGCAAGAAAAAAATAATAAAAAACTGGGTGGCACCTATGTCTCAAAGGAGTAGGGCACCGGCCCCATATACCGGAGGTGGTGGGTTCAAACCCAGCCCCGGCCAAAAAAAAAAAAAATGGGAAAAAACCAAACTTATTCAGTGGAAAGAGCCCCACTGAACAGATTTGAAAGAGGTTTAAAAGGCACTATTTTTCTATATGTAGAAAAAATGTGCTTCTACCAAAATTTTTCATCTTAGCTATTTTTGGTTGCATAGCGCTGACTACATAATCATCATAAAGCTGTCGCTAGCCCTGCCCTCCCCAGGCACCTGCAGAAGTGACTCATCTGAATAATGACAGAGCATCTGCCCGTGGACAGCGCCGTGCCCCTTGCATGTGTTGAGTGAATATGAGTTAGCAGAGCAGCAGGGAGTATTTTTATCAGTACGTGGCATTGACCCTGGGGAGTCCTAGGAGCTAACGTACAGAGAAATGAAACTCATGTGAAGTCAGCTCTGGCTCACCTTCAGTACAGCGTCAATGTCACAATAAAAGATTCCAGTGGTGGCAGGGGGAGCACGCCCTGGGGGCTCGGTCCAGCGCACAGGTGGGAGCTCTCCGGCTCTAGAGGCTTCGTGACAGGACCAGGAAAGGAGGAATATTTGGGAAGTCCTTGCACATCCTTATGCCATTGACCAAATAAGCAGGAAGGAAAAGCCAAGGTGTTGTCAGGGAGAGGGTGGAGTGTGTGGGTGCTCCAGTCACGTCCTCCAGACTATCCCTCCCTCAGTGCTGGGGGCAGCGCACACCTGTATTGGGAATCGCGTGTTGTCCGCCTGATTTCAGTGTGTTTAGGGGCCTGCTATGAGTGTGGCTGACAGCAAACCCCAGGGAAGGCGGCCTTCATTCCCTGTGTCCTGCACCTCTGGAGACAGGTCTGTCTCCTAAGTCCTGGGTTTCTGGAACACAATGTCTGGGAGCAGTGAGGGACACAGCATAGAGGGAGGGGCTGAGGGTTTAGGGACAATGAGGGATGTTCAACCTCTGCCTGGGACGACAGCTGAGGCCTTGATGGCATCTACCGACCCACAGCCTGGCTTCCCATGGGCCTTCTCATCCCGTGCAGGGTTATCTGAGGTTTAGAAGGACCCAGAGCCCTGAGTCCAAGCTCTAGTGGGCACTCTGTCGATAGTGACCGAGTGGCCCTCTGACACCAAGTGTTAGAGCCCCGTGGGCTGGCACTGGCCGGATAGAGTCCTCCCAGGTGGTGAGTGTCAACAACAGGCATGGGGAGCACAGAGCTCAGGGAAGGGGGCTCAGAACTTCCCAGGGCAGGAGGCTGGGCAGGTAAGAAGCAAACCCCCTAGGCCCAGTGCGGGGGACAAACCTACAGGCTCTTGTGTTCATCCTGGGAGCCTGGAAGGCTCTGCTCTGTGGCCAGGAGGGCTCAGCTGGTGTCCACAGTGATACCCAGCAGGCATCTCCAACTGTCCAACCCAGGTCCAGGGTTGACCAGTCAGGGGAAAGCATCAGTGTCAATGTCCCCAACAGTGGCTTTGTTGTGGCTGACTTCCCGGGGGTTTGCTGCACTGCCAACACAGTGTAAGAATATCAGGCATGTTCTGCTCCACCCAGTTCTCGCTAAGCCCAGCCCCACAAGCACTGCCCAGGTGTTGCCTTTGTTGTCGCCTGATCGCGTGTTGTCCGCCTGATTTCAGTGTGTTTAGGGGCCTGCTATGAGTGTGGCTGAAAGCAGTTTTGTGAGCACACAGCAGCGAATGTCTGCTTTTTTTACTGTTCCTGCTCAGACATCATGCAGGTCTCGGTGTGTGCCCCAATGTCACTTGAACCAAGATTTAAGTCCACATAGGCTCATTTTTTGAAGGCTTTGTATCTTTAAGTCAGAGAAAATAACCAAAGAAACAGAAGAGATGCTGTTAAACAGAAAAACATTCGACAAGACAGGTCATTTTATAATGGTTTGAAATATCATATTTTATTCTTTTAGCACAAACCCTTTTATTTCTTTGGAGTAAACCATTTTTTTGATAAAGTCTCCAAAATACAATGTAAGTGAAAAATGTACACAGAATACTATTCACACACGTCCACACACATGCACATGCACATGTCCACATGCACACGTGCACACATGCACATGTACACATATCCACATATGTACACATTCACATGTCCATATGCGTACACACACATGCACACATACACACATACACACGTCCACATATGTACACATACAGGCACATATACACATACACATATGTACACCTACACATCCATACACATCCATATACGTACACACACATGCACACATACACACATACACACATCCACATATGTACACATACAGGCACATATACACATACACACATACACATAAGTATACATACACATCCATACACATCCATATACGTACACACACATGCACACATACATACACGCGTCCACATATGTACACATACATGCACATATACACACATATACATATGTACACATACACATCCATATACATACACACACATGCACATGTACACACATGTACACACATACACACTTCCACATATGTACACATGCACACATCCATACACACATGCACATAGACACACGTACACACGCGTACACACACGTCCACATATGTATACATACACACACATGCACATGTACACACATACATATACACACACATACACACATGTGCATGTACACAAGCATACGTCCATGTATGTACACATATACATGTACAATTACTACACATATACATATGCACACACACAAACACACATACATGACACTTATGCCACACACATACACACACAGGTGCATACATGTGTGAAATATCTCTGGAAGGCACCTGAGAAATAGGTTACATGTTCATCTCTAGAAAAGAAGAAAGAGTTATTTTTGCTGTCTGGGGTGCCCACATTCTTTCCTTCTTTGCCACAAATTGGAAGAGGAAGAGTTACCTTGAGCCACATAGGAAATATGAACACTAACAAAAGCTGATGAGAGGTAAAAAAAGGTCTGTATATACTTTTCACGATATCTGACGCCACAGAGAAGTAAAACAGCCTCACCAATAATCAGTGTGCAGCTTGAGGGCTGTAGGTTGGACACTCCAGCTAGACCCTCTTGCACTTTCTAATATGATGCACTGTATGTATATATATATAAAACATCCAAAAAATGTAATGAAAAACATAAGAAATTGTCTAAATGAAAAATATTTTTAAATAAAATGAAATTTAAAAAGAGAGGCCCTGGGCTTGCGTGCAGGTGAGCAGGGAATGGGAGCAGGAAAAGCCTTCTGCCCTTGTTCGTGGGACGTGGCTGTGCCGCATGCTGGGGAGCCGGGCCTGTGCGGAGCAGCTACAGGAAGGTCCGGGGAAGCCCCAGAGAGCACAGGTTATGCTACATAGGAAACAGCACAAACCTTTAAAAGTATCACTATATAAAAGCTTCTGCTAGTGTATTAAGGTTTCATTTATCCCCCAACAGGCTGATTAAAATCCATGAACTAAAAATATACCATGATCTCCGTGGAGAGGTTTCTCGGTGGCCATGACATTTCAAGAGAAAAACTTAAGCATTCGGAATCCTCTCACTTCAGCATGGGTGCGGGGCTTTCCACGCTGTCACTCTCTCTCGTCTGAGCGCTTCGAGCAGTCAGGTGGCATGCTTTTCTCAAGTGTGGCGTCCTTCCCTCTGTCCCCCCAGAGTTCAACATGTTCCACATGATCGCCGTGGGGCTGAGCAGCTCCATCCTCGGCTGCCTCCTCACCCTGCTGGTCTATACCTACTGCCAGCGGTACCAGCAGCAGTCCCACGATGCCACCGTCATCCACCCCGTGTCACCTGCCCCTCTCAACACCAGCATCACTAACCACATCAACAAACTGGACAAGTATGAGTCGGTGGAGGCCATCAAGGTAAGGAATCTGTGGCACCCGCTGCGGCCAGATGTGCAAAGAAGGGGGGTGTACCTGGGACTGCTGGCAAGTTGGCAAGACTTGCGGTGGTGGCTCTGGGGACAGGGCAGGGGTCCCCTTATGAGGAACCACCTTTTCAGCTTTGCTGTGCCTGTGAAAAGGTGGCAACTCATATTGGGAATGTAAGTTAAAAGGGAGACATAAAAGCAACAACAAATAAAATTCTGGACGATGTTGGGTTGTCGGCAGACTGTATCTTGGCTTTGTCTGTGCCTCTGCTCCTGGAGAGTGGTCTTGTGACAGAGAAGGCTCCTGCCAAGCCCTAACACACCTGGACAGAGACACCAAGGACCAGGAGTGGCAGCCAGAGACCCAGGTCCATTTTAGGAATCACCAGCACAATGGCATCCTGAGAAAACTTTTGCATTATGAAAACTGCCATAACAGGTGTGGGGTGACTTTTTTTTTATAAATTTCACTAATGGGTAATGAATTCCATGTTTGGCCCCCAAATTTTGAGTATATGGCCAGTTTTATTTATACTCTAAGGAAGAAGGTATGGAAAGGGTCCCAGCTTTGTACCTGACAGATCTGGCTTCCAAGTCAACCCCAGCCTCTCCCAGCTGGGTAGACTCCAGCCAGCTATTCACACTTACTGAGTCTCCAATTTCTCCTTTATATATATATTATTTTGGGGGATTCATTGAGGGTACAAGAAACCAGATTACACTGATTGCATTTGTTAGTCAAAGTCCCTCTTGCAATCGTGTCTTGCAATTTCTCCTTTTTTTTATATATTGAGATAGTGATAATCCAGTGAGGCATTTATATAAAATGCTTTGATTCATGCCTGGAAAAATAAAAGTGTTTTTTTTTTTTTTATGCATTTTGTGTCATGGTTCAGAGAACAAGTTACCTACTTCTTTGAACCTTAGTTTCCCCATCTTTAGAATGGGTACAACAATACATGCTTTCATATTGCTGTGAGGTTTAAGTGCTCTAAAGTTCATGAAGCCCAGGGATGTAACTGCAGGGCTCCTGACCTCCCTCATTACCTACAAGAATGAGGGGAAGTCTTCTGATCCAAGTTTAACTAAAATTTCCTATTCCTCTTAAGATTGTGGTTCCCTGTAAGGTTTATAGGGGGTATTTTGATGCCATCTCTATCATGATGGATTCCTTTGAAATCAAATCTCCCTTCTATGTGAGAAGATGAAGTGTCTTCAGCCCTTACCTCTTCAGGTGGTTAGAAGATCTTATGGCCCAGGAGCCACAGAGTCCTCACTTAAATCTTCTCGGCCACGTGGCTTCTTTTCCCTGCCACTTGGGCAGAGACACAGACAACTGACTTTTCCCTGGCACCCTGCTTAAACCAGGACCCATTAGCCACTGACGCCTCCCAAACCTTGAAGGACCCATCTGGAGAAGGAAGCAAAACCCTGGAATTAAGGACATGCCCCTCGCAGCCTCCCTGAGTAGAGAGGACTGCGGAGCGTTAGCTCCTTCCATGAGTCAAAACCTGCCCACCAAACCTCCGGGAGCCCAGAGGGCAGCTCCTTGGAGCAAGACTCCCACAGTAGCAGCTTGTTCATCGCGGTGACTGCTACCTCAGATTTTGTCTTGTTTTCCCGCTTAAGAGTCAGCAACCATTTTTTTGTTTTGTTTTTTGTTTTGTTTTTTTTTATTTTTTTTGAGACAGAGTCTCACTATGTTGCTCTTGGTAGAGTGCCATGGCATCACAGCTCACAGCAACCTCCAATCTTGGGCTTAAGCGATTCTCTTCCCTCAGCCCTCCAAGTAGCTGGGACTACAGGTGTCCACCACAACACCCAGCTATTGTTTGATCTGGCCTGGGCCGGGTTCTAACCCACCAGCCGTGGTGTATGTGGCTGGTGCCATAACCACTGTGCTATAGGCGCCAAAGCCATCAGCAACCACTTTTAAGATAATCAGAAATGTTTCTGCCATGAAGACAAAGAAGCTTGTTCTTTAATGACTTCTTCCAGAACTTTCTTCCAATACGTTGCCCAGACTGGTCCTGGCAGTTGCCTCGGCCTCTTCTTCTTTGTCCTTACTTTGGTCCTCTCAAGGTTTGCCCTCTGCCAGGTGTGGGTTGGGCTCTTCAAAACTGCAAGTGGCTTAAATAAACTGTGAACGAGGAAGGGCATCTGGGTCACAGATAGCTACAGTTGTCACCTTCTAAAAAGTGCCAAATGAGAGGAAATTAAGGCATTTGAAATCTGATGCATGTGTTTAAGTGAACTCTGTTGAGGTCTCTGATACACGGACCTATTAATGGTAATCTGAAAGCTGTTTACTCATCTATTTGGTTTTATGTGATAACAAAGTGTCCGTTAATTTGAGATCATTAGAGTTTTAGGTATACTAGAGGTTTAGATTTAGGTTTTCTAACTCTCCCTCCTTCTCTTGGAAACTTCCTGACTAAAGTTCAGAAATAAACTGAAAGATTCCCCAAACTGCCAGCTGGGGCGAGCTAACTGGCTGGTCCTCAGTGATGCTGTGTACACCTGGGGGAGCAAGACAGTGAGAAAACACGTTTTAAAACAATGGTGCCTTGGGAGAAAGGTCACACCCAGCTGAATCACCCTCCTGGTCACGCCTTTCTGAATGCCACTTACTGAGTATTCTTAAATCTTTTTTTGTATTTTACAGGCATTTAACAAAAACAACTTGATCCTAGAGGAAAGAAACAAATACTTCAACCCACATCTCACCGGAAAGACCTATTCCAATGCCTACTTTACAGATCTCAATAATTATGATGAGTACTAATAGGTCTTAGATTTTTGGCTTCTTGTAAATCCCCAGTTCCTGAAGGCCTGAGCTCCATGACTGCCCATGTTTTTGAGGCTTCAGAGATGAAGTTTGGACACACGTCAAGAACATTTCAAGCCACAAGTGTCCCACTGCTGCCAGAAAAGTACATGTCCTTAAAAGCAACAAAACTCTGGATATGACATGGTGAAAATCTGCTTTATGACACTTGGTCATTGTTGAATGAGCCATGATGGGAAATTTTTAATTGTGTTCAGCCCATTTCTCTAACAGGTTCATGTTTTGGTTTTTTTTTTTTTTTTTTTTTTTTTGAGCTTTATTTTGTAAATGTGCCACCCAAGTTTGAAGGAGTCTTTAGATATATGAATGTCTTCTTGCTTTTGAGCATAAATCTTCATGATGTTTTAATTCAAGAAAATAGGCACTTTATCTGAGAGTCCTCCCCCACCCAAGGAGTGCTTAAGTCCATCATATTTGATAAAATGAAGAAAATGAATGTGGCCAAACAATTATTCATCCTCAATCTCCTCCCCAATAGGGATAATACTGTGGATTCTTGGAAACCATCTTTGTTTGGAAGTGGAATGACTCTTGCCTGGGGAAGCCCAGGGACCCCACCTGCCTGCACCTGCAGAGGTGGCGGTTGGTCACAGTGAGGCTCCACCGTGGTCCTGACGCCCTTGCTATGTTGTCACTGGTGGAGGGAGTGCACAGAGCAGAGCCACAGACATGGGGAAGCTGCAAAACCAGCCTGATGCTGACTGTTGCATTTCATGGCATTCCAGGGAGCTCCTGGCCATGCTGTTGGCCTGGAAGCCACCTGGCCTGGTCCACTGTAAAGTCCTGAAGAGCCAGTCTGTAAATAACCACCTGTTTAGCTTTTGGATTGACGGCACGTCTCTCCCTGCGAAGAAAAGTTTTGAAGATTTATGATGCCAATTGGGGAAAGTATTGGAAGTGTTGAACTATAACTGAAAACATTTTATATTCCGTGTTATGGAAAGCAGTGGAAGAACTGACATTAATGAAAATCAATTTGTTATTGTCTGTCTCCCTGGTATAACCAATGTGTAGCCATCAGCCCCCACCGAGAGCATTAACGATGTGTGAAGCTGGCTCTCTGCAGCCCACTGTCATCTGTGTGGGTCCCTGAGCAGTGCTATTGCTAAGCCTGCTGTCACCTGCAGGGTGCTCAGCTCTGGTGCCTTCCCTTCTGCCCACCCGCCTGGTGCACCCAGCCCTACTTCTCCCTCCATAGAAGCAGAGGTATTTTAAGATCAGAAGTCAGGGTAGCTGGAAGTAAGGTTTTATTGAACACCGTTGTCTCAACATTGATCACTGATAAGCATTTCAGAGTGTTATAACTCCATTCATAGAGGACTCCAGGAAATAAATAAGTTTCTCACTAACAACCAATTGATAACATATGGCAGTTGGCTGAATATTGAGAGTAAGCACAGGACTGAGGATGCTCATCTAGTGCCTGCGCGCATCGTGGTAAAGGCCTGGGAAGATGAGGAAACATGTTCTTATTGAAAAATGAACCTTCAGATATGTCAAAAATCTATAGTAAGGGTGTTAAAGAGCACAGTATTTTATTAGCATATATGTTTTTACTCTTTCCAATTTAAAGAAACAATTTCGGAAAGTGTTGGAAAATCCTTATGTTTAAGAAGGAATATTATTGATATCAAAATATTCTCCTAATAACCTGAATGGGCAGCAATGACTCTGTATTTATAATTAGAATTAAAGTGGTAGGAGAGCTCTGGAAGGGCTGTTAGATTGTGCATGGATGACGTCCAGGCCTTCTGCAGGGACTTTGTATCATGTCTCAAGCATCTCTCCTGTGCGGTGTGAGGGTCCTCTGTGTACAGATGGACACTCAGAGGCCCACCCAGTAGGTGAAATTTAGCTAGACAGGTTCCTAATCGTTCCTGGGTTTTCCTTGGATACTTCAAAGCATCTCATCACTCTCCTGTAAGGAGAACCATCCTCACCGGGTAGCTCATTTAACCGGTATTTTAATCCACACCCCCATCACCCAGTATCTTCTAAGCTTAAAAGGAGATTTTATCTGTCTGGGAAAGAGGATGCTGATTTTTCAAGAATGTGTCACTGGATTGATGAAAAATGCTTTCTAAATGACATCCACGCTGATCTTTCATCAATCCTACGCAATCACTGTGGGAAACACCCTCCCCCCACCACAGAAATTTCATGTTGCTGATTATATAGACCTTCAAGATTAGCACTGCAAAAATCCCCTAATTTTTGTTCCCTCACACTATCACTCTACCCCAAGGAAAATTCTTTTTCTCTCTCTCTCTTTTTCTTTCTCTCTCTCCAATAGAAGAATGATGGGCTCAGATCTGTGAACCATGATGTTGGCATCATCTGTAAATGACTTTGGGTAGTGAGGACATTTCGACAGTGCTGATTCTCCCCATCCACAAGCATGATAAGTGTTTCCATTTGTTTGCGTCATCTGCGATTTCTCTCCCTGGTGGTTTGTAGTTCTCCTTGTGGAGATCTGTCCCTTCCTTGGTTAAGTATCTTCCTAAGTATTTTATTTTCTTTGTAGCTCTTGTGAATGGCATTGAGCCTTCAGTTTGGTTTAGAATATCTTTAGCTGTGTTCGGATTATTTTAACCTGCGGTGGGATGGCTCTTGCTGCCCCTCGCTGCGTGGCGTAGCTTGTGCCTGCGGGCCTCCCACACCAGGCCTCTGCTCGCTACGCAGCCCTCGCCCGCTGGGTTTGTGCCACAGTATCTGCTGCCTCTGCTGAGCCCCCCTCGCAGGCAGCGCTTCCTGGGGCTGTGCAGTTTGGGGTCCTGCTAAATGAAACCTTGTGGGTCGTATTCTAAATTCCCGCATGACTTTTCTTATCTTTTTTTAATTTTCCTTGCTTTCCTCCTTCCTTCTTCCTTCTGTCCTTCTTTGTTTAAGGCACACCTATAGGAATATGAAGTAAAAAGACATTAGTTACCATTTAATTCCTGCAGTTCTCTCTGGCTGCACTTGAGGTCTGGCTGATTTCATCAGGAAGCTGGCTTTTAGTTGTACGTTTAAATTCTTTGCAGGAGACACCGGTGCTGCTAGGATCCCTTCTCTAGATTAGACTAATCACTATCTATTTTCAGTTCTAAAAGGCTGGGACCTTTGACAGGAGGAAGATCAGAAGTTACACATGTGGCTTTCCCATGGTTTGAAGGACAAGTGGTTTTGATGAAACTGGGGGCTGTGTCCTCTCTGAATGGTGTGGACTCTGTGACTTCCAAGGAGCTCTGGGGCAGCCTCAGCTGCATGGGAGGGTCACAGTCCCCAGACACCTGGGCATGTCCTCCAGAACCCTCCACTTCACCCTGAACTTATGTCTATGCTGTTGCCCCTGTGACTTCCATGAGGCATCTGAATGTCCCTGCTCCTGCAGAGATGTTCATGTGAGTCAGCTCAGGTCAGTTCTGACTAGAATTAGCATCCACATTGGGGTCCTACAGAGAACCCTGGTGCATGTGGAGAGGTGGGCTGGGATTCTAAAGGAAATTAACAGGAAGTGACGTGAGGATATCCCTGCCATGGAGAAACACCTGTCCCTAGGGAGGGTCAGCTGTGGGTGGACCGGGAGTCTGGCCCCACTGACCCATGAGTGGTGCCAAAAAGAAAAGAAGCAATTTGGGGAACAGGTGGGAGTGGGTGATGTGAAGTGGGGTTCTGGTCACCCCAACACTGAGTCTTGTAAGGTGGTCCCCAGGGGGATCATAACCCACATGCCGAGATGTGTGGCTCTGGGTCTTGGACTCCTCCAGGACCAACTGCCCAGAGTGCCAGATTTTTAGCCAAGTATCCCTTTATTTCCTTATTTATCTGCAAAAGGTAGAAAACCGTGGGATTCAAAGCCTATTTCACTGCCTGTCTCCACTGGAGTCTTTGGTAGAGTGAGAGGGGCATGCCGTCCGAGTTATGGACAGAGTGTCAGCAAGGGGTCTCTGTGTCTCCAAGATGTCATCTGAGGGTGTAGATTAGAGTGTACTTGAATGTCCAGGGAAACTTCAGATTGTAAGTGTAATTTTTATCATATTTAGACTTGATACAAGTGTATCAGTTCTGTGTTCAGCTGATCACCTTTTCTAAACAGACCCTTCATCGTGTTTGATTGAAAAATATCCCTATGCTTCTCTATAGTAATTTTTTGTTGTTTTTAGAGTAAGTCAGAAATGTTTTCCCAACACTGTCAAACTACTTCCTTATCAACCCTCCCCCCCAGGCCATCAACTTCCTTTAGCCTCAGAGCGTCCTGTGTGCTTTTGGTGGCATTTTCTTGTGTGGGACATTTTGTGTTAAGAGTAATGCCAATGAATTCAGCATTTCTGTCTCTAAAGATGGCTCTGCAGCACCTAACCACAGGCAGAGGCCCCGGTGGTTGCTGTAATGCACTGTGCCTGCATCAACGCAGCCCTTTCCCACCTGGTGACAGGAGTGTGCCTGAGTCCCGCAGCTCTGATAGTCAATTCCCATGAAGGCATTAATGACCAATGGCAGATGCTCTGTCATTCTCTCTGATGTGGTACAAACTGCAGTTCACAGATGGTGTTGGCCATGCCCAGCCATCCATACGCCCTAACCTCTGGCTCACTCCATGGTGCCCCTGCCTACCTGTTATGGGAGATGAGAAGCCTTCCTGAGCCCCCAGCTTCTTTGGACAATGGAGGTGAAATGGGAGAACATGGAGTTATATTCACTTTGTACTAAGAAATGCACAAAAGGGAATGCCTTGCATACCGTGTATTTTACTTGTAAAATAAAATAACTGGAGGGGACCATTGTGGAATTTGATTCTGCTATTCTTTCCTATTGAGGTCATTGATAATAATTGATTTAAAGACGTTTTACAACTTCCAAAATACTGAGCCAGTGCATTCAGGTTATCTATATTGATAACCTGATAAAAGGAAATGCATTGCTTTCATTTTGCTTCTTTTCTGTCTTGGAATCTGAAAGGTAGTGAATGAGATGTCACATTGGACTAATTGGTGGGGATTTCTAAACTGGCCCCCAGACCCCATTTTTATGGACTTAAGATGCATGTCACATACTGTTTAGCAGATGAATCAATGTTTTACTCAACGGTCACCTCTTGTTTTATCAGAAATTTGGTACCTATCACAGAAGCATCAGGAATGACCTCTTCTCCTTTGAAAATAAAGTTTACCCTGCAAGTGACTCCTGCAGCCCCCAAAATCAATCTTAGAGCCAGGCAAAAAGTGCACAGTTCCTAGTGAATGCCGTCTCAAAACACAGTCCTTCTTGAGAGATTGCTTTAGTTCTGCCATAGATGGCAATCACTCGTATTACTGGCAATTGAGGCAATATCAATTCTCATTCACACAGACGTCTTTAACGCATCCTACGATGGGTGTCACTGTTCAGGGAGCTTTCAGACATGGGAGGAGAAAGGCAGATGTAGAAAGTCACTCTATGGCATTTCTTTAACTGAAATTACAGGCAGGCAAGAACATTTATCCCACCTCTTCCTGTTTAGTCAGAAATCTAGGGCCAGTCGTTCAAATGTGATCCTATTTTTTTTCAGCTTTTTGGCAATTTGATGCCAGATGGTCCAAATGGTGGATAAACGGCAGTAGGGATACAATGGTTCAAATGTTAGATAAATATACGCCAGGTGCAGAGTCTGGGAAACTTTCCAGAATCCCGGAAAAGCAAAGCAATTTTATATTATATTGGTAAAAAGAGAGTGTGGTTAGTTGCCCTCTATGTAAGTGCAGATAGTTTAATTTCCTAGAAGAAGTTGCTAGTGCCTTGTTTAAGATGATGATTTATTATTTTACCTGAATATTAACGGTTCCAATTGGACTCAGAAGATTGGTCAGATGTACGTTACAGAAAATCATTCTTATATGCCTCTTTGAACTCAGGAATATGAAATGACCAAGAAGCACATCATGTTCCGATGTGATTTTTGCCCTACTGGGGATGTGGCACCAGAACAGGTGCAATGGTGTGTTCAGAATAGAGATGAACCCAGTCTTGGCCTTCCAGAAACCAACATCACCTAATATTTACATCTTCCAAAGAACAGCTTAGTGTCTGTTCCATAATAAGAATGTCGATGTGATCCCAATAGAAGTCAGAAGCCTTTGTTTCTCTTTAGGCAGGTCCGTGCATATAGAAAAGTCAGATACAGCTGAGAGCTGGCGCAAATACGGTACATATGGACGGAGAGCTGCCTAGAACACACCTATTATTATTATTATTATTATTATTTTTAATCAACATGAAAACTACTTCACAAGTTCACAAGATTTGTAACTCTTAATTTGTATTAAGAAAGTTAACAGTATTTCTCTGCTAATAGTGATTAATTTTCCCTTATATCGTGACTGTTGGCCTGAATCAAGCAGGGACTTCTGCACATTGAAAGAAAGCACAGTATGAACCTTGAAGGCCAACACCCAGATCCACGCCTGAATCCATGCCCTATGCAAAGAAAATGCACAGACTTGGTCCGATGTAAAATTCATAGAAAATGCGTAAGAAAACTTGTGTTATGACACTTGATGTGACTTGACTTTCAAAGCTATTAAGAAATGTTAAATGCCTCATTCTGTATTAATTTGCTGGTTCCTGTTTTGTGATACAAAATAAACATTTTTGAGATTTCTTTCACTTTTTTTCATGAACCTTTTCCAAAGCCAACTTCGGCCCTTGGTAAACTTGCAGTTACAAATCTTAAAATTAATTTTTAATAAGAATTACAAATCATAATGGAGCTTCTTAAAGAACGCGATAGCTTTACATTTCCCCCTCACATGAATGAGGAAATGGATTTTTGGATGCTTTGTTGGGAGGGCTGTGGATTGCTGGGTATTTTCTTCTGGGGCCATAGGGTGCACCATACTTTCCATCCTTACATTTGGTTGTCAGATTTTCTTTGCAAGCATCTTATTAGATATATGTGGTAGAAATTTCCAATCACCACTTCTTTCGTCTTTTCTGCCCCTCAAATCTCTGGTCTCAAATGCTCCCTGAGAGCTGTCTAGCTCTATATCTCTGATTGTTGCTGCTGACAATGAGCAGATACCTGGTTTTCAGAAATCAGTTAGAGACACCAGTTGCAGCCACCCGCTGAGGGAGCTCAGTCCCTGCTGCACTGGGTCACTGATGGGAGTCAGAGAAGGAAGGGGTGGGCAGAGGTTACATAACCAGTGAGTGGGACTTGACTCGCACCTGTTCTGAGCCTCAGTGCTAGGACAGCAAACATGTTTATAAGATAAAATTAGCTATTTCTACAGAAGCAAAAGTGCTGTGCTCACAGCTCTTGGTGCATTGCCAATTTCTTTATCTCAATCTTCTTCATCTTTTTTAAAGCAATTCATGAAGGATGATCCTGAGTGCGGCTAAGAGCGCACCAGTCCCCCTTTCACGGCAACCCTCTCCTTTCCATTTCTATTCACCAACATTTGGGGGTGGGGACAAACTAAGGGAATCCTAATTATGTACAGTATAAATTGTATTATATATTTTGTACTTATGTTTTATGTAAATAGTTTGTCTCATTCAATTGTATGTGAGCATTGAAATAAATCCTACCATTTAGGAAACACTTTGGTGGCATTTTTCTTTGCTTAGCCTCAACGTGCTCCATCTCCCCATACATGCTAAGGCATGATCACCACTTGGCAGAGCGTGGGCTGTCAGAGCAAGACCCTGGACAACTCCCGGCTAAGCCCCCAGCTGACGCCCAGGCAGTCTTCAGCTCCTCAGGTCTGTTCAGTGGTGGGCAGGACAGAACCAACCAGCTCCATGATTATATAATAAAGAACTTTTAGAGCTATTTCCATGGGCAACAGAACATGTGTGACAAGAAAAGCCAAGCAGGTTTTCCACTTACAAGAAGTTGGTGTCAGGTCCTGGTAATGAACTATATATTGAATTTAAGATACCCTCTCTTCAGCACAAGTTGCATAAAAAAAGGTTTTTCTTGAATGGACTGTTATAGGCAGCATGAACAACCAAAGATGCTTGACCCAGTAAGACCACAGAACTGAGTGAGAGCTATATTCTAGTACTCATTACCCATTATAAAAAAGGAAAATGTGTGTGTGTGTGTATTTCTGTATCTGACATACGCACACCCATGAATACATAATATATGCATGTAATTGTTTTATATATTGTTTTCAATTGACCAAACAGCTGAAAACGCCCACTTTAGTGAGACCAAAACTTAATATAAGAAAATAAAACTGTACAAACATAGGACTGGTGAAGCATATTTTAAAGATTAAAGTATTTTTTAACCCCAAGCACTGAAACAAGCCTTTAAAGCACTCCATGAAGAACCTATATTGGTCATTCATTTAGGAAGTAAATGGAATAAGTAGTGTTGCATCGTGATTTTGTCTCTTGCAATATGTAGGGAAATTGCTCTGTGACCTTGATCGTAGGCTCAGTTTCTGCTTGAGAGACCCACCGAGTCATGAGGATGGCATGAGAGTTGTGTACATGCGGAAGAGCAGAAAACTAACCAGCAAGAGAGAATGTGTATGTGAGGTGTGGCAATACCAGGCCAAAGGTTCTGGTAAAGACTCTCTAGATTCGAAAAGTCTCTTTACACTGGAGGCAAAGACTGAGCTTAAGGTCTGCGGTTTTGCAAAAACAAAGGTGGAGGCATTCCATCTGACCTCCCTGTCCTCCCTACCCCTGCTGGTGTGCGAGAAGCAGCTTTGTGTACCCTTCCCGATTCATGACGGGGTTTGCTAGAGAGGACTTCTCCCTGGGCTGCTCAGTCCCAGCACAGACTCCGTCAAACCGCTTCATTCTTCGTGCCAAAACCCTTCAGCAGTCGTTTTGGGACCCTCTGTAATCAATTGTAAACACATTCTGATATTTAGAAGGTTTCATACGATGCTCTTGTATCCACGCCATCCTCTTAGAATCTTCATTTCCTCTTACAAAGGAAAGTTGAAATACGACTTAGAGTATCTTTCTGAACCTATTTGAAACATTTGATTTTCCACTGAAACGGTCTCCTCCAGCCCAGAGGGGTAGTGAAGATGACTGGATGGCTCACCACTCCGGATATTTAGTATAAGAGGGCATTGTCCTTAAAATCTATCTGAAACTATTACCTTTCTGAAATAATTCTTTTTATTTTTTGAAGTAGGTATGTCTTTGTTTAGAAAATCAAACAAAAAATGTTCCCCGAGATGGCTTCGGTGCCATTTATCCTCAGGGCGTGTGCACATCTCCCTCCGGGTATTTGGAGCCCTTGAGTCCCCCCTGCAAATCACAGGGAGAACCTGTCCTCAGAGCAGCGTCATCGCATTTGGTGAACATGGTTCTGAGGATCGCGGAGAGTTGAAGACTTGTAGCTGCTAAGAAGAAATGAGGCTGGATAATTCTTTTGAAAATTCTTCCTCATAGAAGACACAGGGCCTTGAGCTCTTTACCTCCAGTTTGAAAACATGCTGTTGAGAAAACGAGTCTTACCCTGGAAGACACAGAAAACTGAATGCAGGATTATGATGTTTAATTCTTAAATTATATGGACGTAATCACATTAGTTGGATGGAGGTCTCTGATGGCCTTTGCCTGTGGTCAGTTCTTCATCACAGGGATGGTTTCATGAGTCACGTTCCCTCTGGAAGGGCAGCCTGGTGAAGGCATCAGCGTTTCTTGTTCTCCTCCCCTCTGGGTTCCTCCCTCTCTGCCACCCCAGACTTGCTCTCACCCCCTTCCTGGTTTCCTGTAGGGGATGAAGGTTCAGGGTCTCTTCACGCTTCTTCTGAGGCCCTGCACCCCTGGTGCTCAGGCCTTGCCCTTCCCTGAAGAAGGTCACCAGTGGCAGCGATGTGTCACCCAGAAAATTGTTGGTGATAACAACAGACCAGCCACATGACAGCTCCCAAGGCCTCCTTCACCCAGGACCACCAAACACACTGTCCTCCCTTTTGCCCCCCCAATCTATTTGTCCTTCTTGCTCTGTGTCCTTTCTAGCTGTAAGTCCCATGAAACTTGGTTTTGTGAAAAAGGGAACTTTCTTGGAGCATGGAACTATGTTGAGATGAAGTAGTGGTAGTTACATCTCCTGATTTTACATAGGACAAGGGTGCCTTGAGCATCCCAGCAAGTGCAGGCAGGTTCAAACCCAGCTTGAAAACTCCCAGCAAGACTGCTTACCCTCAACCTCATCACTGCATAACTCCTTCACTTGGACAGAACTAAGAGAATTGCAGACTCCTGTCCAGGAGAATCTCAGGGACACTGTTAATCTCTATAGGATGTTTAAAAAGTGTTTCATGCTAATTCATTTGTCCAATTCCTCTGCCCCATTCTTATTCTAACTCTGGAATTATTATAAAGGAAAACAAGACAGAACAAGGTATTCACATGTTCAAAGATAGTTGGAAAGCTTCCAGGATTCTGCTGCTGTGCTAAATGGCAGGTGGTATGGCCTATGCCCTTTAAGTGGCTGTTCCCTAGATGCATTGAGTGTTTTTGGAGACAGAAGTTGAAGTAAATGCGTGATATTGGGGAGGAAATAGCAAATGCACAATCTCCTGTGGTTGCCAGTTACCTTGGACTGAAGATCATCTGGTGGCCCCGAGTGCTGTAGGGATCAAGTTAGAAAATGAACCAGGAGAAAGGCCACGCTCAGCTCCTCCCACACTGCTTCTCCCCATCCAATTATGTCTCGTCCTTTCCCCAAGAAAAAAAAAATCTGTTTCTGGTTAATCTCTTTCCTGAGACCAGAATATATAGGATCTAGGCTTGATGGGCCCTTCTCAAAAGAAAAAAAATGGCATCCCCATTAGACGTTGTCTTTTCACAAATCTTGGCAGTTATAATTCAGTGATGAAATTCATTGACTCATACCTATTTATTGTAAATTTGGAGAATTGAGACGGAAGCCTGGTGTTTTATTTCAGTTAATCCCATGAATGTGGAAAATACTCATCTTGCTTGAAGGAAAGACAAGTGGACCATTTTCAGCAGCAGCTGGTCCACCCCAGATACAGAAAAAGCCCATTGAAACCGAACATGGACAGTTACTAATGAGACGTGCATGATAGGGCATGAAAATTAGGGTTGCCATTCTCCTCTTTCTGAAAACAGTTTTGTTGCTTATAATTAAACCATAATTATATGGAAAATTTTATTAAATTAGACATTTCACAAAATGAGGGTAAATTACAAAGAATTTGCTGTGTTTTATTTGGATATCTGATACGTGCATGACTCTCTCATGAAAGGAAGATTTTTCCCTTATCAAGAGGAATTTCCCTTTATCTAGTCCACTGTTTCAGATGGACAGAGAGGATGAGAGAACGGAAGGGGAATAGGAGCTTGACTTCAAAACCATAAACTGGATAATGCCTGTAAATCCAGAAGTGAAAATTGATTGACCCACATCCCTTCCTTACCTCCCCTCCCTGAACTTTATTCTCCTCATCACCATAGGGCAGGGATGGCTATTACGGAAGACACCACTGATGCTTGACAGATAGTAGGCTCTCCGTACATGGCGGTGTGGTTGTTATTATCACGCAGGAATCCACACCATCAGCGTTCATCTTGCTTTCAGGAAAGCAGCATAGGCCATTTCCCCTCTTTAGACTCTGAAGTTGTAGGTGAATGAATTTTGGAAATTAATATTAGTGACTACGGAGGCCTTCGAGCCCTGAGTGGCATATATGCTCCACACAAATGAGGATAAGGTTGGTAGGAAGCCCAGGAGTAAATTCATGACTGCAGTTAACAGTCAGGGAGGCAAGTGATCATCTCTGGAAGTAGCAATACTGCTAACCGAAATGAGAACTTACAATTTTTTCTAATTTAATATTTTACAGATCTGTGGCTGAGGAAATTAACCCATGTGAATGCACATAGGTGTGAAATGTGCCTCATTTCTGAAGACATAAGAGATTTTTCCTTCGTGGAAACATGGATTAGACTTTCACTGCCTTCTTGCCTGCAGAGCTCTGGCTTTGCTTCTAAAGCAACCTGCTCGGATGAGAGAAATGGCAGCCCCTTTGAGGAATAACTATGTAGTATTCTGTGTCACCCCTGGGGAAATACAGGTCTGATAAATGGAACCCAGCAAGCAACCTGTCATAAAAACCAGGGCTCCAATGTTTCATAAGAAAGCCTAATTTATTGCCTCCTGAGGAATCTTACTCTTGAGGTTAAGAGTTAGTGTATCAAGTCCTCATACTGAAAAGTGATCATTAATAAGATGGAGAAAAAAATAATGAAAGGTCAGAATTACAATTGCCTAATGATAGCAAATATTTCCTATTTAAGTACAACTATTTTGCTCTTTAATTTTGATAGATTTAGGGGTACAAGTGATTTTTAGTTACAGAGATTACTTGTGTCATGGTGATATCTGGGTCTTAAGGTACCCATCACCCCAATAGTGTTTATTGCAATCTAGAGGTAGTTTTTCCTCCCTTACCCATCTCCAAATCTTTCCCCTGTGAGTCTCCACTGTTAATAAGGCACAATATATGAGCATGCACACCCATACTTTAGCCACTTATACGTGAGAAGATTTGGTATTTGATTTTCAGACCCTGAGTTACTTCACTCAGGGTAATGGGCTTCAGCTCCATCCAAATTGCTGCAAACCATGGCTGAGTAGTATTCTGTGGCTGTGTGTGTGTGTGTGTGTGTGTGTGTCTGTCTGTCTACATCATTTTCTTTATCTACTCATTAGTATGTTAGTTCCATATCTTTGCAATTCTGAATTGTGCTGTAATAAACATATGGGTACAGGTGTCTCTTCCATAATGCAACTTCTTTATCTTTGAGTAGATTCCCTGTAGTGGGATCACTGCATCAAATGGTAGATCTACTTTTAGTTATTTAAGAAATTTCTGTATTGCTTTCCAAAGAGGTTCTGCTAATTTATAATTTCATCAACAGTATATAAATGTTTCCCTTTTACTACACGTGTGCCAACATCTGTTGTTTTTCAATTATTTAATATATGCCATGTCCATTCTGACAGGGGTAAGATGGTATTTCATTATGGTTTTAATTAGCATTTCCCTGATGATTAATGATGAAGATTTCTTCATGTTTGTTGGCCATTTGTATATCTTCTTTTGAGAAATGTCTGTTCATGTCATATGCCTGATTTTTTTTTAAAATTAAATCATAGCTGTGTACATTAATGTAGTCATGGGGTACAATGTGCTGGTTTTATATACAAGTTGAAATATTTTAATCACACTGGTTAACATAGCCTTCATGGCATTTTCTTAGTTATTGTGTTAAGACATTTATATTCTACATTTAGTAAGTTTCACATGTACCTTTGTAAGATGCACCGTAGGGTTATTTATCTTTTTCTTGCTGATTAGACTTCCTTGTAGATTCAGGATATTATTAATAGTTCTATGTAAGATGTATAAGCTTGCAATACTTTCTCCCATTTTATAGGTTGCCTATTTACTGTGTTAAATTAAACAATTACTATTTTTAATTAATTTATTTTTTTGCTATGCAGAAGCATTTTAGTTTAACTAAGTCCCATTTATTTTTGTTTTTCTTGCATTCACTTTTGGGGTGTTAGACATGATTTCATTGCCTAGGCCAATGTCTGGTAATATCAAGTTATATTTTATGTATGGTGAGAGGTAGTGATCCAGCTTCATTCCTCGGCAGATGGATATCCAATCTTCCCATCATCATTTACTGAAAAGGTGTTCTTTTTCCAGTGTATGCTTATGTCTGCTTTGTTGAGGATCAGTTGCTTGTAAGTATATGATTTGAATTCTGCATTCACTATTCTGTTCCATAGATCTGTGTGTGGATTAATTCTTTAATACCAGTTCCATGCTGTTTGGTTACTATAGCCTTGTAGTATGATTTGAATTTGGGTCCTGAAACTCCCCCAGATTTGTTCTTTTTGCTTAGGATTGCTTTGGTTATTCAGGTTCTCTTTTGGTTCCATATTAGAATTGCTTTTTCTAGTTCTGTGAAGAATGGTGTTAGTATTTTAACAGGAATGGCATTGAATCTGTAGATTGGGGTAGTATGTATATTTCTACAGTAATTATTCCTTTGATCCAAGAATATGGGCTGTTTTTCCAGGTTTTTTTTTTTGTGTGTGTTATCTATTATTTCTCTCTCATCAGTTTTATTTATTTATTTTTTTTAGTTCTCTTCATAGAGACCTTTCACTTCCTAAGTATTTCATTTTATTTGTAGTTATTGTAAATGTGGTCAAGGTCTTGATCTGATTTTTGGCTTAACTGTTATTGGTATATAGCTGTTCTGGTGATTTGAGATCATTAATTTTGTAGCCTGGTAAAGCATTTATCAAATCTAGGTGTCTTTTGGAGGCATCTGTATAGTTTTCTGTGTCTAAGATAATTATCATTGGCAAATGGAGATAGTTTGTCTTCCTTTTTTCCAGCATAGATGCCCTTTATTTCTTTTTCTGACCTAATTGCTCTGGCTGTAACTCTAGAACCTCTAGAACTACGTTGAATAGCAGTGGTGCAAGTGGGTATCCTTGTCTTGTTCCAGTTTGTAGAGGGAATGCTTTCAACTTTTCCATATTCAGGACAATGTTGGCCGTGAGTTTGTCATATATGGCATTTATTAATTCAAGGCATGTTCTTTCTATGCTTAGTTTGTTGAAAGTTTTTATTATGAAGGGATGCTTTGTCTGTGTCTACTGAAATGATCATACAGTAATCAGCTTAGAATTTTATATCCTGCAAAACTAAATTTTACAAATGGAGGAGAAATAATGTCTCCTCTAGATAAGCAAACGCTAATGGAATTTGTCACCACTAGACGAGTCCTACAAAAAATGCTCAGTGGCATTTTAAATTTTGAAACAATAAGTCACCGTTATATAAAAAACATGAAAATAAAAGTACAAAGTAAATAGCAACCAACACAACAACTGGAACAGAATCTGACACAAGGCTATTATTGAACATAGATAGTCTGAATTCCCTACTTTAAAGATATCATTTTTAATGTGTAAAAATAAAATAAGCCAAATGCTTGCTATCTCCAAGAGATCCCCTGAACCCACTAAGATTCTCATAGACTCAAGGTTAAGGGGTGAAAAAACATTCCACATAAATAGAAAGCTAAAGCAAGCAGGAGTCACTATTCTTGTATCACATAAAACAGACTTTAAATTGACAACTGTAAATAACGACAAAGAAAGTAATTATATAGTGATAAAGGGATTGATCCAACAAGAAGCTATAACAATTTGAAATATAGATTCACCCAGCATTTAAGCTCACAGATTCATAAAATAAATACTACTAGACCTACGAACAGAAATAAACAGCAATGCATTGATTGTGGGAGATTTCAATACTCTACTGACTGAATTATACTGATTATCAAGCTAGAAAATCATCAAAGAAACACTGGACTTAAATGGGACTCTAGAACAAATTGACCTAACAGACATTTACAGAATATTCTACCCCCAAACTATACAATATAAATTCTTCTCATCAATGCATGGAATATTTTCCAAGATAGACCATGTACTAGACCACAAAAGAAGTCTCAAAATAGTTTAAAAAATTGATATTACATCAAAGACTTTTTTAGACCAAGTAAAATTAAACCAGAAATCAAATTTCAAGAACTCCCCACATCTTATAAATACAAGTAAATTAAGCAACCTGGTGTTGAATGATCTTTCAGTCAATGATGAAATTAAGATGGAAATTATTCTTAGAAGTGAATGATAATAAGAAAAACACAAGCTACCGAAATCTCTGAGGCACACTACAATCACTGTTAAGAGGGAAGTTTATAGCACTAAAAGCTTCTTGTTGGATCAAGTTTATAGCACTATCAAGGAGACAGAAAGATCACAAATTAACAACCTAATGTCACATTTCAAGGAACTAGAAAAACAAAAACAAACCAATCCCAGAGCAAGGAGAAGACAAAACATAATGAAGATTAGAGTGGAACTAAATGAGATTTAAAAAAGAAAAAGAAACTTCAAAGAATCAATGAAGTAAAAAGTTGGCTCTTTGAGAAGATAAACAAAACCCACAGACCACTAGAAGATCGTTAAGAGAGAGGATTCCAATAAGCTCCATTGGAAATGAGAAAGGAGATATCTCAGCTGCTACCACAGCAAGACAGAAGATCCTCTGAGACCACTCTGGACACCTCTGTGCCCACCAACTAGAAAATCTAGAGGAAATGGGATTACTGGGGGAAGCTTACAGCACCTCCAAGTGAACTCAGGAAGAAGCAGAAATCCTGAACAAACCAACAGTAAATTGTGAGATTAAATGAGTAATAAACAAATATCTTCCAACAAAAAAAGCCCAGGATCAAAAGGATTTGAACAGCCATTCGCAGAAGAGCTGATACCAGTTCTACTGGAACTGATCTAAGAAGGCTGGGAGTGGTGGCTCACACCAGTAATCCTAGCACTCTGGGAGGCCAAGGTAGGTGGATCAACTGAGCAAAAGCAAGACGCCATCTCTAAAAATAGCCAGGCATTGTGGTGGGCACCTGTACCCCCAGCTATTAAGGAGGGTGAGGCAAGAGGATTGCTTGAGCCCAAGAGACTGAAGTTGCTGTGAGCCATGATGCCACGGCAATCTACTGAGAGAGATGAAGTAAAACTCTCACAAAAAAAAAAAAAAGCCAAGAAGAAGGAAATCCTCTCCAACTCATTCTACAAAGTATCATATTGTTACTAAATCCAGAAAAAGGCACAACACAACAGGAAAACCACAGACCAAAATCCCCAGTGAACAAAATGCAAAAATCCTTAGAAATACTAATAAATAATCCAATAGTTGGGGCGATGAGTTGTCCATCTATGGACAAATTCTAAAGACTATCATGGGCTTTCTGGTAATTGCTCTATAGACCCTGACAAAGGGCATTCCAAGATGTCTCTCACTGGTTTTATATGAGATCTGCCAATTCAGTGAGAAGTGGAAAGCTTACAACAAAATAGGACAGTCTGAAAACACTAATGGGTATGGCTAGTCTTAAGCTTTAATGTCAAAAGGAGCAAGACAAAATTGACAACAGAGAAAAGCAAATCCCTAACCAACAGACATAATAAAAACAGAAAAATTGAGTGCTGATGTTTATAAAAGTAGTATGTCACTGAAATCAGCATAATAGTCCCTAAAGGCAGCCCAGGACATGTGATATACTTAGATGTGCAACGTTTTCTAGGACTGAAAGGGTTTTGTTTACACCCTCACAGAGACGAAAGATATGGTCCATAGTGACAGGCAAGAGACAGCATGAGCTTTATGAAAGTGTAAGAGGGGGAAGCCGAGTCTAATTGAACAACCGTGCCTAGACTGTAAAGGTTAATAGCTGCACTTACTGGGGTGAGCAAGATTGGTGATGCCAGTGCCTTGTCTAATGACCCGGGAGAGAGGACAGGTTTCAGGGGGGTCCAGCCTGCTGAGGGCACAGTGGTGTTTTTGACAGAGGGAACTAGGGGGAAGAACAGAAAGGCTCCCCGAAACCCAGTTGTAATCCAGGGGGCATGTAAGTGATTACAGAATAATCACACCACCACATTGATGCATCTGAGAAGGCGTCCTCTGTGCTGGGTCAAGCCGGGCCCACTCAACCAGTCCCCCCCCCACAAGGAGCTCAGGACCTGGCTGGGACAGCTTATGACAGCACCTGGGAACCATGCATCTGTGGTTAGAGACAGGAAGAACAGAGGTTGGTTTAAGGAAAGAATAATATAGAAAAGAAGGCCAAATGCTTGAAGCAAGACCAGCATCCGTCAGTTAAGAAGCCTGTGCCCAGCTCTGTGTCTGAGTGTTTTTTGACCTGAATAAATCTGGGGGACTCTGCAAAGCCACTTGTGCCAGCCAAGTGCCTGAAGCAGTGGAAATGGGGATACACGCAGGTCTCAATTTGAAGTGAACCTACAGTGCCTCCTCTGATTTTGCCAACCCAGCTGTCACAGACTGTATCTCCTCTGCCAAATTCGCATGACACTTGAACCTCCAGTGGGGCTGTATTTGGAGGTGGGACCTCTAAGGAAGTAATTCAGGTTAAATGAAATCACAAACAAGGGACCCTTATCCAACAGGATTAACGCCGGCGTAAGCAGAGACGCCAGGGGCTCATTTGCAGGTTCTCTCTCCACGCTGGGGAAAGAGAGCCAGTGAGAGTATCTTCACCAGAAAACAATAGGCTGTCATTTAGGTCATGAACTTACAGCTTCCAGAACTGTGAAAACATAAACATGCAGTGTTTAAAGCCCCCAGTGGGGTGTTTGTTATGGTCACACCAGAAAACTAACATATTGGCCAGAATCAGTTCACAGCCACAAACTATTTTATGAGTCACAGTGACAATACAAAGAGAGAAAGGCTGAAATTCTCTCCCCACAAGAAGTTTATAATAGATTATAAAAGGGAGAGATGCTAAGAATTAAACATAATGGAATGTCACTGGAGTCGCAGCATTTCTCTGGGTGATCCATGAGTCAGGTCCCGTCTTCCATAGCAGGAGACCCGGGAGGGGAAGAACAGCCTCTGCCTTTCTTTTCTTTCTGTTCTGGGGCCTCCTGAAAGTCCTGCATCTGGACAGTGCTCAGGGGAAACTTGCTAAATGGGCGAGAGGAAGAACTTACGGACACAGCCAGAGGGGATTGATTCTGCATCAAGAAACTGCTCCAGTTCCCTCAGTGCAACAGGTGGGTGCACAGTCACAAGTCAGTGTGACACTCCAAGAGGCTCTGCTGTGGACCAAATGCCTTCACCCCTCCCAAATTCATACTTTGAAATCCTAAGCCCCTACAGTGTTAGTAGGTGAGACCCGGGAGGTGATGAGGTCATGAGGATGGGGCTCATATAAAGGAAACCCCAGAAAGCTCTCTCTGCTCCCACCATCAGTGACACAGGGGGAAGATGTCCCTCCGAGTCAGCAGTGAGTGGTCACCAGATATGACTCTGCTGGCGCACTGTTCCTGGACTTTCCAGACTTCAGAACTGTGGTAAATAAACGGTTAAGCCAGGGTATGATTTTTAATGGTTTCTTTCTTTCTTTCTTTTTCTTCCTTCCTTCCTTCCTTTCTTTCTTTTTCTTTCTTTTCTTCCTTCTTTCCTTCCTTCTAAGGACCACTAATGTATAGCTTGGTGTTGTGATGGGCACCTGTAGTCCTAACTAGTAGAGAGACTGAGGCCTGAAGATTGCTTTGAGCCCAACAGTTTGAATTTGCTGTGAGCTATGAAACCACAGCACTAGGCACTCTATGCAGGGTGACAGAATGACACTGTCTCAAAAAAAAAAAAAAACCACTAATGTGACAACTGTCTTTCTAATAGTGACACCCGGAACACCCATAGAGTGTTCCTTGTATTTGATTCTATCTTGAAAAAGTTGAAGCCCCAGGTAGCTCGATCTTGTTTTTTCAGAAATTTCAACAGAAGATAACACAAAATCTGTCTCCAAGGTCTCAGAGCCCAGCGCGGGCTTCTGAACAACATACAGGGCCTATGGTCCTCCGGGTGTTTCATGCCATGAAGGGCAAAGTGTGGCTGGAGGGAGGCCATAGATTTCAGCCCATGAAGGTATCTGACCAGGACATTGCCCTGATCCAAGCTGAGTTCCAATGACTGGGAATATTGAAGAAAGAGATGAGACAATTTACTACTGATAGGAGGTCCATTTGGACCCAAAGCTCAGAAACATGAGAGGCAGGACAGTCAGGCAGGGGCACAGATAGCACTTTTTTTGGGAGGGAGGATCAATCTGAGGAAAACTGTTTTCCAGAATATTTTACAGGTAATTGTGCAGTTTTTCTTGGAATAGCTCTTCCTTCCCAGGTAAAGGCAATCAAACCATTCAGAGATGTATTTTCCCAAACAGTTGTCAGATACTTAACCCAGAAAGAGCTTGTGGAATTAGTACACTAACAGAAATGCCTATTTTTTTTTTTATTAAATCATAGCTGTGTACATTAATGCGATCATGGGGCACCATACATTGGTTTCATAGACCGTTTGACACATTTTCATCACACTGATTAACATAGACTTCCTGGCATTTTCTTAGTTATTGTGTTAAGACATTTACATTCTACATTTATTAAGTTTCACATGTACCCTTGTAAGATGCACAGCAGGTGTAATCCCACCAATCACCCTCCTTCTGCCTCCCTCCCCTCTCTTTCCCCCTTCCCCCTATTCTTGGGTTATAACTGGGTTATAGCTTTCATGTGAAAGCCATAAATTAGTTTCATAGTAGGGCTGAGTACATTGGATACTTTTTCTTCCATTCTTGAGATACTTTACTAAGAAGAATATGTTCCGGCTCCATCCATGTAAACATGAAAGAGGTAAAGTCTCCATCTTTCTTTAAGGCTGCATAATATTCCATGGTGTACATATACCACAATTTATTAATCCATTCGTGGATTAAAAATGCTCATCATCTTTAATCATCAGAGTGCTAAAACACGCCTTTTGATTTTATTTTAACATTGCATGCAACAGTATAATGTCCTGTTGTGTGTGCTAATTCTTGTTGGGAGGCTGATTGGATAGAACAAGTGCACGTCTTGTCTCTGAATGCACAGCTTACATGGTGGTAGAGGTAGTTTGTTGATTTCCTCAGTAAGGTGCATGCTATAATTACATCAATAATTAAGGCTGGGTGAACACACTCAGTTTTGAACTCAATATCAAGCATGGTCTGGGAGCTCAAAGAAATAAATCTGAAATAACTAGGAATTATGTGGTATATTTTTTCTTCTATTCAAACTCTGTATTTTCTACTTTTTCTATAGTTTTAAGAAAAACTAATCCCATATTTGAGCTTAAGCACATTGTTGTTATAATGACTTTAAAGGAAAGACTATATTTAAGCATATTGTCTGAGGAGGAAGGCAATTTAAAAACAGCTCATTAGCAAAAAGAATGTTAACAAAGACATTAAAGAAACATTTCAAATTATTAAGTGCATTTATTATCTCTTAAATTATAAAAATATAAAAAAGCCAACTCATTGGTTTTCATATGGCATCATCAGTTGTTATGAATCACTTAAAGATCAGGGAAAGTGGCCATTACTAAAATGGAAATTAAATTCGGATAACCTTTAAGGAAACGTTCTATGTGCATGAGCACATTACATTTCCTTACAGGAGTGTGTTAATATGTCTTAGTTTGTGCATCATCTGCATGATTTCCAATCCTTCCACTACCTTGGGAAAAATAAATTTTTATGCCCTTTCTAATATAAGATCATCTTCTTTGCTTTAACATTTTATTGATATGGGTATGAATTTGCAAAAACAAATGGGTCAAGGTCAAAGATTATTTAAACCCAATTATTAAGTGATCTGTCCTTGGTTCCTTGCTCCCTTTCCTTTAGAACCATGTTAAATGTTCTGTTGGTTTTTCTTTCCTGCAAAGGTTTTCATGACTTATCTATTTATAATTTCTTTGTGTTGGGGGATGAGGGGGTGGGTGTTCCATGTTATCAAATTCAAGGAAAAAAATGTCTGGAACCTATGATACCGTATTTTTCACAATTGTAATCGTCTATGTAAGGTTTGCTATTTGGTTTTCTCTCATAAATTCAGACAATGCTATTTAAGAATTTAGATAAATTCTGCATTCACAAGGCAGAAAGCAGAGCAAGACACGACATCAGATAGGGCTTATGGCTAGCGGCGTTTAAACTGAAAATTCCCGGACTGCTCTGCAAAGCATCGACTTTTTTGTTTTTGCTTTAGAGAAATTCAGGAAAGTACTTTTGAACTTTCTGTAATACATTTTTTATCTATTAATTCATTTATTTATTTTTCTTAAAAGCAAAGGTCTTCCCCGGGTAAAATTCAGCAGATATGATGAATTGGCTCACCAGAATGCAGGCCTGTTCTCTACTAGCTCTGGAATGTACATTCTACAGATCGGAAGGAAAGAACGTCTGTCACCATGAAACCCTTAGTTAACCGCTGAGATCTTTTTACTAACTGACTGGCTTTGAGAGGTGAAGTTTAGACATTGCTGTTGTTACCTGGGTGATCATGGTTACAGGGGTGTAGAGGGTGCTGGCCATTACTCTTGTTACCTGAGTGATCAATGTTACAGGTGTCTAGATGGTGCTGGCCGGCTGGCTTGCACCAGGGCAGCCCCTGACAAGTTCAATGCTGCTAGTCGTGTGCTTTCAGAAGGGTGACCTAACCCTGCTTTGATAGCTTTAAAAACTGATGTCATGAGCTGAGTTGTCATTGATCTATTATATGTGATTAAAACTGTGTCTGGTGGTTAATTGTCATGGTTACAGGGCAATCCATCTTTTCCTGAGAGTGAGGGAACTTTTTTCAGAATGTTCCCTTTAGTTTATCTCTCATCCAACTTTGCAGCCAAAGATGATGATTATCTGCGACATTGATGTATAACTTGCAGAACTTTGATTTGTACTGTGTTTCATAATTCCTTCTTATGTTTGCTTTTGAATCATTGTTGAGGAATTTGGTGTAACATATTTTTACTTTCTTCTCTATTTTTTTATAGCTCTGAACATTTAGAATTTTTTGTCATTTTTTTAATAGTAGATAGGATGTGTGAATCTCATTGGGGATTTGATTTGTAGCATTCCTACAAAAGGAATATCATGAACAATCATTGTAAAGAAAGTATGATCAGGTTGAGTTATGGTTTTATATCAATAAAATTATAGTCACTTTTTCCTGAATGTTTATCAGTTTACCACCTGTTAAGGATAATCACTGATTAGAATATCCTTGATAAAGATATAATTGATCAGATTCCATTGTTATCAGGGTCGTTATTTGAGTTTTCCTTAAGAATTGGCAAGGGGTAACAAGCTATATAATCCTTAAATTTTTTTTGTACTAGCAATAGCTTAGGATATCTGAATTACAAAGTTGAGGTGGTGGTGATTGTAGAAAAACATAGATTTAAACAAGTTATTATTAGTCGAGAAACATGATGCTTTGAGAGAAAAGTGGACAGTATCAACTATTTAAAAAAAAATGATGAACAGGGTGGCAGCTGTGACTCAAAGGAGTAGGGCGTCGGCCCCATATACCGGAGGTGGCCAGTTCAAACCCAGCCCCAGCCAGAAACTGAAAAAAAAAAAAAAAAAGATGAACAAAAGAAGTATGACTGGAAGGACTCCTTAAACTGTGATTCTAGTCAGTGTCCCACCTTACAGATTCCTCATGAATTTATCTGTCTATTCTATGGAATATCCCTGAGTAAGAGCAGAGGGTTTAGTTCCTCTAGCTCACTGTGTGATATTCAGGAAGACAGGATCACATCCAGACATCACGTAATATTTAAATATTTTGGTGCTTTTCATTGGGGTGCCTTAGGAAGTTAAGAGCATACGTTTTGATTCCATAGCATTCTGAAGTCTAGAGCTACTTCAAAAGCATATCAGTTATCAGTGGATATATTTGCCATTTTAATTTTAACAATTTAACATGCCCTAGGGAAGGCCATAAATTCAGCCCTTTCAGATGATTCGGCATCTGGTGAGGGATTGATTGTGTGAGAGGATCTGTAATGTTATAGAACAAACCTGAAATTATCTTTTTAATTTTTTTTCTCTTTTTCATTTTTAAGATAAATCCCATAAGCAAAGCAATATTGTTAGAATTTTGTATGGAGATGTCCAACACACCTGTTACACAAGGGGACACATCTCACATTTCAAAGACATGGTCACAGTCATAAGATTTCTATGTTGCTGAGCTGGAATAACTAGAGCATAGTGTTATATTCCTTGTGATATGCAGGGAGAACCTGGGAAAATCGCGCTGGTGTTTAAGGAATCTTCTACAATTAACCGTCTATGTCTAAGAAGTCTATTGTTACAGTGAGTCCAAGCTCCTGGACTCAAGGAAATCCTCTTTCCTCAGAATATAACTTTTACTTGCTTATGTTTTCATATGTAACATGGTGCTATTAATATTTAGAAGGGCTGTAATTTGCCCAGGTAAAGGAGAATTTATAGGTACCTCTAAAATTAGTCCTTTGCAGTTCAATTTACTGGTTGCTTCCTTTGCGAGTAAAGCTCTACTCATGAAATGTTGTAGAAGTTGTGCTTTAGAGATCTCTTGTACTCTTCTGATAAAGGTCCCCAGATGACAGTTATAGTTTATGCCAGGAAGAAGGGATTGTTACAAATTTCTACCATTTGTGTGATTTTCAAATTCCAATGAGTCTGATAGCCTTCATCATATTTTAAAATTTTCTGTATTTGTGATGTTTTGATATCTTTGGGGGGCCTTGCTGGCTAGGGAAAGACATTCTCTTTCCGAGGCTGATTAATTTCTAGAGACAGTAAACAACTGTTCAGTGATTTAATATACAACTAACTGATCCAAGTCCACACCCCGAACACCTCCTTTCTCTGACTCTTACATACCCAGCCAATATTTCTCTTGCCCTAAATCAACCCAAGGCCAAATAGCACTCAATGAAGGACAGTCCCTGTGTCCCAAACCCTGCCAGCATCACTAACCCTGCTATGCCTGTGCCCTGCCTTCCCACCAGACTGCATGACAAAGGCTCTGGCCTGTGCCTTCTCACTCTTTTCTGCCAGTGGCTGACACTGGTGTCCCCTGTGGTCCTGTGTGGTCTACTGTTCCTTTTTCCCAGGAGAACTGTAAGTGACATTAAGCTTTGCTTTCAATAGTATTGACCTTCCTGTGTCAGCACTCTGTCACCTTTACAGGTTACGACTTGGGCACAGATTACTGACATCTAAAATCATCATCAGTCAAGGTTGATGGTATGTACAGAGGCACCCAGGCCAACAAGAACGTCATGTTCTTTTATACTTGGTTTGTATGCTGTTTTACATGATATGAGGAAGAAAATAAACATAGAGGGTGGGGTGTCAATGCCTCCTTGGCAGAGCATCTTCAGAAAGATTCTGGAAAGATGTCCTCTGTTTCTTAGACTGACCCTGGTCCTTCTAGTAGCCCTTGTGCTTTTTTTTATTTTAATTGTTTTTGTTTTGTTTTAGATAGAGTCTCATCCAACATCCCATGTAGAGTGTAGAGATGTCATCATAGCTCACAGCAACCTCAAACTCCTGGACTCAAGGAAATCCTCTTTCCTCAGCCACCTGAGTAACTGGGACTACAATTGCCAGCATCATACTCAGCCACACCTGTCTAGGTTTTCTACTTAGCAGCGATGGGGGTTGGCTCTTGTTCAAGCTGGTCTCAACTCCTAAGCAAAATCAATCCTCCTGCCCAGCCACCCTGAGCGCTGCTAGGATTACAGGTTTGAGCCAGAGCGCCCAGTGCCCTGGTCCTTTTAACGTATACACGTGTGCTGATCCAGAGACTGCTAATTTTGAAAGAACACACCTCTTGTCAGTCTTATTTTCATTATGGGATCCAGGGATTTTTTTCTTTTCAAACATGGAAGGCAATACATTTTTTTCTCTTTAGCCTGCTTACTTTCTAGGACATTTTTACTGTGGTAAAGTGTATATGAAATAAGATTTATCATCTGAACCATTTTGGAACGTTAAATTCAGTGGCATGAAGTGCATCCACACTCCTGTGCAGCCACCGCCACTATTGGTCTCCAGGATTTTGTCATCAGCCCAAAGGGAGATTCTGTGGCTCTTAATGACTCCCCATTGCTCCCTGGCACACTGGTGTCCATTAGGATGTTTTTTGTCTCTGTGAATTTTTTCTTTCTGGTTTACTCCACTTCACATAGTGTTTTCGAGGTTCATCCTCATGGTAGCAGGTGTCAGAATTTTGTTCCTTTTTAAGACTGAATAATATTTCATTGTACATATGTACCACATTTTGCTTATCCAGTCACCTGTCCGTGAACCTTTGGGGTGTTTCCACCTTTTGACTCTTGTGATGCTGTTGACTTTCAGGTACGATTATCTGCTCACATCTCTGCTCTCAGTTCTTTGGGGTTATATAACTAGAAGTAGAATTCTTGAACCACATGGTAATTCTGTGGTCAGAATCGGGAGGAAGTGTCACACTGCCTCCCACGATAACTACACATTTTATAGACCACCAGGAATGTATGGGGGTTCCAATTTCCGAACCCTGGAGGACAACACCTGTTCTTGTCTATTTTGGGAAAAATGCTATTCTGATGAGTATGAAGTGGTAACACATAAGGCTTTTAATTTGCATTTCCCTAATGATTAGTGACACTGAGGAGCTTTTGAAGCACCTAATGGCCTTTTGTATATCTTCTTTCGAGAAATGTTTATTTAAATACTTTGCCTATTTTTTACTTGGATTGTTCATTATGTTCTTGTGGTTTACAAATTCTTATATATTCTTAATAACAGTCCTTTATAGATACATAATTTACAAATACTTTCTAAGGCTTTTTGAAAGTGTTCTCCCGTATATTCAAGATCTTCTGAATTGGAAATCTCTAATTGCATTTTTACGTCCTCTTTTTCATATTTTAACCCCTTTTAAAGAGGAACAAGTCTCTATTTACTTCAGTTCTTTGTATATCCCAGAGCATTGCTTGAACTGTTTCTGAAGCCTGTTTTTAAAACATATTCATTTTTCTTTCATTCATTTTATTTATCATTTTGTTCATGTATTTGCCCAATCTGAACTTTAAGGAAAGGTTTCATAAGTGGCCTACCTTTCTTTTAAAAACACGCTCTGGGGCGGTGCCTGTGGCTCAGTCGGTAGGGCGCCGGCCCCATATGCCGAGGGTGACGGGTTCAAACCTGGCCCCGGCCAAACTGCAGCCAAAAAATAGCCAGGCGTTGTGGCGGGCGCCTGTAGTCCCAGCTACTCGGGAGGCTGAGGCAAGAGAATCACTGCAGCCCAGGAGTTGGAGGTTGCTGTGAGCTGTGTGAGGCCACGGCACTCTACCGAGGGCCATAAAGTGAGACTCTGTCTCTACAAAAAAAAAAAAAAAAAAAACACGCTCTGAAAGACATTTTCCAATTCATGCACAGCTAGATCATTTAAGTCTTCCTCTGGCATTTTCCACTGTGCCACTTTTGTCATTTTTCCCCATCTAAGGACCTAAGATGAAAGGTATTCATTGGTACCTAAACAGTGCTCCAGGACGATAATTATCTAACAAAGCCCTGAATTCTGTCACTGATTTCTGTCTGTTTGGGGAAACATGCATATATATTTTTAAAAGTTAGGATAGAGCTCTCAAATCATCTTCAGAGCAGGGGTTCTGAGTTCTTCTTTAGAGCCAGAAAAACACAGGCAAAATGTTCAATGTTATTTTTTTTTCATGTTTAATATAGAACCAGAAGCAGAACCCTGAGGGGAATGCAGCAACTGAAACTCAGGAAAAGGAGCAGAGGAAGGAAGGGATGTGAGAGGGCGGGGGAGACAAAGCCACGTGCAGGAGGCGCTGGAGGAGCAGGACCCGTCTCAGGGGACCTGGGACGCAGTCAACATTTTTCCCTGGCTTCCACACAGGGCCTTTGAGGGAGGCTTAGTGGATTTTTTTTTTTTTTTTTGAGGCTTCATCATGTGATCGTCTGTTTGATATTTTATTTGTTTACTCTCCTAGAGTTGTTTTTAAATGTACCTTTCATATAACAAAATATCTCTTTTTTTATTAAATCATAGCTGTGTACATTGATATGATCATGGGGCATCATTCACTAGCTTCACAGAGCGTTTGACACACTTCCCATCACACTGGTTGACATAGCCTTCCTGGCATTCTCTCAGTTACTGTGACAAAATATCTCCATAATGGCTGTTGCAATTCTAAGTCTTCCTCAATAAACTATTAGCAATTATCCAGCTAATCATGAGGACCATTTTGAGAGGACATGAGAAGGAGGGCGTGGTGCAGACAAGTTCATGACAAGCGCAAATAAGGCTTTACCTGGTCAAATCCAAGCAAGTGGATTCCATCTTGGGTCCCAGAAAAATATAGGAGTAATTGTCTGATCTGTACCCTGACGAACAAACCCCAGAATACGTAGTTAGCAAAGGGGTCTTATTTCAGGATTTGATAAGACAAAGTGTGTCCTCACATTGATTTAACTGTTGGTGTGAAGGCAGAGAAGACCCAAGCATTATGAACAAATTATCTTTGTACAAATTGGCTACCAGTCATCAGTCTTAGGGACTGGCTTGATTGAAAGCTTATGTAGCCTCTGCCGCCTTCTCTTTCCAATGCGTTTAACAAGCACGAAATACAGTAAAACAAACCCGTGTGACATGATTTAGTACAAAGAGAAGAAAGCAGTAAAATAATAAGATTAACAGTAAGCATATTAACCAAATAGTATATTCTTCTCCAAGAAAGACAATGTCCTTTCTAAAAAGGTATTTTTAAAAATAATCATAGAACAAAAAATAGATTTAGTAATGCAACCTTAGAAATAAGCCAGATCTGATATCATTGTTGAGAAATTCATAGGAAAATTTTATATATATATATATATATATATATACATATATATATATTTCCTATTTGCTTAAGCAAGGAGGAGAAATGCTTGTTAAGTTCAGTCTTTCTTACAGAGTTTGACAGGTTTTAAAGCCAGAAGTAGTTAGGGGTTAGCATCCCTCTCACTATGAAAGTGGCATTATGGTTGTTATTGATTTATTAAACAACTTATGCCTTGGACATGAGTTCCGTTGAGTACTTGTTATTCATAAACAATACAAATGGTCTACAAATGACAATGAAACAATGCAGAGTACAAGTTGACTCTTAGTAGATTCAAAGTAAGCAGTAAACATGATTTCATTGATTTAGTCCTCAGTGTCTGGCGATGTATTTCTTCTGCATTTCCTAAAAGGGTCAATGTGAGACTCACATTGATTGACCTGATCGCCCCTCCCCCAAAGAGCTTAGTGACTTGTGAGCAGGAGACACTCAAAGAAACCAATCCCAGTCCTTTCTCAGGGGTAGAAACTGACACTATGGGAGAGAATCTACCTCCTCCCGGGGCTGCACCACCTGTAAGCTGAGCCTTTCCAGTGCCTTCTTATCTCCCAGGTGGGAAAGGGTGTGTGAGAAACACCAGCGGGATGAAGGCGAACCCAGAGACGGAGGAGGGGGGCTCACATGGGTATATCTCAACTTTTTAGTTTGGGGAAATGTTAAACTCTTTTATGATTAAAAGATCTCAGTTGAGTTTCTTCCATTCCTACCCCTGGTAATTCCCACTTCCTTTCAGTCTGTCTTCCCAAAGAGATGCTGAACAGGTAAGCCTACAGGCTCTTCCAAGTTACTCTCCCCAAGTTTCCTATTTAATCCATCACTGTCTCCCTTAAATACTGCCAGTGACTCTCAATTCCCACAGACTAAATTGTTAAATCCAAGAAGAGCAGCGCACAGAGCCTTCCTTTCCATCCTCTGACTGCGTCTGTGCAGGAACCTCAGCCCTGGTCCTGCGGGTTGCCGTAAGTAGACTGAGCATCCTTTTGATATTATATTATAAGCTGAATTTTGACATAATGCTTTTGATTTGCCTTCTTGCATCTTTAACCACAAATTATCCTTTCCCTAAGCTGCTATGATGATCTTTATCCCATTTTTATCATAAATACCCATGGTTAGATCCAAGGACTGACATTACTGCAGAAATTTAGAGAAATGAACAAGCTAACTGAGAAAGGAGACAAAATAAGGAAGCATCAGTCTGTTGGATATTTATTTTCTCTCCGATAGCACCCACTATTTCCTCTTTCTACTTTGTTCTTTATGAATAAAAATATTTCATGTTCCTTTTATATCAGTTACATTGGATATGGTCTGTAGAACACAGCAGGTCTTCTCTGAAAGCCAGATTCAATTTGTTTTTTAAAAGTCAGTAAATTAATAGGAGAATCTTCATTGGTTTTACTCTTAATAATGGCCCACTCAATATGTCAACATCATGGTATAAGAATTCCTGACTCCTATATGTTCCCCGCCCTGTTCCATAAATCTATATTTCTGTTTTTTGTGCCAATACCATGCTGTTTGATCACTACAGATTCGTGGTATAACCTGCAGTCTGGATGCCTCCAGATTTGTGCTTATTTCGTAGAATTGCACTAGCTGTTTGGTGTTTTTCTGGTTCCACAAAAAACGTAAAACTATTTTTTAAGAGCTTTAAGGTAGGCCGTTGGTATTTTAATGAGGGTTGCAATGAATCTATAGGTTACTTTGGGTAATTAAGTCTTTGTGGTCGGAATGACTCTATGTTTGTCTCCTGACCCAACCATTTCCTGGTTCTCTGTCTCTGAACAAATTATTTTGTATCTCTAAACTTCATTTTCTTCATCTGTAACATGGGTTTAATAATTGTACCTATACTGTTGTAATAATAAAATGAAATGTAGAGTGTTTAGGACAATGCCAACAAAATGTTACCAATATACCTCGTGGTGGGCAGTTTCTCGTCTTTTATAAATAAGATGTCATATAGTCATGAAAGTTTGTCACCAGATGTTCATTGAATTGAAGAAAAAGAAAAATGGTGGCAGAAAACAGATATGAAAATCTAGAAGATTGGAGGAAAGTTTTGCTCATTTATCAGGAGGGTAGAACTGTGTAACAACAAAGTGGTTAACTTGTGAGAAGGAATGCTGCCCCACTCTGAAAAGAACTATTTACAAAAAGAAGGACACAGTCAGGCATTAGATGAAGCTTCTCATCCCATCACACGTTTTGGAGAGTGAAAAGTCCGGGCTGTCCTGACACCCAGGGTAGCTTGACTCACTCCATCTTCCTCAGCCTGATTAAATTTCCAAGGTTTTCACCCAAATCTTGTTGTATATTGCTGTTTCTAATAAATCACGGTACAAAGGAATTAAGCTGGGCTCTGCAGAACCTGCCAGGACAGTAATTCTCACACAGCACTAAGATTTACCCCCTGGTGTCTGCTCTGAGTCTGTGCCTCAGGCTGCTATCTATGAAAATGCACGCTGGACAGCTCAGGTGAGGAAATCAAATCTACTGGATTCATGGAGTCAGTGAATGAGTGATAGATCTGGGTCTAAAGAAAATAATGCAAAGATACCATCCAGAAGAACAGCCACAGTAATTGTGGTTTGTGTTGCCTTTTAGACGAGTGTATTATTGGTGTCAGGAAAAAGGGCATAATGACAAAAATGCTACATGATTCCAATGATACTAATTTATTCATAGAAATAAGGCTAGCCAAAGAACAGTTTTTAATAGGTCTTTAGATGACAGTGGAATTTATATAAAAGCCTACTTTCAAGTAACTTAAACTAACCCCCCCCCACTCGACCCCCATAATTTATGTATTCAGACTAGAGTTCACTTTCCATACATCTAGCTTCTGGTTCATTTGGAAGGGGCTTAGACATGTCTTAGAAATTAACTTATTTTGATGATGTGTGTCTATGGGTGGATGGTGGTGGGGCTTCATTTTGGGGCCGGGGTGGACATTGCTTCAGGAGCTTGGGAAAGCAGAAGCGAATTAAACCTTGAACTTGAGAAGAATATGGGAACAGGTTTGAGCAGAAACACTCTCCCCACCTCACCCGCACCTAATAGATATAATAAATCTTAATGAAAAATTATTCTAAGACATCCCAGATGTGAAAAATGCCCATAATTTATTTATGTAACGTTAAGTAGTACATATATACTGAGGAAAGACACCAAAGAAAAAGGGCAGTGGGGCAGGGATGGTGTCTCCTATTTGTATTATTCCCTAAGGAAAATAAAATGTTGAGAAAAAAGTAATGTCTATAATTTATATTCTTGTCCTGAGCTCCAGAGGCCAAAATAAATAATGCTCGGTAAATTCTGAAGAGAGAAATTGTGAAAGGTTCTTAAAAGTGCCTCGCAAATACTCTGAAACTCAGTGGTATAAAGCAAACATGCATGATGGTCAGCCGCTGTGTGGGCACGGATTTCAGACAGAGGACACTAGAGACAACTGTTGTTGACAATACCCAGTTCCTCATGGGGAAGATCCCAAGATTTGTTCTTTCACCCTGAGGCTGGCTGATGCTAGTTTTTAGAGGAAGACTTCATTTCCACTGAAGGTAGATCTGGTGGCCTCTGTTGTGTGGTATAGTCTGGGCTTTCTTATAAATGGTAGCTGTGTTCCAAGGGCAAGCATAGTGGCTGGATGACAGAGAGATAGAGCGATAGAGACAAAGATAGATGGAGAGAGAGAAAGATGAGTGAAAGACGATGACCAGCCCTGCAGGCCACCAAGTGCCATTTCTGCCCCCTCTATTTTTGTCAGCATCCATGAGACACCCCCATGCTTCTTCTGCAGGAGAGTCAGTAACATTGTGAAAGATTATGCAGATTGGGAGATAGTGGTATGGTCATCTTCCGATAAAGAAATCTGCCTTCAAGAAATGGTAGCTAGCCCCAATTCCTAGGGCACATGGGGATGGGGGTAGATTTTGAAAATCTACCTGTATTAATAAGTCTGTGTAATGAGCTCTTAGTCCATGAATATCTGAGATGTTTGACGATTCAAAGATGTTTTCGTTTTAGTTTGTTTATTGTATTGTTCTAATGCCCTTTGTAATGATTCCAAGAGAAGTAACAGAGATAAATGCCTGTGAATGGCATCAAAATTTTAAGGCTCTATCCCCAGGGCTGACTAACTGCACTCTCCCCCACCCTTGGCCAAAGGGATCCCTAGAACTGAGTTGCTAGCTCTGAGACAGGAGATCAGACATGTCTTACCATGTCCCTGTCCCTTCTTAGAGATAGCCTTTGTGACTCACTAATAGACCTAAGGCTATGCAAGACCCACCTGCCGGTCCTCAATACACACAACAAACCTCTTGGCTGTGGGCATATGTCCAATAGTTAGTTTGCCTCTGCAGATCCTTATCTTAACTCAAACATTCCTTTTCAATGATTTCTGGTCTTTTAGATAGTACCTGATTCTTTCAGCCAATTGTCAACTGAAAAATCTTTAAACCCACACATAACCTGTAAGTCCCCTCCCACCCCAACCCTCCCCGGCTATGAGATGTCCCACCCTTTCAGGCCAAACCAATATGCCTTCCTTGTAGTGATTTATGACTTTACTTGTAATTCTTGTCTCCCTCCAATGTGTAAGGACAAACTGTAACCCCACCCTGAGTCTACATGCTCAAGGCTTCTCGGGCATAGCTCTGGGTCATGGTCCTTAAATTTGGCTCAGAATAAATCTCTTTAAATTATTTTACCAAGTATGGCTTCTTTTCCATTCTATGGCCTATTCCCTAGATATACTCGTAGGTATTTATCTGTTTGACCTGATTTTTGAGAGTGTTTGTGTCTGTTCTTTCTATGTATTTGAGTGGAGGAAAGAGTGCTTTGGGTATACTCTGCTCTTTTGACTAGAAGTCTAAATCTTTATCAGAAATAATGACTCATTTTGGAATACAGATACAGGAAAAAAAACTGGCTTTTGAAAGGAACCTAAAAAAAAAAAAATCCTTAGGGGTTGATTAAATTTTCTTTTTTCTTTTTTTTTTCTGTATTTTTTTTTCTGTATTTCCTCCTTTAAAATTGTCAAGGATATTTCTTGTCCTATTGTATGATAACATGTATGGATTAAAAGATTTGAAGATTCAAGGACAATTTATTAGCAAAACTTTTGTTAAATAAACTAGAGTAGTATGCTTAATGACTTAGAGTACTGGTCAATCCATTTTTAGGGTTTTGATTTTGGATACTAAAAAGCACAGCTGTGTGAGTTTAGACATGGGCTTCTTACCATATATATAAGTGAAAACTAATGATAGCTAGAGTATTGGGGTTTGTTTGTTTGTTTGACAGGGTCTTACTTTATTGCCCTCAGTAAAGTGTCCTGGCATCAGCACTTACAGCAACCTCAAACTCTCAAACTCGTGGGCTCAAGTGATCCTTCTGGCTCAGCCTCCAAAGTAGCTGGGACTGCAGATTCCTGCCACAACACCTGGCTATTTGTAGAAACGGGGTCTCCAATGCCTGAGCTCAAGCAATCCACTGGCCATGGCATCCCAGTATCCTAGGATTATAGGCATGAGCCATGGTGCTGGGCCCTAGCCTGGGGTATTGTAAATGGTGATCCACATGTGTATTATAAAATTGTATTATTTTCCATGTTTTGATGACATAGACATAATAAAATACCCCTCCACACACATACATGTGTACAACTCACACATTCTCATTTTAGATCAACTGGATAACTACATGATTTTGATGCTTGCATTCTGCTTACAATTCTGGGAGGGTCAACGCTCATAATTAATTACAGCATAATGAGTGAAGGCCAAGTGTCATAATTTAACTTTAAAAAAACAGAGGGAAAGCAGTCAGGAAAAGCTATAAGAATCTTATGTCAGTACGCAAAATGTTAGTTTTTATTTTTTGGAAGATGAATTTCTGTTAGACAATAATGAATTTTTCCAAAAGAAATGAAAAATAAAAAAAAAAGCAGTGGCCACCTCTGTTCGCTTTTCTTTGCTCTCAGCAGTGCACAAAGCAGTGGGAGAAGGATGGCTGACAGGTGCTTGGATTATTCTGGGATATCAGAGTTTATCACCGAGTAATTTCAAATCGGCTTCCATGGGTCGTTTGTCCCGTGAATGAATGACTGATGGATACATCTTAAATGAGCACAAGCAAGGAGGGGAAGCAGGCCCACTTGTAGCCAAGGGTAAGTATGTGCCATTTGTCTTTTGAAATGTGTAACTTTATTTAATTTCTTATCAATAAACAGGAATAGGAGGATAAGATTTTAGGAAGATTAATAAATCGAATTGGAAGTGAACGTTATAATGATATATATGTTAAAACCCCAAGTCAGGAGGCCAGGCACAGTGGTTCATGTCTGTGAACTAAAATTAAATCTTAAGGCTTCCCCCTCAGCGACTGACTGGACCCCCTCTTGGCCAAGGGGATCCCTAAAAGTGAGTTGCTAGCCAAGAGAAAGGAGATCAGCCAAGCCTCATCATTTACTTCTTAGAGATCCTTGGTGACTCACCAACAGGGCCAAGGCTATGCAAGACCCACCTGCAGGTCCTCAATCTACATAACAAAACACTTGAGGCTGTTAGATACTTGTCTCCAGTTAACAGACACTTTATCTTCAGCATCCTTTCCCCTGACTCCTGGTCTTTTCTAAATTTCAGTCAATTGTCAGCTAAGGAATCCTTATTTTTTTCTCACTTATTTAATTGTTGTGTTAAGACATTTGTACTCTACTCTTAATATATTTGACGTGTACCCTTGCATTATGCACAATAGGTGAGGTGTATGCTAAAGAGTCTTTAATCTCACCTGGAACCTGTAAGCTCTGGCATCCACACGTCCCACCTTTTGGGGCCAAATTAATATATCTTTTCTACATATTGATTTATGACCTCGCCTATAATCCTTGTCTTTCTAAAATGTATAAAACCAAACTGTAACTCCACCACCTCGAGTTCCCTTGCTCAAGGCTTCTTGGGTATGGCTCCAGGTCATGGCCCTTTAATTTGGCACAGAATAAATCTCCTTCAATTGTTTTACAGAGTGTAGCTTCTTTTCTGCTGACACGCTTGTAATCCTAGCACTCTGGGAGGCTGAAGTGGGTGGATTACTTGAGCTCAGGAGATTGAGACCAGCCTGAGCAAGAGTGAGATCCCGTCTCTACTAAAAATAGAAAAACTAGCCGGGCATTGTGGCAGGCACCTGTAGTCCCAGGTACTTGGGAGGCTGAGGCAAAATGATCTCTTGAACCCAAGAGTTTGAGGTTGCTCTGAGCTGTGACACCACAGCACTCTGCCCAGGGTGACAGAGACTCAGTCTCAAAAACAAAGCAAAAAACAAAGAAACAAACAGAAAAACTTTAAGCCAGCGTACATATGGCTTCGAAGACAGAATAGCAAGTATGGACTGAGGACAAATATTGTCTATTATGCTCACTGAAGTACCTCTCTCACCTGGGACTGCACTTGGCATCCAGTAGTCATGTAATAAAAATTGCATTTAATGAATTAAGGAAACGATTGGTGGAAGGATGCAAGGCTTTAAAGGACACAGTGCCGGGGCTCAGACATGGTACAACGTTGACACTAACCAGCTGTTCAGCCATGCCTGTGTGCTACGCCTTCTGGGACTAATTTGTGGAAGATGAGAAGAAATCAGATGATCTTCAGGCTTCTTTCAGCCCATATAAGGAAGTGCTTAGAGGGAAGGCCTGGAGATAAATGCAGGCGATGCACCATCTTTGACAGACACAGGGTCGCCCTTCTGCTTCGTTCTTCAGAAGTCTAGAGAATAAGCAGCAGCAGCAACAACGCTCAGAAGTGGTTCCCCAAGGGTACCTTAAACGTCCTGTATCATCAAGCCCGAGAAAATTAACACAAACTCACCTAACTAGGAAACAAAACTGCTTTTCCCTTCTCTTTTTGAGCGAGGCCGTCCTTGTCCTCCCCTCTAATAATAAAGGGTAATGTGCAAACTGATGAGGGTGTGGACCCTTGAGAGGTGACCAGTGGGTGCCCCGAGGCCGAGGGCTCCGTCTCACGGCTTCAAGCCAGAGAGCCGGGCAGTTCTAGCTGAGCATGTTCACTTATTCTCACTTTCTTGGCTGAAACCTACAGGGAAGCAGTCTCCCTGGACGGTCTGTTCTCGTGAGTACGGGTTCATGCTGCTAGTTTCTTTTGTATGTCTTGCAAGATTGAATTATGCCCTGGACCTGAGACACCAGGAGACTGTGAATTTGGATAGATTTCCCTCAAAGGGATGATTTTTTTTCTTTTTTTTGACATGCAGTTAATCTGACTAAACTCAAAATTTCTATCCCACTTCCCTGGAAATGGGCAGCAGCTCACACCCCTGCTCTTTTAGCATTAGCTGAGCTTAGCTTAGTTTGTCCTGCGTGTGGGGAGTGCAGGGTCAGCCTGAGACGTGGGCGTTGTGTGTGCAGGGAATTTGGTGCCCCTCCTCCCTGGCCTTCTCCCTATCAGGATTGCCTTCCTCACTTCCCAGCTGCCGTGTTCCCTCCACCTCTGTCCTCTCATTGCTAAAACCTTGTGTTTCTATCTGAGTTTCACCCACTGGCATGTCCTTGACTGAGTGTACCCTCATTAATATAAGAAATCACTCAGGCTTCTTCCCTTTTTCCAAGTTTCCATTCGCTGGTCCTGGTTTATCTGAAATCTCAGCCATTCACAAACAGATTAATCTAAGAACTGAAGCACCAGATTTTCCTACACTTCACATAGGTCCCTGTGGTCTTCATGCTTTTTTCTTTTTTAATCTCAAAGATTTTAAGAAATCACTACTTTATGCGAGGATACTGTTCATTTTACCTCTTCACTCCTGCCCCAACTCACACATACTCAGGAGGAGGAATATTTGGATCGACTGTTCTGAAGGTGAGTAGAGGCAAGACACAGAATGAACTTACAAGGTTTTTCATCCAAATTTGGCCACTTTTTAGGATGAAGAAAGGCTGTTAATAATTACACAAGGGTAGGCTTGGCGCCTGTAGCTTGGCGGCTAGGGTGCCAGCCATATACACTGGAGCTGGCGGATTCAAACCCAGCCCGGGTCTGCCCAATAACAATGACAACTACAACCAAAAAATAGCTGGGTGTTGGGGTGGGTGCCTGTCTGTCCCAGCTACTTAGGAAGCTGAGGCAAAAGAATCGCTTCAGCCCAAAAGAGTTTGAGGTTGCTGTGAGCTGTGATGCCACAGCCCTCTACCGAGGGCTACATAGTGAGACTGTGTCTCAAAAAAATAAAAATAAATAGTAATTACAGCAGAATAATCAACGTAAACTGGCAATATCTTCAGCAAGTGAGATGCATGATTATTACACTGGGATTAGAGGTTCACATCTACTTTTTTACTGCGTTAGTGTCCTAGGGCTGGCTTAGTAAACTACCATAAATTGGGTGGTTTAAAACAGTAGCATTTGTTGTGTTATGATTCTGGAAGCTAAGAGGCTACAAGCAACGTGCTGGCAGGACCTTGTTCCCTGTGAAACCCTAAGCAGACTCTGTCCTCCCCTCTTCCTGGTTTCTCATTGCTCCCTGGCCGTCCTCGGCACTCCGAGGCTTGCAGGTGCATCCTTCCAACTCAGCCCTTCCTGCTGGGTTTCCTGAGTCTCTCCTTCAGGTGGACACCCTCTGAGACAGCTCTACTTCTTTTTATGTCTCCCTTTTCAACTTGCAGTAGACCACTGCATGAATTCCTGTACTAATTTGCTAGAATAAGCCATAGACAATGAAGGGCAGATCAAGTCCAAATTAAAATTTATTCCTTCCAAGACAGTAATTCCTGGTGAGTCTTTACACTGTGAGTGTTATGACCTCAAGGTGATCACGGTACCAACAGCAGGTCTACACTGACACTGCACGTTTGTGTTGTGTTTGCCAACTCTGTGAAGTGTACTTCAAGGCATCTTTGATTCATCCCTATAAGTAGAATGTTTCACAATTTGAATGAAGATAAAACTATTAAGAGTAGAGTATAAATGTCTTACTACAACAAATAAGTAGGTGAGGTGATGGTTATGTTACCAACTTTAATGTAAGCTTTCCACGTCGTATGTCAAATTAGCACATCGTACCCCATAAATGCATTAATGTACACAATTATGATTTAATAAAATTAAAACATAAAAATAGAATTACGAAGAAAAAAGTTGAATTATAGAAGAGCAACTTCTCAACTTTTCTCAGTGAATAGGCTGCAGAATAGATGCAAATGTTCAAGTAGTTTGCTTAAGTTAGGTATTACATTATGGCATCCTTAAGTTGTTATTTTGAAACAATACAGATTGTAGACATTGAATGAGGACAAGAACTTGACCTTTGAAAATAGAATTCCATAATAGCAATAACATTAAAAATGCAACTCATTAAAATATTCATACCATTCAATTTTTATTGCTTTACTGCTCAATATGACAGCTCAATTTTGTTATTTTATTTCAGTAGTTCTTTTTTTCAATTTTGCAAAAGAATTCCTACCTACAATGTACTTATTTAGAGCATTCACCAAACTGTCTCAATGTCTGGATCCTCTTACCTGTGTTTTCAGCAAAGTTTTAACTGAGCACTTATCCGATTGGATTTTCCTGCAGACATGAGAACCTGGGTCATAAACCCCTGCCCACAATTGCCATCTGGACTGCACTGCATGTTATAACAGGGAGTTTGAATCCCTGAGTGTGTGTGTATGTGTGTGTTTGGATATAAACTTCTCCACTCTCATATCCCCTTATACTCAAGAAACTCACACATTTAGATCACCTGCCTGGCCCTGGTGATATTTATGTTATGCCCTTGCTACAAAAGTTTATTTAAATATTTTGAGAGAAAGACTCTCTTGGAGGGAGCATTTTTAACAAGTCAAGTCAAGTCTCTAGTAGTATCAGAATTAGAGACTTTGATTTCAAGATACTTCTCAAGGTTTAAATTCCAGATAAGAAGCAATGGGAGTTCAGGATACAGGGCCTCCCAAAGACTCCTGGGAATAACACTGAACAACGGTTCAGAGCTTCGCTTTGAGGTCAAGAGGACCTGACTCTGATCACTGACTCCAGCCCCCACTGGGTGTGGGTCAGACACACTATGTGAACTGCAAAGCCTCAGACCCTTCCCCTGTAAAATAAGAAGGTGTGACATCACCATTGTTGGGATTAACTGAAATGATGCATGTCAAAATCATATAGTAATGTTCTCCTGGCAGTATCAATAATAGTGACAAAATAATGAAATGATTGAATGAAATAAAGACAAATGATGATAACTAAATAATTAAGGGTCCCGAGGACAATGTCCCATTAGAATTATATTAATACAACACAATCTATGTTTTCTATTTTACTTGATTTTATGAAGTATTATGGTCATTATTGATACCCTTTTCTTAAATTTGTTTTATTTTGCACAGTGTTAATTTTTTTGGTAAATCATTGATGTAGATTTGGTTTCTGTTCTCAGTGTATTGGTTTGAGGGAATGGATTTGCATTTTTATTGTGGATTTGCATTTTTCTCCTAAGATCACAGGGACAGGGAGAGCCACAAAAAAGAGACAGTGGCTTTCAACGGGGCAGGATGTCTGATGCTGCCCTCTACCCTTTTTTTTTTTAATTTTAAGTTATTAGGGGGTACACATGTTTTGCTTACATACTTTGTATTCTTCCAGATTGAGTCACAGTTTTAAGTGTGCCCTTCACTTACACGCTCCCCACATCTTTCAGGCTTGTCAATACACTGGAGGAAATTGGTTTGGGTTCTTTAAGTTCCTTACAAAGCTATGTGAATTTTTTGCCAAATCCTCCATGTTGGTGGAGGTTTGTAAAAATTGATTATTTGGTGGCGGTGCCTGTGGCTCAGTGAGTAGGGCGCCGGCCCCATATACCGAGGGTGGCGGGTTCAAACCCAGCCCCGGCCAAACTGCAACAAAAAAATAGCTGGGCATTGTGGCGGGCGCCTGTAGTCCCAGTTGCTCGGGAGGCTGAGGCAAGAGAATCGCGTAAGTCCAAGAGCTGGAGGTTGCTGTGAGTCCTGTGACGTCACAACACTCTACCGAGGGCGGTAAAGTGACACTCTGTCTCTACGAAAAAAAAAAAAAAATTGATTATTTGGTAATTTATTCCAGTATTTATATGTGTTAGATTTGACTATTTTTGCCTGACTTTTCGAAGAATTTTATTTTAGTCATTTTTCTTCTCTTATGAAAAAATGCATATGTTTCTATGCTTTTGTCTTTTCATTGATCTTGCTTCCTTTTTCAAAGGTAATTAATTTCTGGATGCCTCACAGGCATGTCCTTATTGTCACACTTCCTGGCATACCCGTTAGCAGACGTCTCCTCGGGGGTGCACTGAAATCCTCACCGCCGTACACAGGTGAAACACGGATGCACACATTCCAGATGATGCTCAAATGTGGCCATTTCCACCCTAAAATACACTGTCTACACCCATGTCAAAATGACCTATCAACTCAAAATAATCTGTATGGCCTGACCCCTGACTAACCATATGACACCCCCCATGCTAGCCTTCACCCTGGGAAAGAAGGCCAAAGAACTGTTCATCTGCCTACAATATTTTCTACCCCATAAAAGCCCAGAGAAAAACAAGAAAAAACAAGTCACTGAATGCTTAATCATTGGCCCTAAAAGCATCAATTTAATGTTGATGATTGACAGCAGCAATTCCGTGGTCTGGTCCTTAGCAATCGCTGCAGAGGGGGTTAGAAGCGAGTTTTTGCAGTGTGGCCTGTAAGTTAGCTTTGCTGCTGGTCTAGGGAGGGGCTGAGTGCTACTGCACAGAAGTCGGGTGGGGGAAGAATGTCTGGTCAGAAAGAGAAGCTGTGAGTATGTTTGTGATGACTAACTGGAATTTGAGATTTGTGTTCTTTCTTTCTTAATTACAGGTGTGGGAAAGAGAGAAGGGAGACCATTGTATCAAATTTAAAATTCTGGAACATGCCAGGTGTGGTGGCTCATGCCTGTAATCCTAGCATTTTGGAAGGCTGAAGTGGGTGGATTGTTTGAGCTCAGGAGTTAGAGACCAGCTTGAGCAAGAAGGAAACCTCATCTATACTAGAAATAGAGAACTAGCCAGGCATTGTGGTAGGTGTGTTGTCCCAGGTACTTGGGAGGCTGAGGAAAGGGGATCACTTAAAGCCCAAGAATTTGGGGTTACCATTAGCTATGATCCCACAGCATTTTAGCCAGGGTGACAGCATGAAACTCTGCCTCAAAAAAAAAATATATATATATATGTATAAAAAGAAAATAAATTTCTGGAACATAATGGAAATAATTTTGCAAAATTAGTGAAGGAATAAAAAACCTCAACCTCTATTTCCAGATGTGTAAATTTACTTGCTCCCAATTTATGCAGCTAAATTGCCTTCTGAAGCATAAGACTGGCTATTTGTGTATGGACTATGGACTATGCATATAAACAGGTGATTTTCTTGTCAACATGAAACATGGATAGTGAGTCTCAGGAGTTACAGGGCTTCTAAATCGACACTTTAAAACAGAATAAATTGGCTATATTTTAAAGTGACTGTCCAAAAGGGCACAGGGAGAAAGCTGGGTTTATGCTCACAGTGGAGTAACAAAGAGAAATAGGGCCTTCCAGTGGTCTCAGCGGGAGAGAAAGTGCTGCTTGTAGGATATCTCTGTAGCAGTGGGGGGTAGAATACAGGATTGATCTGACCTGATCTTATCAGGACTATTATTCAAAAGAAAGTTTGTCTGTGTTTTCGTGGGTTGGAAATCAATTTATTTTTCTGAGGCAAAACAATTGGCAATTATCTGAGAATATCAACTACCTAGCAAAGCATCCTAATTTATCTTACACTGATAATGATATGCAAGGAAGACAAAATGAAAATAAATTATCTGTAACATATATTATATATAAATATATGTAAATATATATGCAGAGAGAGAGAGGGGTATAATCAGCCTTACTTAAAGTTTGCTGATTTATATACTAATCACATCTTATTGATGTGAACTCTACAGAACTTGGAGACATCTGGAGTGGTATTTAACCCTAGACGAGGTATCATAGTGTTTTGAGAGCCCCCAGACAAATCGGGGTTCCAGTTCCTCAGGGAGAGGTGTCTCTAAGTTCTTATCCTGGCTGCTGGCTTAAGCCATTCAGGTGTGATGGGAAACTGCAAACTGTCTCAAAGGCACCAGAGCCCTATTTCTGACATGAGAAAGTTAACTTTATATTCAAAATAAAAGGCAAAATAAAATTATAAGAATACACTATACATAGCCTCGCCTAGTTGTCATGTAAGATTTATCATCGGAGGGGAGAGATGGGGAGATAGAGGTACCCCTGACCTTGTGTGTCAGGCCCTCAATCCAGCCAGGGCTGCAGTTTTCTGATCTGGAGATCTAATCTCATTCTCATTTTACGGTAAACTCTGTGATGTGGGTTCCCACCGGGACAAGAGTCCTTCCAGCTACATTCAGTAACATCCTCTTGCCCACGCTTCCTCTGAAGAGCCATCTGTTCTTACACATGGGCGATCATGTTGTGGAGACGAGGAACAGGTAATGTTCACCTACAATAAACAACCGGACATGTGCACAAGTACACACGTGCGAGAGACCTGGCCATGAAAACACTGGGCCTGCAGGGGAGCGCAGAGCTGAGTTTGAAGTCACATTTGGGAACATTGATTCATACTCCTTTTAAATGTTAAATAATTTCCTTCACTTTCTCTTCATTGCATCTCCTGTTGGTGCTTTTCATGGGTCTGGAACAACCAAATGTGACCCCACAGGCCCTTGTTGGAGAAAGAAACAGAACAAGACAGATATGAAGTAGTCGCTGTCTGTCCCTACTGCCTGTAAAATCACCCCGAAAGCGTTTAACTTTCACACTTCACGCGCGCACACACACGGACATACAAACACGCCCTTACACATAAGTCAGGAGAGGCATTTTTCACATTTTCTATGATACAATAATTTTACTGTGTTTTACTCTATCTTATGACTTCAAGTTTTACATTTACTAGAAGAACTGTTGGACGAATATAGTAAGTTTTATGCCGTGTTCTCTTTTTAGGGAAATCAAAGAAGAAATTATAAAATACCTCTATGAAATTTTGTATTTATCTCGACATGGGAAAGAATACACTTTCTAAGTAGTTATATTTATTGCCAAGCAGCTGGACGGAATGAGTTTTGTTTTCCTTCTTATAGGAAAACTGCAAGGATCAGTGAATATTGATAATTGAGGCATGAAATGGAGGCCATTTTTACCTGAATTATCCATTTGGGCAATTATTATCTTTCACAGTAACGTAATGCCATGATTATAAAATTTTCTTCTCAATTTGGTCTGAATAATTAGACTTCCTGAGAACTCAGTATGAATTTATTTATGTGAATACAAAGTTTATAAATGATTCATATCTTAAACCAGCAAACAAACATTTCATTGGTATTCTATGAGCTACCGTCACATAGGAACTAATCAGAATGATTTTTGCGTGCAAATGAGTTAAGCAGTTTTTGCCATTTTGAAAACCACGTGAAGCAGACATGAATGGTTTGACCTTCCATTTTTATTTATACCTTTCTCTTTTCTGAAATTCCTGTTTGAGGCAGAGTGTGGAACTGCAAATTGTTTTTTCACCCTGGTATCGCAAACTCAAACCCTATTCACAGAACAGACATGCAAAATGGGGAAATTAAGAATTGAAGACAAATAGCTGATGACCAAGAACGTCGAGCTACGTACCTTACTTTGAAGATGTTACTGGCTTGGAGTGTCTCAAAACCAGAAGGAACTTTTTTTTTTTTTTGTAGTTTTTGGCTGGGGCCAGGTTTGAGCCCACCAACTCTAGTATCTGGGGCCAGCACCCTACTCCTTGAGCCACAGGTACCAATCAGAAGAAACTTTTCTTGCAAGGTTAACACTGCCTGAAGATTTGCTGAATTATTTAACACAGAAACAAAAAATGCAAAGATACTTTGGTATTTACATTTTTAAAATAAGATCACACATAATATAACGACATAACAGCAAGAGCTCCTACTTCTGTACTTAGTTGAGGAAAGCAAGCCCATGGCACCAGTCACTGCGTGTCGCCTGCCTGTTGTTCACTTTGGCATTTTTTCTTATTATTACAAATCTCTTTCCTTTGGGGTTGGGTACAAAGGTTCCCAGCTAACAATACTCAGCTATCCTGCTGGTGTGGGCCTGAGAAAGCCAGAGGCACACTCTCAGACAGCGAGGAGGTCCTGGCCCAGTGGACTCGTGGGAGATTCTCGAGCATTTTGAGCATTTTAAAATGCTGATGAGGAGAAAAAGCTGGTGAGGACGAATAGAGAGCAGAAAAAAGATACTTGCTAGATCTGGGCTACTGAGAAGCTAGGAGGTGGTGGGTGGAAAAGCGCCCCACCAAAGCCTGAAGTACCTGTTCCCCACTGGCAGGCGGGAAGAAATATCACGAGTTTGAATGAAAGTTGGTGAGTGCAGCTGGTGAGAACATCTGAGTCTGTGTCAGTCACGCTTACAGGCTCAGAGACGGCAGGGGCAAGGGCTTTTGTAGACCTGGAGGTGAAATTTGTGAAGCATAGAAAATGCTTGTAATAATCTACAGAAAATGGGCAGGTGAGTTGGTTAGTTTTAAATTGAAAGGGAATAAACTCTAATTTAATTCGGAGATGTAATTTTAATTGGAAGAGAGCTACTGCATGGTTGCCATCTTTACTGTAATTTTATTTATTTTATTTTATTTTTTTTGCAGTTTTTGGCTGGGGCTGTGTTTGAACCCGCCACCTCTGGCATATGGGGCCAGCGTCCTACTCCTTTGAGCCACAGGCACCGCCCATCTTTACGGTAATTTTTAAAATAATAGATTTTGAGTTATGATTTTGAATAAAGGTAGAAACTCCCCTCTGAATATGATGTGGCTTCTGTGGTTATTGGTTATATCCAAAAGCCCAGGAGGTTCATAAGACAAACACCTAAGAAATAAAAACTGAACAAAGCAATAATACAGTTTACTTCCTAGTTCTGATATGGATAAAAAGCTTTTCAGTTATTTTTATTCCACATCCTTTCATATTAAAAAATAAGGGTGAGAAGAATGTTTAAAAGAGTAAGGAACAACTAACCTTATAACATTTTACTCATAATAGACTAATGAGAACTGCTAGGACTTCCATATATTTAATCTTTTACATTTTACTAGAAATATTCACAATTTTAATACAGTTATAATGTATTAAGGGAACTCATTGTCATTGAGCATTGTATTTCTTGGGTATTGTTCTATGGTGAGTAAATTTCCAAAGTGAATAATGCTCCTATTATCATAAGCATGAACTAGACTATTCTAATGTATAAATTTAGTTCTCAGACCTTTTTCTTAACATATGCCAAATGTATTTTAACGTAAAGGGTTTCAGAAACACAACTTGAGGCCTCTCAGGTAGGAGGTTTCCTCTGCACAAGGTCCGGCTCATGCAATCCCGCTCGGATCCTGGACTGTCCCATTCACTTCCTGCCTTCTCCCCTCCAGCACCCTCGGGAGATGCAAAGTCTCAGTGTTGGGGAACCCGAGGTAAACTCGCCTGCAGGAGTTTAACAAAAGCAGCAGTTTGGGTGTGGCAGGGTCCAGCCTGGCAGAAAGTCTGATGCCTTTTGGAAAAGGTCACTCAATTTTACTTTTGGAATCGGGGCCATGGATTTTCATTACTCGCTGGTTTTAAAGACATGTTTGCTCTATTTTTAGTGGAGTACATTATATGTCCAGAAAAAATGAAGAAGCCACAGGCCTTTAACTTGATTCCTTGTCACAGCATGAACACACCCTGTGAACATCACTCGTGTCACAAATCAGAGCACTCCCAGTGCAGAGGGGAAGCCTTCTCTCCCTGAGTTGGAAAACACTAACTTCTCTTCACCTGCTCTAGTTGAAGTTTGACCATCTTTGTAATTTTTATAAGAAAAATCATGAAGTGCATATTCTGTTGTCCCTTGCTTCTTGTGTGTTTGTGAGATTAATTTACCTAAGAATCGATAATTGTATCTGTTCTTATTGCTGTTACTCTGCTGTATGAATGATTCGACTGCACTTTTTTTGGCAGTCTATTATTGATGAGTATTTGAGTTGTTTCCAGCTTTTTTTTTCTATTTCAAATAATGTTGCTACGAAATTAATATATGTCTATCTTTTGGTGCCCCATGCACACCGAATCTAGGTGTAAACTTGCCAATTGATGAGGCATGTGCACATGCTCATAGTTTTTCTCTAACCAATATTACCGGGTACGCTCAAGCCAGTGCCTCAACCTCAGGCCTGTTCACATTTTGGGCTAAATAGTATTTTTTGGAGGGAAGGTTATTTTTTGCAATGTTTAGTAGCATCCCTGGCCTCTACCCAACAGATGCCAGAGGCAAATTTCCCCTACACAACCACAAATATTTATAAAAATGACATCTTCTGAAAGGCAAAATTTTCCCTGAGTGATAACCACTACTCTGGAATTTGCAACATGAATGTGTAATGTCTGCTTTTACCACATCACGGAACTCAAAACAGTTTACCTCTAGATACTTTCTTTTCATATTTTTTTTTTATTAAATCATAGCTGTGTACATTAATGCGATCATGGGGCATCATACCCTGGTTTTATAGACCATTTGACATATTTTCATCACACTGGTTAACATAGCCTTCCTGGCATTTTCTTAGTTATTGTGTGAAGACGTTTATTGTCTACATTTACTAAGTTTCACATGTACCCTTGTAAGATACACCTATGCTGCTGTATATGTTAATATTCTAGATATTTAAAACTCAATAAAATTTTATAATTGTTTCAAAAAGTAACATTCGTTAGATTTTTCTACATATTGTTTGTTCCCTTGCTCTTTAAACATCCTGATATCCATGTTCTCCTTTATGTAATCATTTTATTTATTGTGGCGTTTACAAATTCTACCATGATTTTGTTGTCCAAAAATGTTATTTTATCTTTTGAAATGAATTACATTTTTATGAATATAGCATTCTAGGTTAGTGTTGATTTCCTTTTAACATGTTGAAAATTTGATTTGCATGATTTTGGTTAAGTCTTCCATAAATTTTTTTTTTCTTTTTCAGGATTATCTATCTATCTATCTATCTTTCCCCCACCCCAGAAGCTTTTCTGATTTTCCATTTGTCTTCAATTTTAAGAAATTTTACCCTAGTGGGTATTTTTTTCTTCATAATAATTGTCTTAGTACGTGTCATACATTGTTAATATATGGTTTGATGTTGTTCATAAGTTATTGAAAATTGTTGGAATTTATTTATGTAATGCTTTTTCTTTCTCTTTTTTTCTCTATTTTTGGGACTCCAAGTAAGCCTACATTATATTTTTTTCATCATGTACTATATTTCTGTTCTGTTCTTCACTATTTTTGTCCTCATGTTTTGTGTATTTTCTTTGGCTGTGTCTTCCATCTTAATAATCCTCTCTTTAACTCTCAATTCTATTGTTGACTCTTATTCTATTATACTCTTTAAAATTTATGATGTTTTAATTTCATGCTTTTAATTTAACTTTTTTGAAACAGAGTCTCACTCTGTTGGCCAGGCTAGACAGCTATGGCATCAGCCTAGCTCACAGCAACTTCACACTCCTGGGTTCAAGTGATCCTCCTGCCTCAGCCTCTCTAGTAGCTGAGACTACAGGTGCCCACCATGACTCCCAGCTAATTTTTTTATTTTTAGTAGAGACTGGGTCTTGCTTTTCCTCAAGCTGATCTTGAACTCCTGAGTTAAAATGTTCCTCCTGCCTTGGAGTCCCAGTGTGTTAGGATTACAGGTGTGAGACACCAAACTTGGGCTTTATTTTTTCTTTGTTTTTTTTTTTTTTTTTAGAGAGACACTGGGTCTTGCTCATGCTGGGATACAAGGGGAATTGCACTGCAGGTGTAATCATAGTGTACTACAGCATTAAACTATTGGCCTCATGTGCTCTTCCAGCTTCTGTCTCCTGAGTAATTGGGATTGTGAGCATGCACCATGTCACCTGTCCTTAATTTACTTTTATGGTTTCAGTTTCTCTGCTGATAATCTCTGATTTTCCATCTAATTTATGAATTATAATAATATATGTATATATAATCTAAACTTTGCATTTTATTATGTGACTTCAATAGTGTATTTCCCATAAGCCTACGTCTTTTTATGGTATTTTTCTTTGTTTTCTATCATTTGATCTTCTGGAGTGTTACAGAACATTTTATTTAATTCCACATGCATATTTTTGAAAGTTTTTTTTTTTTTTCTGAGACAGAGTCTCAAGCTGTCACCCTGGGTAGAGTGCCGTGGTGTCACAGCTCACAGCAACTTCAAACTCTTAGGTTTAAGCAATTCTCTTGCCTCAGCTTCCCAAGTAGCTGGGACTACAGGCGTCCATCACAATGCTTGGCTATTTTTTTGGTTGTAGTTGTCATTGTTGCTTTTTAGCTGGCCCAGGCTGGGTTCGAACCCACCAGCCTCCATGGATATGGCCAGTGCCCTATCCACTCAGCTACGTGCCACCCGTGTTTTATGGACAGTTTGTTACTGTTTTTAGAGAGGATCTATTTTTACTTCTTTAGAGCATATAATTCATGACTAAGCATTTGTGAATTAACAAATCGGAGTCTGTGGCTCAGAAGCTAATCATAAATTTAGTCTGATCAGGAATTGTCATATTAAAGGTTAGGAATTATTCCATTTCTATTTGCTCATATACATAGAATGTAGTTATTTAGGGTGACCATTGCATGCCCGGTTAACTACCAGGTAGCCTCTTCTTTACTGGACCTGAAATCCATTTTAGTTTCTGGTAGAATTCAACTCCTGGAAGCTGGGCTCACCTTCTTCACCTGACAGCTGCGGCCTCCGGATTGACTGCTGAGATACTGGAAACTGGCCTTTTAATCCCCAAGGGGCTGACAGGGAAAATGATGCTTATTGGAAATTTACCTCTCTAATACCTTCTTATTCTGGAATTTTGACTTCTACTATCTCGGAAATTCTGCAGAACCTTCAACCCGTCTCTAGTAGAGCTTCCATAGTTGGCCACCTCCCTACACTGACCACCTGCTTGAGTTGACCTAATTCTCACAGACTGGACATGCACCACATGCTTATGTCAGTCCAGCAGGCCTAGTCCCTCATGTTGACTACTTCCATACGTTGACCAGTGTATTATAGTTCCGTGGGTAGTCGTCTGACAGAGGTTCTGCTGTATTTTCTTATTTAGTTTCTCTTGGTGTGAGAAACTAAGCTGCCATTTTCAAAAGAGTAAAAATCCACAGATATGTTATAAGAAACCTAGCCAGACCAACATTGTATGATTGCATAAAATTACGTACTAATATCGTTCAAATACGTGGGATTATCAGGTCCCTTCTTTCCTTAATCTGAAAAACATTTACATTAATCTCCTGCCCCGTGCACTATGGGCCAGTGCACAGTAACAGGAGGGAGGAGACTCACTGCAGAATGAGACCAGAACTGAGGGTCAGGCCCTTGGCTCCACTCTGGCTCTGTGGCTTCCAGATGTCAAGACCTTTCGGAAATCACATAGCTTTTCTGTCTAATCTTCCCCATTGTGAAAAGCAGTGAATAACCTTCCCCACAGCACTGGTCTGTGGATAAAATAAAATTGAAAGACTGATATGAGGCTTTTGTAAACTTTCTAGACTTACAGAAAAGGATGTTTTAATTTGCATCTTTAGTAGATTTCTTACTCCACTGTAAGGCAAACTACACACAGTTTCTCCTTGTTACTGTGTGGCACACACAGCAAAGAGGACAGAGGAGCAGTGGGAGGAAATAGCAGGTTTATTTCCTAGGTATTTTTATATAGCTAAGAACCAAGCCTACTTGGTTGATAGAGCCTACCTGCTCTATCTTGACACTCAGTGTATGAAATTACATTAATTTTAAGGACTCAGAATGAATGTAAACACAGTTGGCACCCTGGATCCCAAGCACGGTGGCTTAAGGTTCTGTTGGTTCTAACCAATCTGAAAACATCCAAGAGATGTTAAAATCATTTATAATCTGTTTATTCATCTCCAAGGGTGTTTCTCATGGAGGGCATAGTGATCCAAAAGGCCGTGGGTTGAAGCTTTCAGGAATTTGGAAGCCTCCTTCCCCTGCCCCTTAGAGGATTCATAAGATTCAGAAGTGGGAAATCACCAATCTCCACGGCATTAGATGATTCTTAATTATTTACTCCTTTGGTCACATTTTTTTTTTTTTTTTTTTTTTTTTTTGTAGAAACAGAGTCTCACTGTACCGCCCTCGGTAGAGTGCCATGGCGTCACACGGCTCACAGCAACCTCTAACTCCTGGGCTTACGCGATTCTCTTGCCTCAGCCTCCCGAGCAGCTGGGACTACAGGCGCCCGCCACAACGCACGGCTACTTTGGTCACATTTTAAAGTTTTAAGACACATGATGCAGATATAAAACTTTATTAATGCTGCTGTGGCTATCAATGTATCTCCTATAAATCGCTGTTAGGCAGCATCTGCAGGACCAGCAATAGCAGACGTGGTGTACTTGTTACTGACGCCGTGGAGCAAACTGCTGGCTATTTTATAAGTGCTTACGTGGGGGCTGAGATGCATCACAGTTAGAATCAATCACAGGATAAGTTGAGAAGCAAGGAGGGTGGGAAAACATTTATTGTGGGAAAATCGCCGAGGGATGAGCAGTTGTAGATGCTGCCTCGTGCGAGGCAGCATGCGTCCTCCCGCCCTGCCCATCTGACAAGGGGCACGGGGAGCACACGGCTGCAGGAGAGATAAGGTCCTGCTTGTTGATAACGCAGAGGAGATGACAAGCTTACATATAGTAACGACTGAAACCTGAAGATGTGTCCGCCTGATGCTGCTGGCTGCCTGGTTTATTGTCCAACTCTGAAGGATTTTATTTATGTACCGAAGGTGAGAAGCTCTCCTTCCTCACTGCCTTCCTTGGCAAACTAGTCATGATGCTATTTTTATTGTAGCAAGGTTATATAGAAGCATCATCCCGCATATTTTAAAAATAGCTATAAAAAGCTGCCACTTCTTATCCATCACAGAAAGCAAATTTTTAAAAAAAAGGAAAATAGGATGAGAATAAAAGCAGAGGTGTGGGTAACATGTTACAGCACACTCAGTATATTGAAAGGATTAACATATAAATACCTCTATAAAATGCACATATAGGGAAACATTAAAAAGTGTAAGTGGCAAAAAACATGTGATATTGCTGCTGAAGTATAATAACAAAACTTTATAAAGATAAAATCATGACGAGTTATGATGATGGAAATTCAGCATTTGGAAAAATAAAATGACAAGATTGAGTAAAGCAGTAGGGACCTTTTCTCTCAATATTACCCAACACCTTTCTGTAATTTTGAAAAATTGCCAGAGAAAAAGAGGAAGAAATCCAAACATTTCAAATCATATTTGCAAATAATATGCAAAAACCATTAGCCCAGCAAAAGTGTTTATTAAAAAAGGTTCATGTTATTTCCTGATGTTTATGATATTTTCTTCTCCACACGGGCTTCACTGTGTGATCATATAAGCAGCCACACCTGACCGTTTTACCTGCAAGATATACCTTGAATCTACCCACTTCCCTCCCTCCCTCCAGGTCCAGGCTTCTGCCTGCATCTCCAAGTGGCTGGAATGCTGTTTCCACTCTCACATCCCAGGATGGAGAGTCTGTCCTCCCCTCATCCCAGTAGTGAGACGCTGTCCTCCCTCCTCCCTCGCAACCCAGTAGTGAGACGCTGTTTTTCTTTCTCCCCACTCATCCCAGTAGTGAGACGCTGTCCTCCCTCACACCCCATGGTCTAGGTGCGGTCCTTTTTGATCTCCCTGTTTCTGTTTGCTCCCCTCCTGTGTGCTCTGTGCAGGGCAGTCAGAGTGGCCTTCTCACGCTGTTTCTGGATCCTTCTACTCACCTGCTGACAGCCGTCCATGGGCTCCACTGATCGTGAGTTAATACACAGTCTACCACACACACCTTAAGCCCTACGTGCCTGGAGCCCTGTGACCTTTCTGATCCGAGTCCTGGCTGTTCTCCACTTTGCTCTGTAATGTCCAGCCGTGGTGGCCCTTTCTGTGAGGATACTGGCATGCGCTTCCCCCTCTCTTGAACTGACACTCCCCCCTCAATCTCTGACTTCCATCGCTCCCTACAACTCACCTGGAAGAGGGTGCCCATAGCTGCAGTCTAAATCTGTCTCCACCCCAGGTATTCCTTTTCATAGCTGCAGATTGTTATATAACTTACAATAAAATATATATTGGTTTTCTTGTTTGTTTAATGTTTGCATTTTCTGAAGGCCAATTATATTTTTTATTATTTTTATTTATTTATTTTAGAGACAGAGTCTCACTTTGTCGCCCTAAGTATAGTACAATGGTGTCACAGCTCATAGCAACCTCCAGCTCTTGGGCTTAGGCAATTCTCTTGCCTCAGCCTCCCAAGTAGCTGGGACTACAGGCACCCACCACAACACCCGGCTATTTTTTGTTGCAGTTTGGCTGGAGCTGGGTTTGAACCCACCACCATCAGTATATGTGTCCGGCACCCCACTCACTGAGCCACAAATTATATATTTTTAATTTATAAAGATGGACACCCTGCCTAGCACAGAATTTGCTGAGTAACTGTTTGAAAGGATACGTGATAAGGTGCCATCGGTAACTAGGTTCTTAGCTCCTCAGGAGACTATAGTGGAAATAGAGAAAACATTTCTATAGTATGCTGGCATATTTTTCTTTTGTGTTATAATCTAACTTTTTTAAAATCATTGTGTGTGTGTAATTCAATGTGCCTTCATTTATTACATTTGAATTTTAAAGACATCTTTGTGGGAAAGCAGAAAGGATAATTATGTCCATTTATATAAATGCCTAAAAGCCAATTTGTGTGTGTGTTTATGTCCAGTAATATTCTTTGCAGCAATAACCTGTTTATTATTATATACTATTGTTGTTTAATCCATCCTTTGCCCTTAACACAGAGCAATGGCAGTCTCTAGAAGCCTATGACAAAAAGAACAAAACAAAACAATATGAAACAATAAACTCGGGATTCCTCTGCCAAGTACTCTGAATACTACAACACACTGAGCTCTTTCAACTATGCATAGAGGTGAAAATATTCTTTCTATAGTGAGAAAACAAGAGGCTCAGATAAATCATAGAATTGCCCATAGCCATGTAAATAATATATGTGAAGGTTAGAAGTTGAATCCTAGTGCCGGTGACTTGTTCCAGTATGCAGTGTAACGTCAGGCCTGTGATCTCCGATGCTTCTGAATCACATAATTGGAATAAATGTACTGACAGTGAATCAAAGAAAGCTTTAATTACGCAGATACCCCATTTCCACACGCACTATGCCACTATATACTTTAGCAGCGCCTGCTAGTTTCTGTATATTAAATTAGTGGTAACAATATCTTATTTAGGGGAAGATGATCAGTTCCAACATGATGGAAAATAAGCTCAAAACGAGGCCCCCAGACAATGCCTTCTGACGACTTCGTTTTATATAGGTACAAAACGCGACCTTCATAAGGCTTCTTATTTTATCAGAGTCTGGATGTGATCTGATAATTTTGCAAGTTAACTGAAGTTCCAAAGATTGTGCTTCCTGAAAGTTCACATACATGTAAAAGTTTATTACTCACTTAAAGTATTAAAATTATAGTTGTTACTTATCTCTTCTGTCATTATATTGAACTTGGATTATAAAAAAAGAGTGATGTGACTCTTTAATCAGATATTTTTACACATTATTTAAAAATAAATATGGCTCAGTGCAATATTTTAATTATTTTTAGTATGACACTTTTATACAGCCAGGAAACTAATAATAGGAAGGTCATTTTGTTTCTACATTATCTGATGATAGTCCGTGTTATTAAGAAAATGGTTTCATTTCAATTCAGGAAATAGGATGTCATCTTATGTCAAGTACTGTGGTACCCGTGTTCACAGGGGGCAAAGAAACATATAGTCATAAATCTATATCAGAGGAACCGCAGATGTAAGTAAGCTCTATCGGTAGGAGGAAACACTGATTCCAGCTGTGAATGGGACTTCCTGACAGAAGTGAACATGGGTGCTTCATTTCTTTATTGACTTGTTTATTTATTTGTAAGGTTTAATTTACAATTAAAATTAAATGCATTCAAAGATTGCAATATCATGACATAATATATGTACACATCGTGTAATGGTGACCACATTCAGTTTAGTTAAACAGCCATCATCACCTATGCGTATATTACATTCCCAGAACTTACTCATCTGAAAAGTCAAAATTTGTACCATCTACCCAACATCTTCCCATTTCCCTCACCCCCTGTTAGGAGATATCTCCTCATACTATTATGAAAAAGATAAGACAAAAAAAGGTGTGGAGAAAATGGAATCTTTGAACACTATTGGCGCAGATGTAAATCAGTGGGGACATTATGGAAAACAGCACAGGGGTTTCTCAAAACATTAAAATTAGAGCTACAGTGGGATCCAGCAGCCCCACTTCTGAGTTTATATCTAGAGGAAAATAAATCAGTATGTTGAAGGGAAACTTTCACCCCCCCCCCATGTTTATTACAACTTGGTCATAAGAGTCAAGTTGTGGAATCACTGTGTCCATCAACAGATGAGCAGGTGATGTCGTTGTGTTGCGCACAGACACCAGGGGCTACTACTATTCAGCTTTAAACAGAGAAGGAAATGCTGCTATTCACAGCAATGTAGATGAACCTGGAGGACATGGTGCCAAGAGAAATAATCCAGGCACAGAAATGCGTGTCATTTTAACTGGGTGGAACGGGCATGTGGAAGAGCATGAAGCCAGGAATGGGAAGAACCAGGTAGGGGAACTTACTAAGTCTGTTCACACAATAGTGGGACCTCTATTGAAGAAACAGGGACCAGGCCATGCCTGGAAAGCCCTGCTGAGAATTCTCAAACATGAAGTTTCTGCTCTTCTCAGAAATAGCTTCTGTTTTTGTTCACTCTGGGCTCCAAAATGTTGGTGGCAAGGAGAGGATTCATGAAGTTTCACTTTGGGGTAAACTTCTCAATATATGGCATACATATTCATTGTCCAAGACCCTTGTGAATAATCACTATTACTATTCCGATACCGAAGATAAGGAAACGGGCAGTTGGCACAACTTGTCTAAGTCCCAGGACGGTTATGGATCTGCAGAGCCAGGACGCACATCTACGTATCTCTTATTGTAGCACAAGCGGCCCTGGTCCCCTATGTTGCTGGTCAGCCCAGCTTCCCCTTGGCCAGACTGGCCCCCACTCATCCAGTGAGGGCTCGTCTTTCTCAGCTCGCAATGTGCTGGTCCAATCATGTGTATGTTCAAATGGCTCTGTGTGAAAAGTGTCTCTGATGGTGACACTTATTTCTAGTCCCTCCTTATTTAAGTGCTGGTGAAAACCCTTAGCCAAATTTCAGTAGGAAAATTATCTTTATCAGGTTGGCCTGACCAGGATTTATTTTTCACTGTTTCTATTTCTGTTTTCCTGCAACAATGCACTACCCACGTTTTCTGAATTTTGTTTGTTTGTTTCTAGACTCTTCGATGCTCTTACCAAATGTAATCTTCCCAAGGGCTTTTGTTTACGTATTAAAATTATCACTATGTGCCATGTTAAGAGGCACACCAATCACATTTGTGGATGCAACCTCCAGACTCAAAAAACATTGTGAAAGCACCAGGAAGCCCTCAAGCTCTAGTGGCGGACTGGGTATTTAAAAATTCTAATTTCACTTGAAAGCTTAAATTTTGTCACTGAGAACAAACACTTTCAGCAGTTTGTCTTGATGCTAATGGCTGACTTTATTGAAATAAAGTATCTGCAGAATCTGTGTTTGAATTATAATAGTTTTTCTCTCAGTCATTCTATGAAGTATAAAAGATATTCTATGAAAAACAATGGCCAGTACAATTTGCAACTCTAAAAATCATACAAGTGATTTTATATCTAGAGGAAAAGGAAAAGTGATTTATGTTTAGATAAATCTGCATTTTAATGTGTGAAATATTTTTTTAAAGGATGAATACTAAAGGAGTAAGATCAATACTGTTAATTTTTGATTCTTCATCGAGGGCATTCTTGAAAATAACATTTTTGTTTAGTTTGTCGAGGGGGTGTGTGTGGTGGGGGCAGCGCAGTGGCAGTGCAGTGTCACGCCCTGGTTCCTGAGCCACCATCGCTTTTGCCTGATCAGTGAAAATGTCAGCATGGTTTATTCCAGAATAAACCAAGAGATCCTAAGTAGTTATTCGATATTTTCGATATTTCAGTACCACTTGATTTTTGTATTTAATACTCACATAGTAGAAAGTATTTCTGAACAATTATTTGGTATCCATATTGGATCAGTGCAAGCCAATTAGCAAGCCCTGTCACGTGTGTAGATTTAGCCATTTGAGAGCAAAGTGCGAGTCTGCTGATGAGACATTCACCTGGGCTTTGGATTTTCAGCAATGTTTTTTAAGTCAACACGTTGCCGTATGGTAGGAAAGTGGCTCTGGGTCTGACAGTGCGTCTTCATCCAGCAGCCAGCAGCAATTTGTGCCTCAGTTTTCTCGTGTGGTCCTCCAGCCAAGCGATGCAATAACACTCTGGGAGGTGCTGCCCATCTTTTCATTTCTGGTTTGAAAGTCTGTAATAGTTTGTGGATCTTAAAGAGCTCACTGTATCTCTGAACGGTGCACTCACACACTCGGCCCCCTCTGAAAATGCTGCTGTAACTTAATATTGGTACCATAATATTATTAAAATCCTGGTACCAGGATTAATCCTGGTACTTAATCCTGGTACTTAATCCTGGTACCATAATATTATTAAAATCATCTACTGCATAAGATTAAATGTAATAAATTACTAATATCTAAAAAGCCATCAGAAAGATAGTTTTATCATATTTACTTCTTATGCATAGTTTTCACCCCTTCTTTTGGGCAGCGTCCTTCCTGTCACAAGTTAGGGGACTCTGATAAGTCACCGTCATCTTTCTGAGCATCTTTAGACGTAGTGGTACTGCTGTGGGTTGAGGAAGTAACCCTTACAATTCCTTCCACAGCCAGTGATCAATTCTTAAATAGAAGGAAAATACAATGTATATTATCTTCATTTTAGAATAATATATTAATAAATTCTAAAATAAATAACAATGTAAATAAGATATTAGCATTTAGATATATTTTCAAAAAAATACATTACAAAAGAAGACAAAACATTATACTTGTTTCCTTTCATGTTTCTGAATACAGCTAAGACAAGTTTCTAGATTTAAAAATATGAATAATTATTTATTGAATATGAGGCTAATAAAAATGTAACAGGTGTTGAAAGTAGCTTCTACCAAACAGTAGAAGTACTGAGAACAGACAGACTTCATTATCAAATTAAATATTTAATTTAAACATATATACTCGTTATTAAATATAATCCTCAGTTTCTGTTGTAATTAACCCTTGACCTGGCTGAAGGTATGTTGTAACAAGAGGAAGATGCGATCCACGCATTTGGCCAACCTCGGGATCTGGTGGAGTGCAGTGGACCAAGTCCTTACCTATGTTTTATGATCTAGTCCTATTTAATTCCTCCTATGCCTGAGAGAATTATCTCTGTGTAGGCATTATCCCGTCCTAATGTATAGGCCACTTAAGAATAACCAAAACTCTTTGACATGTATGTCCACCAAGAAACCCAAAGATTGCAGAAAATTCTTCATGGATGGCAGAGAATATCTTGGCAATCAAAACATTGCGATTTTTTTAAACCACCTCATTTAGCCAAGCCCACGAATCGTTTGCGTAGCTGAGCTCTACCTTCCTTTCCTTGAGATACACTGAAGATTAAATGGGGCATCACGTAAGACCTTCCACACGAGGTTTTTCACATGCTAAGTACCTAAGTTCTGAGCATGTTTCCTAAGTCACTTTCATGAAGGTGCAAAGGTTAGTGCTCATCTGCCTCCAGGGAGTCAGCAGGATTTCTGCATGAATTTCACAGAAGGGGTTTCACATTTTCTGTGTTATAACTTTACCTCCCCAAATGTATCTTTATTCTTCCTGTTACCTGCTATCTCACACCCTAGATTAATATTTAAACATACAAAAAAAAATATTTAAACATACATGCTTCAGTGGCATACATCAGATTCATTTCGTTTGGAATTTATATTAAGCTATAAGTATCGCCTCTGTGAAACCACAATATTCCAAAAATTGGTTAAAACATGTATGCGACAATATCCTATTGGTCTTGTGTTTATTTTTGCCATCTGTGAGAACATTCTCAATACCTTCAACTGAAATGGATCTACATAAAGAGTTTAATTACCAATATTTAGTAATAATTATATATGGGTAACACCATCACTTATTGATTTTGATTTGTAAACCATCTTGGGGAATACCATCTAATGATAATCCAAACTTTCATTGTATCTTACTAAACCAGGACTTCTGAGCTTTGCTAAGTTATAAATTATTATACTTTTGATTCAAAAGACTTATTGATGCCAACAAAGGCACAGTTTATAGAAGATAATTTAAATTAGAAAGTACTTTTTTCCATAATAGTATACTGTCACAATATCTAGAATAAATTTAGTTGTTCTATGGTAAATGTTGATGTGAATATTATTTAATTATCCAGTTTCTTTCCTATTTTCTATAGTTTCGAATTCACTAAGTGAACATTTCTTTTGTTCTTTTTGTTCCTCTACAGCAATGAAAAGGAAGATTGACAGTAAAGAGATGCTTTTATACTAAGAAATATTTTGGCAAAGATGAAGGCATGGCATATGGTGAAGGAGACAGTGTTTTACCAGGTGAATGGTTTGCCTGAGAGCCGGTTTTATTAAAACCATCCCCTCCTATGGGCCACCTGTCAAGTCATTCTGAGCTGCAGAAGCTGGGCATCCACCAGCTGGTTCTCATTTCTCTGGTGGCTCCATGTCATTGAAGAAGAGAATGGTAAAAATCTTCACCGGGAGCGGGGAGACTCCCTTTGTACATTCCTGCAGTGTACAAGCTTCGCAGGTCCACCAGGGACCATCCCACCTGCCCTCTTTTCTCTCATGGCCAGGTGACCGAGTACCGGGAGGTGGGCTGGTCCCCTCCTTTGCTAGGGAGATGTAGGGTCTTGAGAAAGACCAACCACGAGTTGTGAATCCTCTCTGTGTGACTATGGGAAAGTCACTTAATCCCTCTCTATTTTTTTTCACAGGAGAAACAAAAACCCCGTGTAAATAAGGGTGGTGCTGGGAGAACTCTACTGCCCTGGTGCAGAAAGACTGAACTGCTCCCATGTCTCTGCAAAGCCCTTGGCTGACCTCAGGAGAGTCCTCTGCTTTGCCTAAGATTGGTTTGTTTTAGGTTTTGGTTTTATGTCTGGGTCTGCTATTTCTGTCCCATTCATCTGTGTATCTGCTTTTAAGCCAGGCCTGTGCTGTTCTGGTTAATACAGCCTTGTAGTGTAATTTGAGGTCAGGTAAGATGATGCCCCCAGATTTGTTCTTTTTGCTTAAAATTGCTGTGGCTATTCTTTTTTGTTTATGGTTCCATATGAATTTTAGGACCTTTTTTCTAATTATATGAAAAAGGACATTGATGTTTCAATAGGAGTTTCACTGAATCTGTAGATTTCTATGGGCAACATGGTCATTTTCATAATAATGAGCTTTTCTATCAACAGTGTGGGATGTTTTTCTATTTGTTTATGTCATTTACAATTTCCTTCTGACATCAGTGTTCTGTAGAACTCTTTGTAGAGATGTTTCACCTCTTTGGTTAAGTATATTCCTAGGTATTTTGTTTTATTTTTCAGCTATTACAATGGAATTGAATTCTTAACTTGATTCCCAGATTGTTTAATTATTAGTGTATAACAGTGTTATAGATTTACATATATTGATTTTGTAACGTGAGACTTTCCTGAATTCATTTAAGAAATCTAGGCGTCTCTTGGAGTCTTTAGGATTTTCTAGGTATAAGATTATATCACCAGCAAACAAAGGTCGTTTGGCTTTGGAACAAGAAGACATAAACCCTGGGAAAGGGCACCGTATTCAATACCTGGTGCTGGGAAGGTTGGACAGCCACATGGCGAAGAATGAAACTGGGGTCTTACCTCTCACCAGGAGCAAAAATTAACTTAATATGGAGTAAAAACGTAAATAAATGTAACATATGAATGCATAAACATTTTAGAAAAAAAACATGGTCCCCTATAACCATCCTACCAATATAATCCCAGGACTGGGGAATGATAAACATCTCTTTAGGCAGGAACATATAATAGATGGGAAACCCTCTCCAGACAAGAAAAAACCAAACCAAACAAAACAAAACACCAAAGTGAAAAGAAGCAACTTTCATTGAAGGCAGAGTGAAGGTCAGAGTAAGAGGATGCAATAAAAATGTTCGGGTAGGAAAGAAGGGTCCTGACACCCTACGTGTGACTGCGGGTTTCTGTCTCGAAGCTCCATACTCAATATGAGGGTATTTATTAGTTCCTATTCCAGTTGTAAAAAATTACCATAGACCTCAGTGGCTTAGAGCAGCAAAATATTATTCTATTATTGTCTTACATCCTTGCATTCTAATAATATTCTTCTGTTATACAGAGCCGGTCAGAGAAGAAGCTCTGCTCAAAGTTTTATACAAATTAATATGTTGGAAGTGCAAAATTGTTAAAAATTGGTAGATGCTATGGTTCAGTTCATCTCCTCCAACATTCATGTGTTGGGACTTGAGTTATTAAGAAATAGTGCCTTTGAAGGAAGTAATAAAGTCAGGAGACCTTCACCTTCAAGAATGAATCAATGCTGCTATAAAAGAAATTTGTCCCTTTTTACTCTACCTTCCCACATGTGAGGACATGGCATTTTTCACCCTCTGGAGGACACAGCAACGTGGTGCCATTTTGCATGCAGAAAGATCAGTAAACAACAAACACCACCAAATCTACTGGCGCCTTCATCTGGGACTGCTCGGCCTTCACGACTGTGAGAAATAAGTTCCTATTATTTATACACATGGAATCTTATGTGTAAGGAAACACAGAACTAGACAACAGGCTGTGTCATGGCCATGCACCTCTTGATGCCGTCTCTCCTAGCATGGGGCATCCCACAAAGTCCCACTGCCCAGGGAGGTGCGGATGGATGAGAACCCACACACGGGGGTCTCAATGACATTGTCCCTTTATTCTCATTTAGTCCTTGTCTACTGTGATGGTTTGTTATTTTATCCTATTTCATAGACAAGGGAAGAGAGGTCTGGGGTATTAACGAGCTCTGACTTCCCTGGTGAATTCTCTACTTTTGCAGAAATACCACATAAACAACAGAAAGAGTGGCACTGCTCAGCTGTAGAGTCCCACCACCTCCTGCCTCGTCCTCAGGTAAAGAGGACAGAACCCCACAGAGGTGACTCTCCTCTTATTCCAGTGCTGAGTGAGGAGAAACCCAAATGGGTATGGGTCACCCAGAAAGAAAGGGAGAGAACTCAATCTGCAGTGAAGTTTCTTAAACAATTGTTGAGTAACAGTTTTCTAGCAGACGCACATGTACTTTATCTGTCATTTTTCCAGGGAGCATTGGCATGAATACACATAGCTGTGTGTTGGGTTCTTACACACAAACACGCATCTCAATGTTGATTCACTAATAATTAAAGAAGATTGGAAAAGAAAAAGTCCACATTCCATCTTACTATCCAGTTTGATTTAAAAGTGATTCTGTAAAGCCAACACCATAAGGAGACTAAAGTAACCACCTCTCCCTTTCTGTAAATGTTGAACAGTTGACACTTTGAATACATGTCACCAGGAAGATTTTAATTTAAACACATTAAGTTCTGTTTCTTGATAGGCCTTTCTGCTGCTATTGTTATTTAAAGTTCCCACACATATTTCCCACGAAGTATTTCAATCCAATCTCTCAATACAGACATGCGGTAGTGATAGATGGTGTTTCATTTGTGTTGCTTTAAATAGACAACAAGGCTTTTGAAGAGAAATTACTTATTCTGAGGCTCAGGCCATGTGACCAGTAATTTTTCATGCTGAATTTAGAGTCCAGGTTAATTTTTTTTCTACTAAAGCTTGATGTATAGATTATATAATGTAATTAAAAGTAAGAATAGTTGATTTTTAAGTTTTCTAGAGGAATCTAGTAAATTTTTCATGCTGAATTTAGAGTCCAGGTTAATTTTTTTTCTACTAAGGCTTGATGTATAGATTATATAATGTAATTAAAACTAAGAATAGTCTGATTTTTTTTTTTTTTTGTAGAGACAGAGTCTCACTGTACCGCCTCAGGTAGAGTGCCATGGCGTCACGCGGCTCACAGCAACCTCTAACTCTTGGGCTTACGCGATTGTCTTGCCTCAGCCTCCTAAGCAGCTGGGACTACAGGCGCCTGCCACAACGCCCGGCTATTTTTTTGTTGCAGTTTGGCCGGGGCTGGGTTTGAACCCGCCACCCTCTGCATATGGGGCTGGCGCCCTACTCACTGAGCCACAGGCGCCGCCCAAGAATAGTCTGATTTTTAAGTTTACTAGAGGAATCTAGTAAATTTTTCATGCTGAATTTAGAGTCCAGGTTAATTTTTTTCTACTAAAGCTTGATGTATAGATTATATAATGCAATTAAAATTAAGAATAGTCTTGTTTGTTTCTCAGTTTACCAGAGGAATCATGTCACTAATTAAAATATAAAGTAAAATAAATCAAAGGGTATTACACGAAATATAAAAAATACAATGTACTGTTTTTAATCTCCATTGTTTTGGAAAACTATTTGCAGTGAACGGTGGGAAACTGTGAGATTTTGTTTGAGCCAAGAGGGGCCCTGATTTCCAAATTTTTCCCTCCTTCTTCCCTATTTGAGAAGGTGGTAAGCCGTCCATGCGTGGGCCCTGAACGGGAGGGTGGAAGGTCCCTGTCATTGCACCCTGAAGGGACATGGGAGGTGGGCAGCTCCACACGCAGGGTGCTGTTCAGAAGGCTTCGGGCTTCTTCACTCATCTGATTCTCATGTGCACAAATGTATATGCTAAGTATTATCATCATCCTATTTTAAGAATGAGGGTCTGAGAATTATGGAGGTGAATTAAGAAACTTGCCAAGGTCACGGGACTAGTAAGTGGCAGAGCTCAGTTTTAAGCCCGGGTGTTCTGGGTCCACAGCCCACCTTGTTAACTTTGATGCTACCCAGCCGGGTCAACCACAGCTTGAGTGCGAGCACGTCCACACCAAGGCTGGGTGTGCCCAGACACCCCGTTCCTCTGGCTTCTTGTCAAAACGAGACTATTGGTTCTGAAGCTATGCCAATTTTGATCATAGATTTTTAAGTTTGTGATTCATAAATATACAGGCTCAAATTAAGAAAGGCATTCTCTTACTCTGTTATGTCATATTTCATAAAGAAGGTCCTGCTCAATTAGCAAAGGAGGGAGGGAGGAAAGGAGAGAGAGAAATTTCTTTAGTCTCCCTTGGGGGACGAGGTAGGAAGTAAAAACATCAGCAAGCAGAAAGAGGCCCCCACACCTCTGTGGCCACTGGTGTGACAGCAATGCACTGTCCTGCCCACCAGAAGCCTAACGTCTTGTTGATGAAAAACCAGACACCTGGACTTGAGGAACATTCTGGGACAACAGGTGCCGGCTGAGACAGCCTCTGAGGAGGGCCGTACGCGGACAACGTGCCCCACAGTGAAAGGGGACGGTAAAAATGCCACCGTGGGGGGCGTGTAGACTTTTTGGTGCATCTTACAAGGGTACATGTGAAACGTAGTAAATGTAGAATACAATTGTCTTAACACAATAACTAAGAAAATGCCAGGAAGGCTATGTCAACCTGTGTGTTGCAAATGAGTCAAACTGTTTATAAAACCAGTGTATGGTGCCCCATGATCGCATTAATGTACACAGCTATCATTTAATATTAATAATTAAAAAAAGAAGCTGGCTTCAAACTGTGCTTCTGAGATCTGAGTCTGCGGGGAGGAAGAGTAGTGAGGACAGAGCTGCAGATGGGGGTAGCGATGTGCAGTGAGGGAAGGCAGCGCAGAGGTGGCTCCAGAGAGAAAGCGGGCCTCATTAGAAGGAAAGGTGAAAATAAGGTTAAACGTTAAAATGGAGCCCAGTTAAGGGGAAGCTTCAATACTAGAACTTAGTGGACATTATATTTTGAAGTTTGGGAGTAGCTAAAGAAGGAAGTAGCGATTGCCCGTCTACTATGAAACGGTCACAGTACTGAGCGTTACAAATATAATCTCATTTAATCCTCATGAATCTGAAAAGAGACAAATCATCTCCATTTTACAGAAAAGGAGACTGAGGCTGAAAGATGTCACTGAACTGGCCCCTGGTCCTTGCCAGTCGATGAGAGCCACACATTTCGAACAGCACCATTGCCTGACTTTTTGCACCACTAAAAATTCAGAGACTTCTTCTGTGACTGTGGGAAGATGTGTCTTAGCTCTACAAGCGCCTTGGAAATGTGGCCAGGCAAGAGTCAACAAATTTGGATGAACTGTAAAAACATTTTTCTTGAAATTTTGCTGATGCAGAATTTGAAAGAGGCCTATGAAAAGGCCAAGTTATTTCATTTCCTTGTCCTTCTGCAGGGGAGCTCCGCTGGCAGGCTTCCAAATGGAATGCATTTTAAATCACAGCTTCTGGCTAACCGTTAATAGTGCTTCAAGGAAAGGAGCTAGAGACCAAAATTCTATTCTTGAATTCATTCAAACTCGTTTGACAACTTACCTTGCCATCATAAATCAGACCAAGCTGGAAGCATGATAAATTTAATTATAATTGACTTTGTGCAGGTATTGCCACTCATTTGCATATTTACCAAGTCCTGTGAAATAATTTTTCTTACCTACTAGAGCATTAAGGCTGAGGAAGGGCCAAATCATGGAAAGGGGAAATAACAAATTTGCCTATAATGAAAGGCGAGCTGCTTGCTGGGACCAACTCTCCTACCTAGAGTAAACTGCCCAAACTTAGTCCCCTGGGTACTTCTCTTTTTCGACTCACATTGTCCACATAATTAGAAAAAAGCTGATTTCTTTTAGGTTGAGGGCTTATGGGACACGTGGCAGTGTTTCCAGTGGACAGAAGACAGAACCTAAGCCTCTCTGCATGGTGAGGAAGAAAGGAGGCCCCTGGGTCACAGGCAGGGGCTGAGATGCCGCTGGCCTTGGTGCTGATGGGTCCTGTTACTCAGCTGGGTCATAGAGGAAGATGCCTCTGTCCCTTCAGTCTTTGGTGTACCATCCAGCTCCTCTCAAGGCTGATTCCCTGAATACGAAGTTAACAGGACTGGGAGTTCCAGACATCCTCATTCACAACTGGCGATGCAGAGAGCCCCTGGCCATCTCCCAGGGAAACAGCAGGAACATCTCTGAAGTCTATGGCAAAACTCTTTACATTTCACTGGCTCAGATGGTGCCGCATTTCTGGTCTAAACACTGGCAATGAAGATGGTCTGACATTGGCTGCCTTAGATTATTTGGGGGAGCACTCCTACAGATAGGAGTGAGTTATTGAATTAATACTTAAAAATAATAACTGGAACACATTAAGGACCATGGGAGGGGCTGCTAAATGAGTGAAGGAATAAGTCATTAGAATATGTTTATTATAAATCACTGAATTTAATGGCCACAGGAATAAAATCATGGTTCTGTTAGAAGCAATAAAATGAGAAGGAGATGCTCAGTGTGCGGCAGAGTGCACATATGTACGTGGTCTGTCTGCGCATGCAGGTGCCCCAGTGAGTTCCGAAAGAGAAGGAGAAATAACTAGAGTGGTTTATTTAACTGCTTTGGGGGTGGGGGGTGGCAGGCGAGCCAGGGTTCCACTGGGGAGGAAGAAACCCACAGCAGCCCTGAGTTCTGCCTCATGCCTCAGTGGCTCCCATTCGGGTTCTGAGGGGCTGAGGTTTGGATGGAGGGAAGACGCAGTTTCTGTGTCTATGGCCCCTCAAAGGCCACTATCCTGGGTTTTCTAGAACCGAGGTGGCTGCACAGAACTAAGACAACAGAAATGGTGCTGATTCAGGATGGGGAGCTGGCTGTCCCTGAACATGGTACATGAGCTGAGTGGTGGGTTGTGAAAGTTCTTCTGAGATGCTCTCTGATGGTGTGGACATAGGTGGGGAATTAGAGGGGATTTGACTAAAACCCTCAGCTGGCATAGAGAAGGGAAACCCTGGATTGTGATGGACCACAGGGACTTGGTTTGTGTCTGGATCTCTATGAAGCCACCGTAGGCTTAGTCAAGATCTGTCCCTGTGTGAGTCTCAGGGCTACACCAACCAGAGACCTTGCCAACTGTACAGGGTGGGAGCAGGGGGCAGAGAACACTAAGTGTGCCTGAGTTGAATTTCCTAGTCACCAGGCAAGTGGGGTTCAGAACAGACTTTTTCTGCCATTCCATGTGTTGCAAGACAAAAAGTATATGTAACATGTCTTATTCTGGGTCCAGAAGACTCATCCTTAGTTCTAAAAAGAAAAGTATTCAATGTTTGGTTGGGTGCATCCCCAAGACTCATATTCTAAACGTAATGGCTCCAAATCTTACAAAGAACTTTATTGTTGTCAAAATAGTACATCATCTTATTTGGTTTTCAAAACAATTATTATAGGGGAGTAGATAAAGATACAGTATTTCTGCCTTTTTTTTTTTTTTGTAGAGACAGAGTTTCACTTTATTGCCCTCAGTAGAGTGCCATGGCGTCACACAGCTCACAGCAACCTCCAACTCCTGGGCTTAGGCGATTCTCCTGCCTCAGCCTCCCTCGTAGCTGGGACTACAGGCGCCCGGCTATTTTTTTGTTGCAGTTTGGCTGGGGCTGGGTTTGAACCCGCCACCCTAGGTACATGGGGCCGGCGCCCTGCTCACTGAGCCACAGGCACTATTTCTGTCTTTTTTAACTAGAAGAAAGTTAAAACTGTGCTTGAGTGATTTGTGCCATTGGCAGGAGTGAGATTTGAGCTCGGGTGACTGAATTCCAGGTCAGTGGCCTTTCTCACTGGCATTTCTACAACTGTATGAATGTGCTGAAACTCCTAACATAAAACAATATGATTACAGAAATAGCTCCTGGAGATTCATTTTTACTCCTTGTATAGTTACAATGAATGGCCTTATTACTTATGGCTCCCCAGATGTACCACTTCCACACTCTAATAATTAAAAAATTTGCTTTTATTGTTGATAAAGGCAAGGTGTGTTAGATACAATGATCACTTGAAAGGATAAAGCAAAGTGACCTCTCTTACCCCACAGTCAGGTTTTTATGGTTGTTTTATTCATGACTCTTAGCCTGCCATGCATTTTTCATTTTTACCTAAGTAATATTCATTCAATGAATGGTCCACCTTTTTTTTTTGCAGTTTTTGGTCAGGGCTGGGTTTGAATCTGCCATCTCTGGTACATGGGGCCAGCGCCCTACTCCTTTGAGCCACAGGTGCCGCCCGGTCCACCTTTTTTATAGTATGAAACGTTAGAAGGCTCTTTCTAAAAGCAACATCATCTTAATTTTTCCTAGATTTATTAGTATATGTATAAATTGCTCTGGGACATATTTTGATCATCTTTTTCTCATCATTTGCAAAAGATGCAGGTATTATAATTTACTCTTTTACATCAAACTAGATGAAAAATACACATCCCATGATGATTTGTTGTTCAAATCAGTTGTCTTCATGCAATTTTTTAAATATACCTCAGTGGTCTTTCTCACTGGCATATCCACATCTGTATGAATGTACTTAAACTTCTACAGGACTATTTAAGAATTTGCATGAAGGCATTGAAGGTAGCTGAAGCAACAAGTTAAATAGAACAGCAACCAAAACTCCTCCACCTTCCAACACACACAAATGTGCCTCAGAGTTTAGACTGATACAAACACTTTTTCATTAATTGGAAGAAGAAGGAATTTTGTTCCATACACGGGGGCAATATAGGAAATGATCTTGTCACACAGGCTTGGTTTACTTGGGAAGATTATTACATGCTGTCCTAAGGCAATAGTAATCTGAAACAGTTTCAGTACTTCTAGGTAATGTCAAGGATACCTATGTTGACAAACTTGCAGCCAGGGCAAGAAAGTACTTTAAAATCGCATTATTTACTATGCACCAGCATAAAGATTTCTTTCTGGAGTGTGAGGTGAAGAGAGTAGGATACAATTAAGAATGGACGTGGGAACAGCGCAGGCACCAGAGGTCATGTTTTCTTCTCCAGGGTCTCAATGCTAGTTGTTCATTTTCTCAAATTTCCTGATACTTGTCTGCATTTAGTACATTTTAGTGCACTGAGAGCTCAAATAATTTGATACAAACCGAAATACTTGGTATGTTGAAGGTCTGTGATGTTTTTAATTACCAATTACAAGAAAATTATAGGTGTAAAATTATATTACAGGTTAGAGATCTAAAATTATAATTATATAATTATAGATACAGAATCACATCTCCAGCTAAGGAATCTTTATTAAAATGGAGATAAAAAAAAATTCAACGTTCCAGCACTTACAGGAAACCTCCCCTACATGTACTGCAAGCCTCTCCATCTCAACACATGCAATCTCTCCGATTGCACTGCTGCGCCCAAATAATTTTTCCTTCATTAGCCCTTCATGGGATAATGGCACCTGTATTCACTTCTTCTTGCGAGCTTTAGACGGGAATTCCCAGGGTTATTTAAGTCTCCCTTTTCTTCGCAGATACGCCACACCACCATGGCCGGCCGATTCTGCTCTCTATGGTCCGTGAGCCTCTTTCTCTTCTGCACCTTGGTGGCCGTGCCTCGTCCTGGTTTGCCTGCCCATCATCTCCCCACTGGACTGTCTCAATGAGCTCCCAACTGTTCTTGCCTCTAGTGCACCCTCTACCATGCCACTCTGTGCAAGAAGCTTCCAAAACTCATTCCCCATCATTTTGCAATTCTGTTGACAATACTTCTCTTAGTTTGCAATGTAAAATTTTAGTTTAGCACACATTTAAAATCTTTTCATGACCTGGTCTAAGCCAGTCACCAGCCACTGTGTAATCACTGGTCTTGTCCATCAATTCACTTAGGAATTTTCTTTTCTTTCTTTCTTTTTTTTTTTTTTTTTTTGAAGTTTTTTTGGCCAGGGCTAAGTTTGAACCCGCCACCTCCAGTATTTGGGGCCAGCACCTTACTCCTTGAGCCACAGGTGCCACCCACTTAGGAATTTTCAATATACTGTGCTTATTTTTTAGTTTTAAAAAAACTGTGTCATAATTCACAGATCATAAAATTTACTACTGTGAAGTGTGTGTATCCATCATTGTTAGTGTAGTCACAAGGTTGTGCCACCATCACCACAGTCTAGGGCCAGAGCATTTTCATCCAGCTCCCTAAAAAAAAAAGCCATATTCATTAGGGGTCACTCCTCATTGCTCTGCCCTTTGTCCCCTGGTGACCACTAACCTACCCTGTCTCCATGGAGCTCCCGATCCCAGACACTTCACAGAAATGGGATTGTACAATTGGCAGCCAGGGCATCTGTTTTCTTTAAGCACAGTGTTTTTGAGTTTCATTTATATTGTGGCACGTATCAGTACACTCTTCAAACTTAAGGTCTCAATAATATTCCATTGTATTTGCAAAACATATTTTTAAAAACTCCTTCTTTACACTTCAGTTGATTGACATTAGGGTTATTTTCACGTCTTACTACTGTGGGTGATGCTTTCAGGAACACGCGTGTACATGTCTTTGTAGGAACATGTTTTCACTTCACTTGGGTATATACCTAGGAGCAGAATTGCTGGGTCATTTGGTAATTCTATGTTTAAATATTTGAGGAATTGCTAAACTGTGTTCCACAGAAGCTACCACATTTTACATTCAGCAATGTAGCCAGTGATGTATAAAATTTCCAGATTTCTCCACATTTCTGTAACACTTGTTATTTTTCATTTTTAAAAGTTGTTATAGCCAGCCTAGTAAATGTACACTGGTATCTTATCATGGTATTTATTTGCATTTCCCTAATAACTAATAATGTTGAGTATCTTTTCATGAGTCAGCTATATAATCTTCTTGGAGAAATGTCTATTATAATTTCTACTCGTTTGAAAAGTATTTCAATAAGTTTTAATAATAAACCTTCTTTTATAACCATTTGATATGCACAGGAAAATGGAGCCCTTAATACAGAACGTTTCCATAAGTGATTCCCCCCACCCAGCTTTGCACACAATATCCCCTATTATAAACATCTTACATTAGGAGGGTAAATTGTTTTCAACCAAATTTTATACATTATAATAACTAAAATCTGTTATATTTTCAAATTTCTTTAGTTTGTATCTAATTGTTTTTTTTCTGATCTATGATCCAGAATACCATGCTACTTTTAATAATAGTGTTTGCTTTAGCTTGTCTTGGGTGTGACATTTTCTCAAGACTTCTTTGCATTTGATAACCATGAAAATCCTGCAGAGTGTTGCTCAAGTACACTGAAGGACATCCCTCGGGTACACTGAAGGACGTCCCTCGGGTACACGGAAGGATGTCCCTCTAGACTGGGACTTGTCTGATGCTTCTCTATGGTTAGAGTGGGGGGAAGATGACAGAAGGAAAGTGCCATTTTCGTCGTATCAAGAGTGATATGAGTGATACTTTAAAATATCAAGTACTTTAGAGATGAGGCTGGTATTGCCCTTGACTGTTCTGCGGTGTAGCATTAAGCAGTTGCTCCATTGTAGAGTTACTACTTTCTTTCTTTCCATCCTGCCATCTTTCTTCCTTCCTTTGGAAGGAAGTCACTGTAGCCAAAATTCAAGAACTGTTAAGTCATGGTTCTCCTTCTTCAGAGTGGAATATGTATATAATTTATTTGAAACACTGATTAGAGATTTGTATCTTCTCCCCATTTATTAACTGGGAATATTGGACTGTAGTTTTGTTTTCTTGTTATGTCTTTGCTGTCAGGGTGAAACTGGCCTTATAGAATGAGGCAGATCATGTTCCTCCTATTTTTGCTAGATTTTATAAAGTTTTTGTGTTAATTCTTTTAAAATATTTGGTAGACTTCAGCAGTGAGGTCATCTGGTCCTGTATTGTTATTTTTATTATTACTGGTGTAATAACTAATGCGATCGTTTTGACTTCCTGTATGCCTGTTGAGATGTTTTAATTCCACTGGAGTTAATTTTAGTAGTTTGTGTTTTCTAGTGACTTGTCGATGTCATCCAGGTTATCTAATTTTCCATATGCAGTTACTTGTCACAGTCACTTATGATCATTTTTGTTCCTCTAAAGTCAGGGCTAATGTCTCTTTCATTCCTCATTTTTATCATTGGACCTTTCCTGTTTCTTGGTGAGTCTAAGTGAATGTTCATCATTTTTGTTGATTTATGTCAAAGAACAGAATAAACTTTTGGTTTTATTGGTTTTCTCTCTATTGCTTATGTCTCCATTTGGTTGTTTGGCTTCTTTTTCATTATTTTCTTCTTGCTTTTGTCTTAGTTTTCTCATCTTTCTCTAGGTTCTTAACATGAAACAGTAGGTGGCTGATTTGAAATTTTTTTATGTATGTATTTATTTATTTTTCTATTTTGTACAGTGTTTTTTAAACATTTCAGATTGATATGAAGGGACAAATGTTTAGGTTATGTTGTTTTTGTTTCTATGGTAAAGTTCGAGTTGTATGAGTGCATCACCCACGTCGTGTGCTGTATACTTTACATGGTGCACATTAGGGGAGAACTTGCTGATCCCCTGCCCTCTTCCCGTTTCTCTTTTCCCCTTTCCTTTCTCTCCCCCTGCCCCTCACTAGAATATATTTGTGGTTTTCTTTGTTTATTTATATACTGGTTTCATGTTAGTGTTAAGTACATTGGGTATTTGCTTTTCTGTTCTTGTGAAACTTTACTAAGACGAATGTGTTGTTTCCAATTCAGACTGGAGTTCTTAATGAGGCCATGATGTATTTGACCAGAAATTGAACCTAGGTCGTGAAAGCATTGAATTTTAACTTCCAGATTACAAGATGGAGGAAGCCAAAGGAATTTTTGAAATGTGGCATGACAGTGAATGCACAGGCAGGGGAGGAAAGGTTTGAAAGAATATTTTAGAAGGTGATGCGATTATTGGTAGTGATAAGGTGAAGTTAGGACTTTTGCAAATCCTTTTTTTTTTTTTTAATGTAGGTGTTTACTGCTATAAATTTTACTTTAAGCACTGCTTTTATTGATTTCATATATTCCCATGTGTTGTTTTTTCATTTTCATTCATCTCAAAGTATTTTCTAATTTCAGTTGTGGGGAAAAACAATATTTTTATTAAAACGGTGCTGAGCAAATTGTATATCCACATACAAAAGAATGAAATTAGACCCTTATCTCACATTATATACAAAAAACAACTCAAACTGGATTAAAGTTATGGTTTATTTTTTAACCCATTGATTAAGAGCATCTTATCGAATTTCAATATATGAAAAAAATTAAATTTTTCTGGTATTGATTTATAATTTTAACCCAATGTAATTAGAAAATATACTATGTATGTTTTTAATCCTTTAAAGCATTATTTCAATCTTTCTAAATGTATTGGGACTTGTTTTTTTTTTTTTTTTTTTGTAGAGACAGAGTCTCACTCTATGGCCCTCGGTAGAGTGCCGTGGCCTCACACAGCTCACAGCAACCTCTAACTCCTGGGCTTAAGCGATTCTCTTGCCTCAGCCTCCCGAGTAGCTGGGACTACAGGCGCCCGCCACAACGCCCGGCTATTTTTTGGTTGCAGTTTGGCCGGGGCCGGGTTTGAACCCGCCACCCTCGGTATATGGGGCCGGCGCCTTACCGACTGAGCCACAGGCGCCGCCCTATTGGGACTTGTTTTATGAAATAACATTACTCACTCTGTAGGATGTTGTATGTATGCTTGGGAAGAATATATATTCTGCTGTTGTTGGATGAAGTGTCCCAGTGATGTCTATTAGATCTAGTTGGTTTGTAACATTGTTCAAGCCTCCCTTTGCTGGATGACCTCCTCTGAGGTTGTTCTGTGCATTATTGAATGTGGAATATTGAAGGATGAGAGAAAACATTTAAGGAAGGAACGAGCATGGAAGTCTATCCACTCAACCCCCAGGCCTGAAATTTAGATCCTACTGATGAGAATATATCCGTGGCCCACAATACACTTTCTCAAATAACAAAGGGCAACAGCAACCATCTGCTATGAGTAAAGTGCCACCAACGGGTAAATTGGGCAAACAGGAATCTCCTGGGGTGCACATAAAATTCACTAGAGGAGGTTTGCCCAAGGTAGCTGTGTTGTGGGAGCAAGATGACACCCCTTCTTCTAGCAGTGACCTCTCAGTGTCCTCTGATACCGTACCAACTGACAACAAAAGACGTGTTTTCAGGGTACAACTCCAGCATCACAAGAGAAAGCAGAGAAGAGTAGGTTTGAGCTGAGGGGCAAAAATACAGACTCTTCCCTCGGATTCTCAGCTTCCATATACATTCCAACTTCTATACAACAACAGCACTCTATATTTCCACCTAAAAACTTACAGCTATTCTTAATATAGCTAAGTTCTCATTACTTCCCTAATGAGGAGAAGTTCACAGTCCTAACAGTCACTGGGTCCTTTTTGGCTGTGTTAATTGCTCCTCACATTCAGTTATGATACCATTAAATATTATTACCTAAATACTATATGCTAAAGTTTTTCCAACAACTTATAAATAAAATAAAAACGGAAATAAATATATGCAAATAATATAAATATGAAAATGTTACTATCATCATTGTTTTTGAAATTAGCAACAAGACTGTAGTTGATATATGTGGGTTTTCTTCTTTTACTAATTACTTCACATTTCCCATTCCTTCAGCCATGACCTTCAAAGCTGGTCAGAGTTCCCTCTTTGGTGGAGCTGCCCAAACTCTCCTTCCTGTATAGTATAGTATGGATCTGGAAGAGTTTTGTCATTTTGATTAATGTAGTTTTCCGTTAACTTTTAATAGTGAGTATGGAAGTACTGAGCATTAGGGCTGAGGACCATTATAGGTTCTAGGCACAGTCTTTTTTACCTTTCATTTTGTAACAGCAGTGAAATTTTTCCTCAATAATAAGGATACATTATTCCAGCAAGCAGAGTAACTTCATTTTCTGTCTGTTGCTTCAATGGCACAAAATGACCAAAATGTCCCATGCTGGTCTCATTTTCCAATTCAATGAGCCGTTGTTGTGTATCCTGGCACAACAGTTACTCTTTAGGAAATAAGGCCTCAAAAACAGCAGATCTCATTCTCTCAGGAACAAAAAGCAAAGCCTTGGTAAATTGGCCATTAGGAATAATTTCGAGAGGAGACCTGTAGCCCTCCCTCCTTGATTCCTAAAACAACATATTCTGCCCCTGGGGAGAGAGCACCATATTTGTGGTCTCTGAGTCAAAGAATTCTCAGGTCCTCTAAGGTAGAATATCATTCTCTTAGAGCATTTTGTTCAAACTTGTACCATAACTGACTCTCCACTAAACCATTCTACCATTCGATTAGACCATCTGCTTCCAAGCAGTGGGTTCTGTGATAAGACCAGTTAATTCTATGCACATAAGCCTTATACCGTACTGGCTGTGAAATCAGTTCCTGATCAGAAGCATTCTTCAGAGTACCATGTTGATAATAAAGATACTGTAAGTCTATAAATGATGTTATTGGCAAGAGCAAATCAATATTCAGACTGTGACTATTCCAGTGAGGATGCATGTATTATTAGGCATATATCCATATTTTTATAAATATGGTGTTGAATAATTTTTAACATGTATTTCCCTGTTTTGACATTTCCCTGTTTTAACATGTATTTCCCTGTGTATGAATATTTCCCATATGATAAACTGTTAGTTATTTATTCGTCATGAATTTTAGTGGCTCTCTAGTTTCCGGTTGGGACTGTATAATTTTTTCTTCCTGGGAAGTTAGGTGAATTCTAAGTGTTGTTACTGCAAACACTTGGAAACATTCCCATAAATGAAGTTACAGGGTCAAAATTTGGCACATCTTTGAGGCTGTTGATTTGATTGCTAAATCACTCTTTGAAAAGATTATCACAGTTTATACATCCAACCCATTTCTAAATACCTTCACTAGTAGTAGAGGAAAACTGCCTTTAAAAAATGTTAGTTTTATAGTTAAAACCCTCATAAAATTGTGAAAGATACTTAGAACATGTGCTTGGTATATATTTACTTTGGAGAAGGCGAGGCCTGTTACAGAACCCCAAATTCAGGCTCATGTACCTGGTAAACTGACACCAGTGCCCGGAGAGAGAAAAAAGTTTATTTGATTTGGACAAAATGAGAAGAAAGAAAGACAAATTTCTCAGATCTGTCTTGCCATAGAGACCAGGAGGATTTTATGTGGGGTGAGAGTAAGGTAAGGGGAAGTCTATGTTGCTTTTAATCTTAGACAACACCTTGAATAACTAGATTCCTGGTTGTCAGCAGCTAGTCACAACTTTCTCAGGACCATTCACTCATTCATTCTGCAAAACAAACTCATAGGTTCTCTCCTGCCCCTGGAGTTACCACTTCTTGCTTGACAAACAGGATCAACAGTTAATTGTGGTAAGAAGAAGGGGTAACGGAAATGAAGTAACCAAGAGACTAGTCCAATTGTACATTATTTCAATCATTAAAAATGCTGACCCAACTCTCAAGGGGTCCAGCTATATGCTTATCATATGAGTGGTGTAAAATGCCTCAAAAAAGAGATTTCAGGGTCTGCTCTTGGGACAGTGACATGGTTGTGTAAAATAATGATGTAGTAAGTAGCCATTGCATTGATAAAATTACTTCTGTGTTACTGAGGGGGCATACACCCTTTGCCAAGTGGTTCCCAGTTATTTGTGGGAGTTTTTAGAGGGAGCCTTGCGTGTTCACATAAACATAAATGTATGTTGCTTTTTCCTTCTCTGTAGGTGAATTCTCACTGGTCCATGAGCTCTTCCTGCAAAGTCCCTGTTGAGCCCTTCTACCTATTCAGCCTCACAAGAACACCGAAGACCCATTGCACGTCTCAGAGCACTGGGGCTTCTAGGTTGTATACAAGTGCTGTGAAGAGGCTAAAAGGGAAAGGGCGCCTCCCCCAGCAATCATAGGTGACTTAAAAGGTCAGTGGTGAAAGAAAATTATCCAAGGGGACCTGTAGTACTTTAGCTATTGGCTTTCCAGTGCTACCAGAATACTGTGAGTATCTATTTGGATGCAGGACTTGAGTCTTTATTTTTTCCTTTAAATGGTCATAGGAATTGCCTCAGGAAGCCACAGGAACAAATGAAGGGAAAGGAAGCAAAGCAATAGAATCAGTGATTCTTATCTACCTGCTCATAGGACAAAATTACCGTGAAAATTTATTACCAAAATTTATGATAATTCATTAAAGTATGTGGAATATTCTACAGTCTAACAGAAAAAGAGAAAAAGAAACAAAAGGAAAAAAATCCTGTGGTCAATTAAAAAAAAATGATTACAAGTGAGCTACACAAAACCAGTTCTTTTAAAATTAATTACCTAAATAGACCCAATAATTAAATAGAAAAACATTATACTTATCTAATTAAACTGAGTCTAGATGGATCATGTAAAAATGAAACATTACATCTATGAATAAAAAACTGATTAAGTTCATAGTTTATCTTTAATGGCTAAATCAGCTAAAGGAAAACCTGCAAGGAAAGAAAAGAAATGTATACCTCTTCTCAGATGTACAACAGAAATTTCCTTCTACACCACTCCATGAGTGCTGGCAGCCCGGTGACCTGGAAACACATTTGAAGGAAGGGTTAGTTCTGTTTTAGGAAGGGCAAAAGACTTACAATTCAAAGGGCTGTTTGAAGAACATTTGAAGATAAATGCTGATCTCATTTCATATATTTTGCAGGCAGTACATGCCCTTTAGCACCAGTTCACAGGAAAAATAAATAATTCATGTAGATATCTTCCTAAGTTGGAGAGTCACAAACAACAATTATCAACAAAATTCATCCTGGAAGATAGAAATGTCCAAGCACTAGGTTAGTAAGCCAATGTTACCCTAGTTGTAATTGGAATAGGAAGAAAAAAAGAGGATCTCATCATGGAGAATTTTTATTTTTACTTCTTTTCATAGGATTACATTTGTTGGGGAAAACAAGGTGATGGGGTGATTCTCTAGTCTTTCTAATGCAGATTATCAAGAGGCTGATTATATTTGATGTTTCTGGTTCGAGGAGTTTGTAGCAGAATTCCAGTTTTGCCTCTGTATGAAACTGATGGTTTCCAGATAAGTGAAGTCCATGTTCCCCTTGGGCACCTTTTCAAGGATTAGGTCTTGTGACCCATTCTGGTTTCCTTGTTCTATTTGTGGTTGTTCTGGAAGCAGTATGTGAATTCTCCTATGACTGAGAGTTTTCGGTTTTGTAAATGGCCTAGGAATCATTCAACTGCTGACTTCTTTTTAAATTTATTATAATATCTTCAGATGTTTCTTTTGGTCTTGGCAAGAGTATATAACTTGCTTTTTCATAAATTTGATTTAAGTGTCCCTGTGGGTGTTTATTTTACAGATGTTGGATCTTCACTGCCACTGTATTTGTATGTGTATCCCCAATCTTGGCTGAAGACAATATTTACAGATTTAATTTAAAGTGCACAAAACAATATTTAAGACTTCTATTACCAAGGTTGTTGTTTTTTTCTATAGGGTAAGTTATTGGGTTTTTAAAGCAATTAATTTCACCTGAATCTTCAACCTCAAATACTGCAAGTGTGCTTATAGTATGCTTGTCATCTTGTTCTACAGTAGGAAGAGCTTTGTATACTGACGTCTCATTCAAGGCCCATTAATGCAGTTCACAGAAGGAGGGAACACAGTGCTGAACATTCCTGGTACTGCCTCTCTAAGGAAAAGGGGCCCCGAAAAATAATAATAACACAAATAAAAGGCATTTTCTCCAAGTTAGTAAAGGCATCAAATAAGTTCTCCTAGCTTTGCTTTAATAGAGTCTCAAAATCCAGTGTAAAAGTATAATACAAAATAGAATACCAGTGCCAAAGTGAGGTAAAAACCAAATGTTTACAAAGAATTCATTACATTCTGAGTGCTGTGATAGGCCCTGGAAATACATGGTGATTGTCTTAGCTCGGATTGTCAGGGGGCTTAAACAATAAACTTGTTTTTCACATTTCTGGAGGCTGGAAGTCTGAAATCATGGTGCTAGAAGGGCTAGCCCCAGGTGAGGGCCTCTTCTTAGCTTGCCAGCACAGCCCTCTCACTATATTTTCACATGATGGAAGGAGCGATCATGCCCTGATATCTTTCTCTTCTCAAATCCTTTCACTGTGAACTCATCAGACCTTTTCTTTTTAATTTCTTTCTTCTTTTTCTTTCTTTTTTTAGTCTTACTTTGTCACCCTTGGTAGAGTGCTGTGGCGTCAAAGCTCACAGCAACCTCAAACTCTTGGGCTTAAGCAATTCTCTTTTCCTCACCCTCCCAAGTAGCTGGGACTACAGGTGCCTGCCACAACACCCACCTATGTTGTTGTTGTTGTTGTTGTCATTGTCATTTAGCAGGCCCAGGGACAGGCTCAAACCCACCAGTTCCAGTGCATGTGGCCGGTGCCTTAACCACTGAGCTGTGGGTGCTGAGCCTCATCAGACCTTTTCTTTTAAATCCCATCATGGTGTCCCCATACTCATGAACCCATCTAACCCTAATACTTTTCAAAGGCTCCACTCTAATGCCATCACTTTGGGAGTTAGGGTTCCAATATATAAATTTTCAGTGGGTGAGACATAAAATTCACAACACTGTGGCTTCTCTCTAGGGAAGGGTGATCATGGTACTGGGCAGGTCTGAGTAGATTTCCCAAGAGTTCACAGAATAATGCGGAATGTGCTGTGCTGAGAACACAGAACAAGTAGAGCACTGAGCCAAAGCACACTAAGAAGTGCTACAGGGAATGCATTGGCCCAGTACAGGCACAGAATGGGGTCAGGCTTATGCATAGGTACATTCAGAGTGGAGTGTCTGGGAAAAGAGATAAGAGATGAAGCTGGAGATTTACCACCTATCAATACAAAGACTTTTATATTTGACCTTCTCATAGAAATTAAGAATCATTGAAAGGTTTTGGCATTGCAATGATTTTTAAGATTTTCATCATAGAAGAAAAATTCTGATAGAGAACAACCCTAAACAAAAATGCTGTGGCGGTTCCAATGAGAGATAATAAGAACTCAAGTGAGGTAATGATGGTGATTAATGAGTGAAGGAAATGGGGAGAACTATTTGGGATTGGACATCACCCAGCAAATGCAAGCAGTGTAACCTGGCTCATTGTACCCTCAATGATTCTCCAAGAAGAAAACAAAAATAAAAAATAAATATTGTACCCTCAATGAATCCCCAACAATAAAAAAAAAAAGAAAAAAAAAAGACATTTCAAAAAAAAAAAAAAGTGAGAGATTCATACTTCAACAAAATATAATTTAAACAAAATGGTGGGATTGATTATTCTATGGGTAGGGTGGTTCCAGGCCAATATCCAGGGGTGTGAATGAATTGCAGAAATGAAACTGAGGGAATGGAATAGAGTTGGGGGAAACAGGTTAAGGGAAAAGGCTTAGTTCTGGACCCGCCATGCTGGAGAGCCCCGTGAAACCTGCTATATATGTGTTTATATATCCCAAACAGACCAGAAATAAACATGTCTGCACAATCTCTCAAACAAGTATAAAACTATCACTGCTTATTCATATAAGTTTCAAAGTTAATGTTTCTGAGTGGGAGAAGGTTCTCTTTAGAGCCATGAATTAGGATCCCAACCTCCTATTTTCCTGCACCTACACCATTTCCAATTTGTGACTTCTATGATCCCCATACTTAGTGATGGGGAAAAAGAGAATAGAGAGGTTCATATATGTCATTTTTACAAGTGTCAGACATTGCATACACTCATTGTGCTATGGCTAAACTTTGGCTAAACTGCCATTGGCTAAACATGCCATTGGCTAAACTTTAATTATATGGCATACATAAGTGCAAAAAATGGTATAGAAAGAACACTTAAAAACCATGTGTGCCACTGTCTGGGGCTGCAGGTTCACCAACTGTTTGTCTTTGTCTGAGAAGCAGTGGTGTTGCAGCAGTGAGGGCAGATTCAGCATGTCTGTCTGTGGATTCTTCTCCTATAGCTATCAAAAGCAGGGGTGGGGGGGTTGAAGTGGGTGGGTCCACAGGTGTTTGTATTTTTGACCAGCAGTGATCCTAGAGCAATACTGTGACTCCTTAGGATTGGGTAGAGGGCAGGCTGGCATCAAGACAGAATCAGGTTGAGCTATCTCACCAAGCCAGCCCTCAGAGTCTCTGTGGACAGTACATATCTGAACAGGATATTTGTAAGGGTATAGGGGAAAAGCCATAATCAACAAGCTCCAGTTCATTGGAGAAGGGTTGATTATCTCCAGTTCTTGGGGCTTCCTGATCCAGTCTCACCTGCCAGATTTAATTGCCAAATAGGTTGGTACAGTGTTTCCTAAAGGTCTCCAATTTGATTATCTCTCCACAATTATTCAGGGACAATTATCATTTCAACTAAAAAAGCATAATTAACATGCTAGAAAGAAAGTTGAAAATACTCATGGGAAGGAACCAGCAGAAGAACTCTGGCAATATGAAAAATCAGAGCAGATCAATTCTCCCAGGAGATTACAAAGGACATATAACAAAAATACCATTTATAGAGATTGCTGAAATGTCAGAGATAGAATTCAGAGTATGGATGGCAAATAAGATGATTGGAATGTAGGAAAAGAGGGAAATAAAAATCAAAAAAACAGTTCAAATGTTGTGTCAAGAAATTAATGAATTCAGAGACAAAATCTCCAAGGATATAGACATAATGAGAAAAGAGATAGTAGAGCTTAAGGAATTGAAAAAGGCATTTGAGGAGCCTTGAAACACAGTAAAGACCCTCTCTAATAGAGTTGAACAGGAGAAGAAAAACTTTCAGAAATTGAAGTCAAGACTTTTGAACTCAAGCGTTCAAAGAGGCAGAAACAAGGATAGCAAAAACAGAATATTCCCTGAGAGAGTTATGAGATCATTCCAAAAGATCAAATATCCAAATTATGGGGATTCCTGAAGGAGAAGAGGATTGTCCTAAAGGCACAGATGTTCTACTCCAAGACATGCTGGAGAACTTCTTAAGCATTACAGGAAACACAGAAACTCAGACAGTAGATGGTTTCAGAAGGCCAGCATGACTCAGTCCAAACAAAGCATCCACTAGATACATTTTACTTAACTTTGCCAAGTTAATATGAAGGAGAAAATCCTGAAATCATACAGGTATAAGAAAAATGTTACCTACAAAGGGGAAAATTCAGGATGACCTTAAATCTTTCAGCCTAAACTTTTCAAGTCAGAAGAAAATGGTCATTGACTTTTAACCTTTAACCTCTTTAAAAGAAACAATTTTCAGCCCAGGATTCTGTATCCCACTAAATCTTATATTCTACTAAACTGAAGTTCATTCGTGATGGAGAAATCGAATATTTTACTGACATTCTAAGTTGAGGAAATTTGCCATAACTAGAGCAGCTCTACAGGGAGTACTCAGACCCATTCTTCATCATGACTAGCATGTTGATCCACCACCAAAGTAAACTCACCCAGAAATTAAAGAACAAAGTCTAGCTTCCCCAACGGTGAAAGGGATAAAAATAAATGCTGAACCTCTGAAAACAGGATGACTAAAACTCTACCATACCTATCAATTTTCTCAATAAATGTGAATGACTTGAAGTCTTCTCTAAAAAGGCACAGGCTAGCTGACTGGATACAAAATCTCAGGCCAGATGTCTTTTGTTTCCAAGAAATACACCTTACCTCAAAGGATAAAATAGAAGCAGGGTGAAGGGATGGAAAACAGTAATCCAGGCAATTGGAAATCAGAAAAAAAACAGGAGTTGCAATCTTATTTGCAGACACAATTGGTTTTAAACCAACAAAATAAGGAAAGACAAGGATGGACACTACACATTTGTCAAGGGAAGCACACAATATGCAGAGATTTCAATAAATTGATATTTGCCTACCTGAACACTCCTCAACTTACAAAACAAACCCTAACTTATCTGAACGATATATTCCTGCACCATAATAGTTGGAGATTTTAATACTTGTTTGGCAGTACTATACAGATCCTCCAAGCAGAAACAAAACAAAACAAAATAAAACAAAAAAAAAATGGACTTAAACATGACCCTAGAATTGATGGACTTAACAGAAAATTTCATCCTAACAAAACTGAATACACATTCTTCTCATCTGCCCATGTATACTCCTCCAAAATTGATCATATCTTAGGACACAAATCTAACCTCAATAAATTCAAAAGAATAGAAATTATTCCTTGTATCTCCTCAGACCATCACAGAATAAAAGTTGAACTGAAAAGCAACAGAAATCTTCATACTCAAATAAAGTCATGGAAACTAAATAACCTTATGTTGAATGACAGCTGGGTCAAAGACAAGATTAAGAAGAAGATCATTATATTTGTGGAACAAAATGATAAGAAGCCACAAACTATCAAAACCTGTAGGATACCGCAAGGGCAGTCCTAAGAGAGAAACTTATAACATTAGATGCCTTCATCTAGAAAACAGAAAGAGAGCAAGTCAGCATCCTAAGGGGCCATCTCAAGGAGCTGGAAAAGGAAGAATAATCCAACCTCATACCCAGCAGAAGAAAAGAAATAACCAAAATTAAAGCAATATTAAATGGGGTGGTGCCTGTGGCTCAAAGGAGTAAGGCACTGGCCCTATATACCGGAGGTGGTGGGTTCAAACCCGGCCCTGGCCAAAAAAAAAAATAATAATAATAATAATAATAATATGATAAAGCGGTATTAAATGAAACTGAAAACAAAAGAATCATTTGGAAGGTTAGCAAAACAAAAAGGTGATTCTTAGAAAAGATTAATAAAATTGATAAACTCTTGGTCAGACTCACAAGAAACAGAAAAGTAAGATACCTAATAACCTCAATCAGAAATAATAAAGGGGCCTAAGTGCCCATCGACCCATGAATGGATTAATAAATTGTGGTATATGTACACCAAGGAATATTATGCAGCCTTAAAGAAAGATGGAGACTTTACCTCTTTCATGTTTACATGGGTGGAGCTGGAGCATATTCTTCTTAGTAAAGTATCTCAAGAATGGAAGAAAAAGTATTCAATGTACTCAGCCCTACTATGAGACTAATTTATGGTTTTCCTATGAAAGCTATAACCCAGTTGTCTTGTGTTTTTTCACTGCAGTAAACATGTGTAGAGGGAACCTCACTCATCTTGAGTGCAGCTCAGTTGATTCCCTGCGCCTATTTACACACCTGTGACTGTAAAGCATTCCAGCCCCCTCACGTGTTTGAGTGCCCCTTCCTCCTCAGGATTCCTTCTGAATGCAGCTACTATGTTGACGTCTATTGCTAAAGATAAGTTCAAACCCATTTCAAAATATTCATTCAATAGTTATCTCACTTTTGCCTATATCTCTGCTCATAGCTTTAGAAAACTAGCTCTAATTAGTTTTTTCTTTATCGGTGTTCAAATCCTACTTTCTTTCTTTAGGGTTTCCGTCAAGTTTTATAGGCATTACATACGTGGCAATTTTTAATGTATAATATTTTGAATTGAAAACCTTTTCAAAAGAAGACCCACAAGGGCAGATGTGAAGGATGAGCAGAATAAGGCTGAAGGGTATTTAACTCAACCGTAGCCCACAAGTGCTCCAGGCTGCCAGTTCTCTGAATGGGAACTTGCCGAGTCTGTAATCCATGTTTAATTGCTTCTTTAAACTTTAAATGATCTTTTATATAAAATTTTAAAGTATCCTGCTTATTTGCTCATATATTTACCATTTCCTTGGCTCCAGATTTCTCTATGTATATACAGATTTCTATGTACTATAATTTTTCTTTAATCTGAAGAAATTCTTCGTCACATCTTGAAGAAAAGTTTGGCTAACAAGAACAACAACAACAACAACAACAACAACAATATCTGGCTGTTTTTGTTTGACTAAATATGTCTTCATTTCATCTTCCTGATAAAAACTTAGCTGGCTTTAGCATTCTAGGTGGTGTTCATTTGGTCATACTCTGTGGCCCTCTTCCAAGCTACCAGGAATGGTATTTGAGAAAGTCAAAGTGAACTTCATGTTAAGAAAAGAAGCCAGTTGGAATGAGAGAATAGATAAAAAGAATTAACTTGGTATGTAATTCAATGTGAGCATCTGCCCTTTTTACCAATTCATGGTCTATAGGCAGAAGTTAGAGTATGTCAAGTTGAGTTGTAGTATCAAGTTTATAATCTTCATATAGCATCAAATCTTAAAAACCTTTGTTCAACAGTCCAAAATAATTTTAACTGGATTTAAAATATGACTTGAGGTCAATGGTATTGTGTTTTTGAGAAAAAGATGAAGAAGCAGTTGCATGACCTTTCTATTTTTTTCCTGGCATTTATTCTCCCAAAGTGACATCGAAAAGCTTTATTAGAAAATTGTGATTCTTTCTAGAATGCCACATTATTATTATTCTGTTTACTTGGAGTTTGAACGTGAGTGTTTTCTTGGAAATTTTAAAGGGGACTGAACTTTTCCCTTTAGATGCTGACAACTTGGATGTTTAAGCAACAGATACAAACCTCAGAGTTTCCAGAAGAAAGACAAATTCACTAGGTAAAAAATAAATGGGACCTATTTACTACCATCAAACACCAAATGAAAATTACTTAAACAGTAAATGCAAACTACCTGTAGGACCTTAAGCTGTCCCCTTTAAAGGAAGCAATTTCTTGAAAGGTAGGTAGAAAACCAGGATGAAGAGAAAAAAATTCTAACAGATTACAAATTCATTTCAGCTCTATGTTCTGGAATTCTCTACTGATATCCACCCTGTTGATACTGGTTTTCCTAGAAAGGCTGTGGCATAAACCTGCATTGGTTTATGCCCTTTGACGTTTGCTGCCTGGGCAGATGCGATTTGCTGACAGCTCACATATCCCTGCCCTGAAGAGCTTCTCAGGCCTCTCCTTTCACTCCCAATGCCTTCTCGCTGCCTCTGTCCAAATTCTACTGAACCTTCACAGCCCAATCTAATGACCGGAACCTTCATGAAACTGTTCCATAGAATGCAGAAGCATTAGCGCTCTTTGTTCTTGGCAGTGCAAAGAATGTTGCTTTTACTTTAACCCCGTATTAGTTGGGTGGTCACTTGCCTGTGTCCCTCCTGAGCTGTACAAAGGGGTCCCTGCCAACACTACTAGCACATGGTACAGATGAGCATGGAGTTTCCTGAGGACGATCTTAGGATCAGAGAAGTAGCATAGCACACCCCACCCTAAACTCTCACTATCCCACACCTTAGTCTTCCTGCCCATGGTCAGCCTGCTGATCCACTTATTTACAGGGCTGGGGAATGGGGAATACTGTGTCATTATTACCAATGGAAACTCCCTGGTTTGAGAAGTGTCCTTATTAGGAAATTGAGTAGTGGCCACTATCAACCTGTTCTTTTATTACACTGATGCTGACATGCTAAGCCATTTTTCTACTGAATTCTTAAAAAAGAAAAGAGAACCTAAGCTTTCAGGGCCAACCAGATTTTTCTCCCTGAATAAAAAGGTCCTGGCCTTGTTTTCTATCCACAGTTCTAGCACATCGGTACACAGTAAATGTCCTTCATGAACTGAGTGAACACCAACACCAAAAGTAAAATTTACACCCTGCTACTGTGGGCAGAAGGACCCTGCATGCAAAGAAATACATTGGCTCATGTTTGAGGTCTATAAAAGTCTTTGACATAAACTTTCATCAGAATGTTTCACCAGATACCCCTTTAAGATTCCCAAGACCCATTGTCTGAACAACACAACAGGTGAGTGGCATGAGGCCAACTTGGGCTGAGAACAGTTCTTGGAACAGCAGCCTTCCGAGCCTCCTGTGTCCCGCCTGGCTGTGCCGGCCTCACTGCTCTGCACTCTATTGCTCCAACCTAAAGCTTCGGCAACTGCTGCCTCTTTACTTTTTTACGCTATGCTTATTCTCCAACGCATCCTTGCAAATATGCAAAAGAAGTGATGTTCTCCTTCGGTTGTACCCTGTATTTCCATTAAGCAAGTCTACTCTGTGGAGTGTGCTAAAGAGCAAGACATGGTTCTAGTCACTGGACAAGGTCTAGGCCCTGCTGGGACTCTGGCAAGTGGCAGTATTGTGGAATCCTCAGCAGAAAAAAAGTACAAACGCAGGCGTGTGTGTTGCTGTCACAGTGGTTATTCTAAAGTTTGAGTGCTGTTTGGGATTTTATCGCCCTATTTTGGAATGAATTAACCAAGAACAAAGATACAAACATTTTATTTTATTTTATTTTATTTTATTTTATTTTATTTTGACATACAGCCTCATTCTATCATCCTGGGCTCAGAGCAACCTCAGATTCCTGGGCTCAAGTGATCCTCCTGCCTCTGCCTCTTGAGTAGCGGGGAACACAAGTGCCCGCCACTACACCCAGCTAGGTTTTCTATTTTTTAGTAGAGCCAGGGACTCTTGCTCAGGCTGGTCTTGAACTTCTGAGCTCAAGCAATCCACCCACTTTGGCCTCCCAGAGTGCTAGGATTACAGGCATGAGCACAGCACCGGTACTCAAAAAATTTCATTTTTAAAATGACAAGAATATGGGGCAAAATATACTGACAACTTCTAATTCAAATTAGTACAGGATGGTATCAGCCAGAGGCCAAGCCTGTATTCCATTGTTATACAATCAGTGACATTTTTATTGCAATATCCAAGGTCCAGTGAAGATGTGCCTAATGTTTAACTGGGAATGATTTCTCCTGACTTTGTCTTGGTTTACCCATGGCTTCTTTATTTTTGCAGCCTCAGGTGCAAGTGCTTGTTCAGGATAAACTTCTTTGTTAGTAAAGTGTCTTTGTTAGCAAGCAGCTGTGGCAAATGAACCTTGCTATTTTAATTTTTCATGTGATTTTTATTTCTATAATCTCAGCTAATTGCCATCTACTGACTTAATGGCCACAAGAATAAGCTAACAACAAATCCCAGGCATGGGTTGCTAAACTCAAAAAAATAAGACCTCAACAGGGGGACTGACTGACTTCTTCTGAAACTTCTCTTAAAGGCTTTGTGGCTTTGCTGTCCAAGTTATTGACCACTACATTGCAAAACATAGCTCCTGCTGATCGTCAGTGCCTGTTCCCAAAGCCAGAGTCCTTAGAAAGTCTAATTGTTAATTCCCAGTCCCAGAATCAGAAAACTCTGGAAACACATCAAAATCTCTAAATCACATTGACCAAATCCCAGAAATTGCCAAATAAAGTCACAAGTGTGAATGGCGATATCTTTTTGGTAAGTCAAACACGTTACTCTGTTAGGCTTGTCATCATCATGTCGTGTTTTCGACCAAGTCACTCTCAATAGGGCACAAATCACTTTCCAAGTCCCTATGGGAGTTTTGGGAGTTAAGTTACAGGGCATTAGTCAGTAAAAAAGGATGGGATGCTGCAGTAAAAAAACAATTTCAAATCTCAGTGGTTTTCAACCGTTCAGTTTATTTCTAGTTTACACTGCATGGTTTGGCAAGGATACTTTGCCCATGTCAGTTGCTCCTCATCCAGACTAAGTAAGGCTTCATGTCAGTACAAGTTACCACAATTGCCACAGCAGGTAAATGGGTGTGGGACATTGGGCACTGGCCCTCACAGCTTCCACCCTGTGCGACCACATTGACTGCCACCTACCTGCCTGTCAATGTCAGATGGACTCACTGCCAGCCCACGGAAGGAAGGTCAGCCCTGTCATGTAAAGGGGAGAAGAGGACAAAACCAGGTATTTGTACATCTTTCTAATGACTATGACACAGATAACCTTTTGGTAGAGAATGTGGGCTCAGAGGGAACATCTTGGGGACCCAGCTTAATCCTTTCAGTTGGCGAGTGGAAAAACTGTGAGTAGTGGAGAGACTCGGCTCTCAAGTGTCCGCTCTTGGGAGGCCTCAGGGCTCCTGGCAAATTCATTAACTTTTTAGGATTCTGGTACATCCATACATTTTGTCTGGGTTAATTAAGGGAATCCCTGGAAAAAGAAAGGTCTTGGGACGTAATACACATCTCACTGAATCCAGAAAACTCATACCTCCAGAACTAGTTGAAAATTTGGAAAATGTATTTGAATAGAATTAGCTTATTATTGTTATTTTTCATCAACTTTCAAACTAAGTCTCAGAAGAGAAAGAGAATCTTTGGAACAACTGCCTAAAATTTAATTCTACCTTGCTTAAAACCAGGGATTTATAAACATAGCTGAGTTTTTATTTTTTAATATTTCATGTTCAGCACTGATCCATGAACAAGTAAACCAAAATCTCTGACGGTGTGGCCCAGGCACGGGAACAGTTTATCCCAATGTGGATTGTCTGTGTAAACTGACGAACTTGCTCTCTGTGATGTCTAGAAAAGGACCGAAACTGCAATAGGGAGAGTTAATGTTAATTGTCAGAAATGCACCAAGCTGACAGGTGGGCGATTTCCATGGCAACTGAGCCTCAGGCTCTGACTTCCAGTAGTGTCATGTTAGTGCTCCTGACTCAAATGTTTTACTACCCACAATGAAATGCGAGTTATCTGCCTCAACTGAAAAACTTATGCAGTAACTTTAAAAACAAAAATATTTTTCTAGAATGTTACTTAGCCTCTTGCAATCAAAAGGCTTACATTATTTCTCCAGCCAGAAGAGGTGCTTCTCACAGAAGGCACCCAGTTAGGGAATGGGTCCCTATGACACACATTCAACACATTGAAAAGCAAAATCAAAACGTTGGTATTTTTTGACCAATCAATTGCTGCCGTGACTTCTAAGCTAAATTCTATAGAAAAAATTAGAAAAGAAAGAAAGAAAAAACAGAATAGAGCCACTGTCCAATGGTGTGGCTTGCTGGTCCCGTCATCATCTCTAATAAGGGAGGGGGGTGCCCAGGTCCAGATAAGCCAGAAACATGGACCTTTTGTTGTTGTTTTGGTATTTTTAAATGTTTCTTATTATTTCAAGATGTTATGGGGGTACAAATGTTTTTTGGTTATGTGGATAGCTTTTCTTTCTCGAGTCAGGATTATAAACCATGTCCATCGCTCAGGTAGTGTTCATTGCACCCGCCAGGTAGGATTTTTCCTATCCTAACTTCTCTCCTATCCCCTGCTTGAATTCTAAACATAGCATATGCTGGGATGGATGCAGAGCGAAAGGGACGTTCACACACACTGTTGGTGGGACTGCACACTGGCACAGCCTCTGCGGAAAGTGCTCCGGAGATTCCTCGATGAACTACAAGAAGGCCTGCCGTTTGAACCAGCAATCCCTATCCCGGGTATCTGCCCAGAACAAAGGAAGTCTTTTTATCAAAAAGATACCTGCATGCAAATGCTTACTGCAATGCAATTCACAATTGCAAAGATGCGGAATCACTTCCGGAGTGGATTGGCATTTGTTTTCACCTTGACCAAGACACGCATCGGGCTCCATAAAACAGCCACCATAGTGATTCCAGGAAGGGCTGAGCAGCTGGGGTGTCCCTGGGTGAGGCGCCTGTGGCAGGTATTATCCAGGGGTTGGAACTGAGGCCTCTGCCTGGCCTGGGACCAGCATCCCTCGGGTGGCAGGGGAGGCTGCAGGGGACCTGGGGTCAGCAGCCAGCATCTGCACAGAATGTTCACACAGCTGGTGGCTTCAGAGCCTGAAGGTGAGCTGGGTTCTCAAAACACCGCACCCAGTGCTCACATCTGTAGCTGCAGGGAGCCTTCCGAGTTGCAGGCACACCACCCTTTCTTATGTTAGTTCTGCTCCACGGCCCCTGTCCCCTCTGTCCTTTCTCTCCGAACCCCCTGCAGTGCCTATTGCGCGGGAAGTCCTTCTGTCTGATACAGTTTGATAAAGCCACTTCCCTGGTCCGAAGCCTACACTGGCCTCCCCTACTTGTCATAAGAAAGAGAAAGTGACATATTTAGTGTTGCTTGAATTGCCAGGGGGATCCACCTCATAAAAAAAACAATCTTCTGCACAGCCAAGAGCACAGTAGGTAAAGCAGACAGCCTTCACAATGGGAGAAGATATTTGTAGGTTATGTTTCTGACAAGAGCCTGATAACTAGAATCCACAGAGAACTCAAACTAATCAATATGAAAAGAACAAATAACCCCATTTCTATGTGCGCAAGAGACTTGAACAGAAACTTCTCTGAAGAAGACAGGTGTATGGCCTACAAATACATGAAAAAGTGCTCATCATCTTTAATCAGCAGAGAAATGCAAATCAGAACTACTTTCAGATATCATCTAACTCCAGTAAGATTAGCCCACATTACAAAAATCCCAAAACTTCAGATGTTGGTGTGGATATGGATGTGCACATTATGACCTTTATGGAAAGAAGTTTGCAGAGTACTCAAAAAAAAAAAAAAAAAAAAAAGTAGACCTGCCATTTAATCCTGCAATTCCTCTACTGGGTATATACCCAGATGATCAAAAATCATTTTACAACAAAGACATTTGCACCAGAATGTTCATTGCAGCCCAATTCATAATTGCCAAGTCATGGAAGCAGCCTATGTGCCCATCGACCCATAAATGGATTAACAAATTGTGTTATATGTACACCACAGAATACTATGCACCCATAAAAAGATGGAGACTTCACAACTTTTATGTTTACCTGGGTGGAGTTGGAACATATTTTTCTTACTAAAGTATCTCAAGAATGGAAGAAAAAGCATCCAATGTACTCAATACTATTATGAAACCAATATATAATCACCTACACTTTCATATGAATGATAAAACAAAACTATAATCTATAAAGAAAAAGGGAAGAGGAGGGAGGGGTCAAGGACAAGGGAGGTATTTGGTGGGACCTCGTCTATTGTTCATAATGCAATGGTACATTTTAAAACTATTAAATGCCTTACCACAACAAATAAGTGAGGTGATGGTTGTGTTAATAAGTTTGATGTAAGCTTTCCACATTGTATATCAAATTAGCACATTGTGCCCTATAAATGCATTAATGTACATAGTTATGATTTAATAAAAATTTTTTTTTAAAAAAGAGAAAGTGCCTCTTTCTCCCCTTGAGGAGGCCGAGCATGCACAGTGGGTGTATTGGCAGGAAGTCGGCCACCTCTACATCAGTTCTTTTGCAGCCTCGTCCAGGTTTCCTGCAGGTCAGGGAGGGACCCATAACTAGCCAAAGGGCCCCAGTCATTCTCCTGGACAGAGAAAATGGAAGGGTTTGGTAGCACAAGATGAAGAAAACAACACTTGTAATTTACTCAATAATTTGAAAAAAATAATTGCCTGCCAGAGACACAGCCATGACGATTATGGAAGAAGTTAGAAAACACTTTAAAAATTCCCTTCGACAGGGTGTGTGTGTATGTGTGTGTGTGTGTCTAATTCATCACATGTGTGCTATAGCCAACATTTGGTTGGGGGCAGAGATAAGAGGCTATGACCACGGAAAGGGCTGGACAGGGACTGTCCCTGGCAGCCCTGGGATCTTCAGCTGGAACTGGAGCATCAGAACCCTTCATGGAACATTCTTAGCACCTGGAATGCTGAAGTCCCTTCCAGGAACCGATTGGAATAAGCACTTCTGGGGAAGAGATGGATTAAGGAGCAAACCCACCCTTGTGAGGTTTAAGTGCCATTTCTGGGAAGAGTTTGAGAAATTGCCTTTTCTTCCAAAGTCACGAGCATGTGACCAGAGGAAGCACCGGGAATGTGGGTGTGTCCTGAGGAACCTGAGGAGCCTCGGGTGGGTGCAGCTACCTGAGGTAAAAAAGCACTATGGAGGCGGGTCAGTCCTCCACCCTCCACCCACGGCCCTCCTGCCCACCAGACCCGAATCACAGGGAGGGGGGCTTGGCTCCTGGCAGGGCTTAGGAGGGGCTGAGGCAGGTGGAGAGGTGGGGAGGAGCCAGGCAGGAGCTGGAGGGAGGGAATCAGTGGGGGTGCGTGGGAGGGTGGGATGGGAGGGGTGTGAGACCTGAAGGGCAAGGGCCATGAGTGATCACAAACTGGGAGCTTGTGATATAAATTCTAGCCTCTTTGCGTTCATTACTTGAAGAGGCTGATTTCTGAAGACAGGGGAGGAGGATGCTAGGGTCAAATGTCCTTTGAAGGCTGTAGTCTTTTAAAGGGACTGTTAAGACTCTTTACAGCCTAAGATCAATTTGTAGCCCCACTTTTTTCCTACATGCCTGATCGTCGAAGGAGTTAAAAATTGGTGCTTTTCCAAATGCAGAATGAGCTTCTGTCTTAGACGGCTTTATTTTGTCTATGCCACCCATCTGCTCACCATTCGTGTCATCCATATATGGCTATTTGTCTCTCTGTGTCCCTCCGAGGTGCTCCACATCCCCTTCTCCAAGAACTGAATGCTCAGAGCAGGTTGTTTGCACCAACCTTGTGAAATGTGCCTTGGATGACCTTGTATCTGTTTCCTATCAGACCACAGCTCATTTCAGGTTGGGAACACAACCTACTTTTAATTGCCAATTGGGATTAGGAATGAGAGTTGTAAAGTTTAAAAAACTTTTGCTACAGAAGCTACTAAAATTGACATCATTTAACAGTGAGCCCAGTGTTTTATCCTTAACACCAATTCCTGAAAAAAAGTTGGGTTGTATCTTGCTTTACAATAATTCAGTGGTTTCCCTTTAGCTGTAGGACAAATTCAAATGAGGAAATACAACATGAATGACCCCTACGATGTGATTTCGTCTTTGTTTCCTCTGCTTCCTGCAGCCCCACATATTCCCACATTCCTGGTAATACTGAAATCCAGCATCCAAAGTGGTAGACCTCCCTTGCTTTGCCAAAGGCCGTGCTTTCTGGAGCCCGACGCCTTCACAGAGGAAGTTCTGCAGCATGGGCTTCTCCTGTCATGTCCTTTTCCTGCTGGAGAGGCTGACCCCAGGCTCTTGGCCGTGCAGACCTCTCAGGCCCCTCATCTCTCTTCTGTACTCACACAGGTGCTTCCACGCTCTCGAGCACAAGCTTCCATCTGCCTCACATTCCAGTCGGCTGTTTATATCGCCATGTCCCCTGGTAAGAAAAAAATTTTCCTTTAAGGAAAGAATGTTGTATCATTTTACTATTATTGTTTCTGGCTCAAAATTGCTTAAAAATAAAAGTGTTTTATATGCAATCTTAAATAAGGAGATAGACAGGTTTTTTTTTAATGCAATGTCTGCTGTTGATATGAGGAAATGAAGCAAGCTTTAGAGACTGATTAAAGATTTGAACATGATAAGCCAGGGTCCATGGCATGCGCTTGTGTTCCCAGCTTCTTGGGAGGCTGAAACGGGGGGATTGCTTGAGTCCAGGAGTTTGGTAAAGTGTGATGAAGTGAATGGAAAAATGGAGACCAACCTTAGCAAAGTGCACGACAACCTCTCAAAAAAATTAAAAAAAAAGAAAAGCAGAAAGAAAGTTGACAAAACACAAACAAAATCCTGCCAAGGGTGTGTGTTAGTTTACTAGGGCTACAGTAGCGAAGTACCAGAGACCAGTGGCTTACACAGCTGAAATGTGTTGCCTCTCAGGGACCGAGTCTGCGATCGAGGCCCTGAGGGGCTGTCCCGGCTTGCAGATGGCCGTCTTCTCTCCGTGTCTTCACATGTCTTCCCTCTGAGTGTGTGTCCTCATTTCCTCCTCAGTCATTCTGGATTAGGGCCTGCCCAACTGGTGCTATTTTAACTTCATCACCTCTTTCAAAACCCTATATCCAAATATCTCAGATTCTGAGACACTGGGGGTTAGGACTTCAACTTAGAAATTTGGGGGAAGACATCATTCAGTCCATAAAAGGATATTATGAAATTCTCAAAAAAAAAAAATTAAGTGATTAATTAAACAAAAAGCTAAACTTTGGTTCTTTCACATTATTTTTCATTTATCAGGTTAGGGGGAAAAAATGTGACTAACCCGTGTTGGCTTACCAGCTTGTAAGTTATAGCAAGATGCTGTTAGAAGAGGGAAGGGGATTGGTGGGATTACACCAGCGGTGCATCTTACAAGGGTATATGTGAAACTTGGTAAATGTGGAATGTTAAGTGTCTTGGCACAGTAACTGAGAGAATGCCAGGAAGGCTATGTTAACCAGTGCGATGAAAGTGTGTCAAATGGTCTGTGAAGCTAGTGAATGATGCCCCATGATCATATCAATGTACACAGCTATGATTTAATAAAAAAAAAAATAGAATAGGCTCCCTGAAAATTTGGAAGGAGTTTGAAATGATGCAAACTTTTGGGAGGGCATTTAACATTTCCTATGAAAAACCAGTCTGTATACACATCCATCTTCCTAGTCCATATACTTTCCTAAGGGCTAACTTAGTCAGTGCTATGATGTATATGTGAAAAGATGGGTGCTGGTATACTGTTTATTTTAACTGGAAAAAGTTGTCAAAAAAAGAGAGTGTAAGTAAGGATGTAGATATTCTTCTCAGTGAGTGTCATGAATCAATCAGGCAAGCAACCAAAGCCTACTGGTTTTGTAGTTACTGCACTGTTGTACACCTGCTGCCTCTGGGGTGCTGGCTCCTGCTGTGTGCACTGATGAGGGAGCGTCTGGTCAACCCCCTCCCCGCCAGGTACCTGGGCACGAGAAAGAATCAGAGCAGAGGGACCAGCCCATGCACACATATGTATAGACATGCATTTTATGTTCTTCACCAACACACGCACACGTTATCTCTCTCTCTCTCTTTTTCTCTCTTTCTATATTCCCCTGAATACTTTACTGAAGAAAAGATAAATTCTACTAATAGTAAGATTGTATTAAAATACCACCATAGATAATATTGCCAGTAGGATAGAATAAATTCATGCAATTTTTCTAAAATGTTATTTAACAATAATAGAAGTTCAAGATCATCATTACCTTTAATTTAATGGCCTTGCTCCATGCATTTATAATAAGGAATTAATTAGAAGTCGTGTGAAATATTTATGTAAAATATTTTCATTACACCATTAATAGATTAAAGATAAAAATAATTACATATTCTTCATTATGAAAAGGTTAAAATAAATTATGCTATAGCAGACTCTAAAATACCCCTGCACGACAGAAGATTTAGATAAATGGAAAGACACATTATGCTCTTGAAGAGGAAGGTTCTATAATGTGAATCCATTTATTATTTTGAATTATTCTATGTGATTAATAAAATTAATTCTCCAAAATCTAGGGGAAATTATTTAACTTGACAAGGTATTCTAATATTTTAGTTAATAAATGCACCTATGACATATGGTATCAGCCAGGATAAACTAACTTCTGCTCCAATGACAAGTGGCACTCACATCTCAGTGATGAAAACAGCAGATGTTTACTCCTCACTCAGATCAGTCCATCATATGCATTGCATGGTGATGATTTTCATACCAAACTCAGCCTGATACGACTCCAGCTGTCTATAAAATGATGAACACCAAGGCAAAGAGAAAATAGATCATGACATAATAGCCACTGGGACATGCAGCCATGTCTGGAAGGGTCACACATCACTTTCACTCATATTTCATGATCAAAAGCTGTCACTTTGCCATGTATGAGTTCAGGGAGTTGAGGAAGTGCAATTCTACTAAGAAAGAACACAGATAATTACTATGAAGTTTTGATCTGTAAAAACAGAAATAGAGAAAATAGGCCACTTGGTTATTAAAATTACATGAGTTTATATTACTTAAACCAAAAATAGGATCCTAGAAATTTGTGCATGTATATTGTTCTCTAACAACATCTATATTTACATAGGTATGTTATAATAATCCATTTAAATAAATGATAAAATATGTATATTTAAATATATACTGATGGGGGAAATAATCCATCTGCTTGGAAGATAACCTAGTAAGATCTGTACGTTAGAAATACCAAAGTGTAATATAAAAAATTGAATTACTAAATGCAATCAGTGTAACCTGGCTTATTGTACCCTCAATGAATCCCCAACAGTAAAAAAAATTGAATTACCAGAAGAAAAAAGGCAAAAAGTATTATTTATTATAGGTGATAAAGTCCTTTGTAAGCTATAAGCTGGGCATAAATTTTGTAATCAAAGGATATACGATGCAAGTTGCTAGATGTTGTCACATTGCTGTACATTAGAACTTCAGAATATACATTCTACTTATCTGAAACTTTATACTCTTTACCAACATCTCCTAATTTCCTGCCCTTCCATGGACCCTAGTAACCTTCATTCTACGTATGCTCTGTTTCTCCAAGTTTTAGATTTCATAAATAAGTGAGTTAATGCAGGATCTGCTCTCTGTGCCTGGCTTACGTCACTCAGTACATAGTGTAAGGCCCTCTGGGTCCATCCATGTGATTACAAATGGCAAGGTTTCCTTCTTTTTAAAAGATGAATAATATTCCTATTTGTGTGTATTACATTCTTTTTCACCCATTTGTTCATCCGAACATGCGTAGTCTATTGTGAATAATGCCCCATTGAGCATGGAAGTGCAGCCATCTCTTTTTGACATACCAATTATAATTTACTTGGAGACAATCTCAGAAGTGAGATTGCTGGATCATAAAGTAGTTCGATTTTTCATTTTTAAAGAACCTCTGTACTATTTTCTCAAATGATTGAACCAATTTACATTCCCACCAACAGTGTCAAAGGCTTCCTTTTCTCTACCTCCTCACCAACATTTGTTATCTTCTATCTTTTAGATAATAGCCGCTCTACCAGGTATGAGGTAATATCTGATTGTGCTTTTAATGTGCATTTCCAAGAGTGACATTGAGTAAATTTTCATATAGTGTTCACTTTGAATGTTACTTTCTGAGAAATATCTATGCAGGTCCTTTGCCCAGTTTTAATCAGGTTATATGTTTCTTTGGTATTGGGTTGTGTAAATTTTTGATACATCTTTGGATATTAACCACTTAGAAGATCGATGGTTTTAACTAAAATACATTCCTCCATCCCGTAGATGCCTTTACAGTCTGTTTATTGTTCCCTTTGTGGCAGAAGCTTTTGAGTTTGGTGAAATCCCCTTTGTCTACTTTTGCTTTAGTTTCCCATCAAAATACCATCGCTCAGATTAAAGAATATTTTTGCTTATATTTTCTTCTAGTAGTTTTATAGTTTAATGTCATACATTTACGTTTTTAATCCCTTTTGAGTTGCTTTTGAACTATGGTCTGAGATAAAGGTCCTATTCTATTTTTTTTGTCTGTGGATATCCAGCTATCCCATACCATTTACTAAAGTCATGGTCTTATCTCCATTGTTTATTCTTGGCCCCTTTTCTGAAGATCAGTTGACCAGAAAGGAATAGAATTAGCTCTGGAACCTTTCTCTGTTGTTCCACTGCTCTCTCTGTCTGTCTATGCAATAGGACCAGTTTTGGTTTCTGTAGTGAAATGTATTTTTAAATCAGAAATGTGTTCCCCACAGCTTTGTTCGTGTTCAATCTTGCTTTTACTATTTGGGGTCTTATTGAGGGAAGCAGTAATGAATCTTACCAGAGATATGGAAAGTAGGAAAAAGAACCAATTGCAAATTCTGAGAGTGAAAATTTCAACAACCTGAATACAAAATTAGACAGTAGACTGGAGTTAAAAGGTTAAAGTGTCAGTGAACTTGAAGACAGATGATAGAAATTATCCACTGTGTAAAATAGAGAGAAGCATATTGAAAAGAATTGCCAGGTTTTCAGGAAACTCTGCACAATATTTAAATGATCTAGCTTAAATATAATTAGTCCCTTGGGGCAGGTGGAAAGCATAAAATTAAAGCACAAGAAAAGTACTTAAAGACAGAATAGCCAAAACTTTTCACAGTTTGATGAAATAAACCACTTACTTACATATCCAAGAATTTCAGTGAGACCCAAGTAAAATGATTATTTAATGACCTATAGCTAAATATATCATAGTCACAATGCTATAAACCAAAGTTAAAGAAAAGAACAGAGTCCTGGAAAATAAACAGAGAAAATAGGCACATTATGTACAGGGGAGTAAGAAAAAAAAAAAAAATATATATATATATACACTCCACCAAGAAACTCCTAAAATTGATAAATAAATTCAACAAAGTCTTTAGTTACACAATCAATTTACACAAATCATTGGCGTTCCTATACAGTAGTAACAGTCAAGCTGAGCATCAAATCCAAGACTCAATACCATTCACAATAGCTACAAAGAAAGTACAAGACTTAGGAACATACTTCACCAAGGAGGGAAGAAATCATAGAGGACACAAACAAATGGAAAAACATACCATGCTCATGGATCAGTAGAATCAACATTGTTAAAAAGTCTATACTACTCAAAGTGGTTTACAGATTCGATGTGATCACCATCAAAATACTAACACTGTATTTTAAAGATCTAGAAACAATAATTCTATGATTCATTCAGAACTAGAAAAAAAGCAATCTTAAGTAAAAAGAACAAATCTGAAAACATCACATTAATAGACTTCGAACTATACTACAAGGCTATTGTAATCAACACAGCATGGTATTGACATAAAAGAGACATAGACCAATGGAATAGAACAGATAACTCAATTATAAAACCATCCACATACACCCAATTGATCTTTAGCAAAGCAGACAACAATGTACACTGGAGAAAAGAAGCTCTACCCAATGGGTGGTGCTGGGAAAATTGGACAGCCACATGCAGAGAATGAAATAGGATCCATAGAGCTCACCCAAGACAAAAATTAATTCAAGATGGATAAACAACTTAAGTGTAAGCCATGAAAACATAAGAATTCCAGAGGAAAATATAGGAAAACCTCTTCTAAATATCAGCCTATGCAAATAATTTATTACTAGGACCTCAAAGGCAATGACCACCACAGCAAAAATAAATGGAACTTGATCTAATTCAAAAGACTTCCACAGCTACAAAAATAATCAATGGAAAAATAGACTATCTACAGAATGGGAGAAAGTATGCATGAGCTATACATCCAATAAAAGGCAAATAACCTGAATATATTAACATAAAGAACTCGAGCAAACCAGCAGGAAAAACAACCCTATTAAAAAGTAGGCAAAAGATGTGAACAAAAGATATTCAAAAGAAGATGGACAAATCGCCAATAAACATATAAAATAATGCTCAACGTGAAGGAGTAACAATCAGGGAAAGCAAATTAAAGCCACAGTTAGAATGGCTTTTATTAAAAATTCAATAAACAATAGATGCTGGCATGGATGCAGAGAGAAAGAAACACTTATTCATTGATGGTGGGACTGCAAATTAATACAACCTCTATGGAAAGCAGCATGCGATTCCTCAAAGAGCTAAAAATGGACCTACCATTCAATCCTCAATCCCACTACTGGATATTTATACAAAAGAAAGAAGTAATTTTATTAAAAAGACACATGTACTTGAATGTTTATTGCAGCACAATTCACAATTGCATAGATGCGGAATCCACCCAAGTGCCCATCAATTCATGAGCAGATTAACAAAATGTGTGACATGTGGCATGGAATAATAATATTCAGCCATGAAAAGGATAAATTAATGCTTTTTGCAATAATTTGGAAGGATCTGGAGACTATTATCCTAAGTGAAGTCTCTAAGATGGAATTAACAAACACCACACGTACTCACTATTAAACTGGAACTAACTGGGGAACACACATGTGCACAGAGGAACGTCAAACTCGGTGGAAATCGCCCAGAGGGGAGAGCGGAGTAGGAGATGGGTGAAAACGTACCTTCCGAGTACAGTGAACACTATGTGGGCAGAGCAGCCAGACTCAAGCATTTCAAAAGTGATCCATGTAACCAAAAATATGTGCACCCCCATAGTATTTTGAAATAAAAGATAAAAAAATAGAGCCTTTATCTCAGATATCTGTACTTTCCTCTATAATATCTGGCTATCTATTACTTAGTATGCTAATTAGAATTGACTAGAGTCACAAATTCTAGCCATATATCAGCCTTTAGAAATCATCTAGCTTAATGCCCACCAAAATCATGCTTTAGAAATATTTTGCCATGTGAATAAAGTTAGAGGTATTTTTTTCTCTGCCTGTGTTGAACATATTAAGTTCTTGGTCTGTGTTTTAGAGCATCCCAAAACAGATCATCTCTCTCTTCCACCGTGGATTTGTTTAAATCTGTGATGTAGGCTGCAGAATTCTCCCTGTGTAACTCACTCTCTCCAGGGAGACTCCTGGGTCCCTGGCGCCCTTGCCCACTCTTTCTTTTGTACAGCAGAACTGATCTCAGGCCACTATCTAATTTCACCACTTTAGCTTTTGGCTCCACTAGAACCTACACATCTTCTTAGCCCATATAGCAAAGATCCCAGGAGGAATCTTTCTGGTACTTTACTGGGCTTATTAGACGCATTTAAGCTTAGAGAAGACCCTGTGACAAGCAGTTTCCCAACCTTTTCAGAAGTGGTTTTTTGAAGCTCTGATAATTTATCTGGTTTTAAAAACCCAGATGCCCCATGGACCATAATGAATGCTATATCCAGAAAACTGAATGCCTGTGTAAAGGGAAGGTGCAGAATGCATGCGTGGTCACAAATGGAGACCAACCGAATGAGAATGACGAAGGCTGCTTACTCAGAACTTGTTATTGTAAGAGATTGGAGCACCACCACTTACAGTCTGCATTCAGCAGACTCACGGGCAGGCTGAGGAGACAAGAGCAGGCTCCAAGAAGGCCCTGATCAGAGGCAGGTGGTCTGGGAAGTGGCTGGTGGATTACGAAGCAGCGGGACATCCCACGTGATCGGTTAAGGGAGCAGATTTGTCTTTCTCCAGTTGGTCCTAAGGTTGAAACAGGGAAAAAACTTAGGGAAGCAGTTCATTATTAATCAAGTTTTCGGTTATTAATCAAATCAGGCCATTTGGGGCCAAGCGTTCCTGGCGTTTCATTTGGCTTCCTGCATCACTGCTGGGGACAAGGGGTCAGAGAGAGCAAGCTGGTCACTGCAGGTGCCGGCCGGTTTTCCTGGCAGGCTGTTGCAGGCTGTGGCTGGGAGTCCTGTTTTTACATATAGTCTGCTCATTGTTTATTTCTATATTCAGTGTTTGATTTTTTAAAATGTGTCATCCTCATTTAAGTGATGCTCAGAGCGTCAGATCATGGGGATTTTTCTGTTTTCCAGAGTCCCCAGATGCTGGAGTGATTCACAAGATATTGATCACAATCTGATTGTTTACGGTTTGCTATAACATTTCATAAAAGATGTGGGTTACAGCTTCAAGTGAAGTTCATTTTAGATTAAATTAAGTAGTGTATTTGGGTGGTACACAAGTAACTCTATGAAGTATCAAATTTAAATGTCTTTCTGCTCTGAAAATATTTGGTGAAGTGGGGGAAAATGCATGATGTAGTTAGTTTTAAAACAGGCGTTGCTCTTAGAAACTATGCGTCTCGTCAGCGTACACACGCATCTCCTGATGATAAGTCAAGTTATCACAAAAACTGGGACTTCAGTCCTCAACAGCTCTGAAGCTGCAGGGCTCACGGGATCGATGGCTTGCATACCAACTTGAGAAAGTCAAACAGAAAATGCAGAAAACTGAATTGCAGTGTGAGCAAACACACAGGAGATAACAGATACTTATTTAAAACCACAATTCTGTGTGTTTGACGAGGACTGACTTATGGGGGTCCTTCCTTCTCCAGCTGGCATGATTGCATGTGTGCGTTCAAACTCTTCTCCTACAATTGAATCCGGACTCCCCAGAGGCAGAAACCAAGTTGGTTTGTTTGTTTTTTTACTGCCATCAATCCTGTTGCACAGATACCTCATCCTCTGAAGATGAAAAGTGAGAATTTCTGATTTGTGGAAAGTGCCAGTAAACGTTCATGAAATAAATGGGTGGATGCAATTTAACAAATGGATCAATGAATGAATTACTTCACTGCCTTTCTTTGTTTATTCTAGATGTTAAAGATATTTTATACTCCGTAGCTATTTTGTCCTTGTTTAGATAAACTACGTTTAGAATAAATTCCATCCTTGATGTTTTATAGCTCCTTCTAATATTAAATTCAAGGAATGATATTGGTGGAAATAGAATACCTACAGTGAAATACTAGCATGCATTTCTCATTAGCGCTTGTTGGCGACCTTTGGGAATAAGTAATTTATCGGTGAGAGTTCATACAAGCAAAAGAAAACAATTCTGTGCATTTTAAAACAGACCAATTTGGGGTGGCGCCTGTGGCTCAGTGAGTAGGGCGCCGGCCCCATATGCCGAGGGTGGCGGGTTCAAACCCAGCCCCGGCCAAACTGCAACCAAAAAATAGCCGGGCGTTGTGGCGGGCGCCTGTAGTCCCAGCTGCTCGGGAGGCTGAGGCAAGAGAATCCTGTAAGCCCAAGAGTTGGAGGTTGCTGTGAGCTGTGTGACGCCACGGCACTCTACCCGAGGGCGGTACAGTGAGACTCTGTCTCTACAAAAAAAAAAAACAAAAAAAAAAACAGACCAATTTGAACAAGAACATTTAAACAGCATTGTTTATATACATGACGGAAAAGTTGAGAATCTAAACTGGAGTTAGTGAGGCCACCCAGAGATGGGCCACAGCGAGAAGTTGCTGCCCCCTCTGGCTGCAGAACCAGAGGAGGTGACAGTCACCAGGGCCCAGGCATGAGGGTGCCTGGTGACAGAGGCAGGCCTGGCAGTCTGTGTTCACAGGGGGGATCCAGGCACTGCAGACACCCCGAAAGACAAGGGGAGGAGCACAACCTGCCTTGTTTCTCCCTCCCTTCACACCCCCCTTTCCTGCTGGAGCTTCCCATTGGCAGTTTCCTGCCAGAACAAAGTTGTCCTGGGAGAACGGGCAGCACCACTTGTAGGGATCCCTGCAGTGATGAGAGAAGGGCAGGGAAAGATGGGAGAACGGGGTGAGGACCAACAGGACCAGAAGGATCTAAGGAAGAGGGAAGGGAGAAATGAAACGTGGGTATCCCTGAGTCCAGCAGGGCTCAGGGCCCGGCTGCGCTGTGATAGCTTGGGCCTCCATCTCCGTCCCTTTCCAGTTTGCCTGAACTTTTGAACTCCTTTCAAAATATGGAAGGTGGAACAATTTTACTACTGATACGGAAATGCTATAAAATCATGACATCAACATATGGTATTTGCTCAGGGCAAGTTTTCTCATATTTTCTCTCTGTCATCTGCTTTTTGTGATTTCTTTTCATGTAAATTGTAGCATTGCAATTTTTTTGTTTTGTTAAATCTTTGCCTCCACTAAGTAGTGCATCAAAGAGATTTAATTCACTGTGAATTTATCCTACATTAGAATTTTTCTATAGCAAACGAGTTAAAATCAGAGTTTTATTTTGATCAGAAATTGCAGGATGTTGTATAAATAGAATTTACTTTTTTAAAAAGAAGAAAAGAACACAGCCAATGTTGTTAGTCCTGTGACTTGAATTTCACTGATTTCTTTAGGAATGAGGACTGACGTGAGGAACATTTTTTCCTCTCTGATGTTAAATGTGAGAAATTATTAGGGCAACAAAAATTGCTCAGGTCCTTAAGGATTTTGGCACATTTCCCCTGTGTCCTGATAAAAGCCAAAGTCACTCCATGAAGTGCAGGTGTGTTGCATGCTTCCTCAGGCTGCAGTCATTCACTGAAATCAATATTTTGGGAGCCTCACAGATCAGCATCTGGCTCTGATTTTGCAAACATCTATCCTCTGTGGGGCCGTACGTAAATATGTTTCTTAGAAATCAACCCATGAGTGCTTGGAGTGGTTGTCAGGGTCTCTCAGCAGGTGGGTCTGTAAGGACAAAAGAAATAATAATAAAGACAGCAAATGGAAACTTCTGGAGAGAACAGATATGTTTATGTTGTAAATCCTGGTGATGGTTTCATGAGTGTAAATTTATCTCCAAACGCGTCAAGTTACACACATTAAATATGTACAGCTTTTTATATGTCAACCATACGTCCCTAAAGGGGTTTAAAGAGAGAAAAGAAATCAACCTGATTTGCAATTTGAAAGTTGAATACACGATTCTGGTAAATATGAATGCGAGAAAAGGTATGCCTTTAAGAAAATAAAATTGATGACTAAAAGTAAAATGAAAATCATTACCATTTCTCCCCTTTAATTTAAAGTGATTATAGAATTTGAGTTGAGATAAATAAGATATTACATCTCATAAAAATCCTAAAATATGAGGATCCTAAGATATGAGGCAAAAATACATAGGAGAGGAGATCCAGGTATTTTTCATATTTATAAAGCACTTACTGTCCTTCAGTGAAACTGCCTTTAACAGTTACACTAATGACTTAACCAACAAATGCTGATTATAAAAATAACAAGAACAGCGGAGCAGTAAAACAAGGTGAAAAATTGCCAGAAATTTAAATTTAATACAGATAAAAATATTCATTTACCGTTATTGACACCTGTCATATGCGTACATTCATATATACATTTATACTTACAAAAAAGCATAGAGAGTATTTGATATAAAATATAAAAAATATGCCTATGAATGGAGTAAGAACCCTCAGGAAATGAAATCCACATGGCAGCTACATCCTTACCAAAGTATTGCAATTCAGTATTACCTCACTTCTCATAACTTAAATTCAAAATTCGAATATTTTATTTCAAAATGGCCAATAATTACATTGGGATGATTGTTAAACCATCTACATTATTTAAAACTAATACGGGAGTTAAAAGGAATAATGGCTCCTTAAAGACGGCCGTGCTGTGCCTTAACTTCTGAAACATGTGGCTTTGTTCCATCACATGGCAAAAGGAACCAGATATAATTAAATTTACCAGATATAATTAAATTTACAGACCTTGAGATGGGATGGTTTAGCTTAGATTATCCAGGCTTAGATCACATGAGCCTTTAAAAGCAAAAAATGTTCTCCAGCTGAGGCAGAGAAATGAGGCAGACAAAGCATATCAGAGAAATTCAAAATACGACTTAACTTTGCCTTTGAAGATGAAAGGGTACGCGTGCCGTGGAATTCAGGTCTCCTTAGGAAGATAAGAACCATTCTCACTCAAAATCTAGGAAGGACATGGGGGCCACAATGCTGTCCACCTGGAAATGGTTTCTGCCAACAGCCAGAATGCGCTGAGAAGTGTCTGCTCTGCAGCCTCCAGCGAGGAGCACAGCTCTGCTGACGCCTCCACTTCAGACACGTGAGACCAGACGAGGGGAAGTGGCCATGCCACCTGGATTTCTCCTCTGCACAGATATGAGATAGTAAATTGGTTATTTTAAGCCCCTACGTTTATGGTCATCTGTCTTGGCAGTAATAGTAGAACAATTATAGTACCTGTATGTACTTCTCCATTCATTTATGCCAAGCAATGGGAATATCTAAGCGGCATTGTTCACCTTCCACTAAGGAAGCTTATATTCTTGGCTAAAAAATGTAGCCACAAGAAGGTATGCTGATGAGTTGCCAGAAGTTTCTCTGAGTGGAGGCAGGAATGCCACTGGTTTCAGAACACACAACCAATACCCAGCTGCCCCAAACAATATGGGAGGAGAAAATACAAAACTCAAATGGTTGCGTTACATATGGGATGATGTAATATTCTTATTTTTAGTTCTACTTAAATAAATATACCTCTAGAAAGGGCTTTAATTTATAATTCACTGATTGGAAATTAATTTGCTTTGTTTTCCGGCAATGTTTCTCCTCTCTTAATATCTAAATTGATAAATCTGAACTTGATCTTTTATTTTTCCCACTTTTTCTAGCCCCCATATTGGTAGGATTACATAGTGCCATACTTTTATTTTCAAAAACAAATATTTTTATCATGTCAGAATTGATATTTTTAAATGTTGCCCTAGTTTTCGCTTCCTCTAGATTTCATGATTTCTAAATATACTACTTTGGGAGTCTGACTTTTTTTTTTCTCCAAACAAAACATTTATTGATTAGTTTCATCATTCGCTCAGTGTTAACCACCTGATTTCTTCTTACTGACTTAAAAAAAAAAAAATCAAATCAAAGCCACTTAAACTGGAGTGCCTGTTCCCAGCATCCTTGAAGGAGATACATTTCTCCCTGGTTACAAAACATGGTCATTGTAAAACAATATAGGAATTTTCATCATCTGAATATTCTTGGCCTAATAATGAAAAATACTCTAGTGCTCAACATGGGATCTTGGTTTTGTCTTTCTTCTTTCCTTCTCAACTCTTTGTAGCAGACAATGCGGGGTTGACTTCCTAGGGCATGCCCAGGGGTGTTGATGTAGGGGGACTAGGACAGGCTCCTCACAGGTGATTAATAGAATGTTCTAGAGCTGTCATGAATATATGTAGTTTTATCTTTCCCTGCATTCTTCAATCATGAGGGTTTTTTTTTTTTTTAGTCAAGTGGGGCTGTGGGGGGATTCATGAGGATATAAAAACTCCTTCTGGGTCTCTATTTTAAGTCGATCAGAAAAGCTCGACAATAATTCCTGCTGCCAGTGCTGCTTTTTCTGGAAATGAAAATATCTCAGCTACCCAAAATGCTGGAAATGACAAAAAAATGCCCTTTATACTATTGCCCAGTATTTTCCTCTTTGTCTGAGGTTTAATTTCAAAGTAATGGAGATCATGGCATCAAATCCATAAAGGAACAAATTAGGAGCAACGTTCTTCCAACAGTCTCAACTGCTTCAACATATCTTATACATCTGCTGATATTAATAGATAAAGAACAGATGTTATTTGCATTTTTCCTAAAAGACAAAGCACTCAGTACAATGCCAATAACAGAGTCAGGTCACAGGCTGTCAAAGTGTGGCAATCCCTGGCTCAGCCCTGAGTCCCCTCCAGGTAGGACATCTTGCAGCAGAGGCCACAGTACAGAGCTACAAATGGACCAAAGACAGAGGCCAGGGTAACAGTTAAACTGGGGCTTAGCATAATTGTCCCAGGGACACAGCCATGTGCACATGCCACCACTGACATCTCCTTGCCTGTACTGCAGACTGGAATGCATGTTCTAATGTGAGCTTTGATGCTCATAGACTAAGGAAAGGTTTCCCTAACAAGCATTTTCATGTGGAATGTCAGTATTTTAAACTTGAAACACATTTCATGCTTAAAGTCTGAAGATGAAGCTTCAAGCCTTGACTCCCTGCCTGAGGTTCTTATCCGTGGGACGTCCCACCAGCTGTCTTCCTGCACGTGGCTGCCCTCCACTGAGTGACGTGCTTCCCCCTTCTGTGAGAAGATGAAAGCAAGCTGTTTGGGGGGTGGGGGGGAGTGAGCTGTCCCTGCTCCTTTGCTCAGAGATGTGCAGAAGGGGTGGCTGTACTGGCCTCTCTTCCCCTTGCTCAGGGCAGCCCTGCCAAGCCCCCGGAAGGAAGCCCTGCCCTGGGGAGGAGGACAGTTCTTCCCATGAAGGCAACATATCCCAGCCCAGCTCCCTGGTCAGAGCTGGGGAGCCCAGTTACGGGGAAAAACAGAAACAGCAAATCACAAATCCCTCGGGGCTTTTGTTGTTTGTGTTGCTTTTATGGGTGTATGGAAGCTGAATCCAACATTAATAAACAGCCGTGCGCAAATCATTTCTGTTTAAAGACATTAACCCAAGTGATCAGCATCTGTGACCGTCTGAAGGGACTGAAAGGACAGGCTGAAAAACGAGGTGAGAACCGAGGAGAGAGGGAACCTGCGTGCAGGGATTTGGGGAAGTTCCGCTGTGCTGTTTCTCTGGGAAAGTGCTAAACAGGCTTTCTCCAGACCCGGTCCTAATTATTTCTTCTGCTTGATCAGTTCTACTGTTGACAAATTCTGATACATTTTGGAGTTCGTCAGTTCCATTTTTGAGCTCTAAAATTCCTGCTTCTTTTTTTTTTTTTAAATTATTTTATCAAGGGAAAGGAGCCAAACTCTGTAAAATAACTTACAGAGGCTTATTCTGAGCTAAATGTGCAGACCTTGGCCAGAAGGCACAACCAAGAAGGTTCGAGCAGGTGGACTCGCTGTGCTTGGGCCACAGTTTGGTTTTATACATGTCAGAGGGACGAGACTTACACGTAATGTTAGAAATCAATACATCAAAGAGGTATGTTGGTTTGGCCTGAATGGGTGGGACGTCTCAAAGTAGGGGCTTACAAGTTATGGGTGGGTTTAAAGATTCTTTGATTTGTAATTGGTTAAAGAAATGAAGCTTTGCCTAACAAATTAAAATATGTTAAGTTACGATAAGGAAGTCTGGTAGTCAGGGGCGGGCCCCAGGACATGGAGCCAGAGTCAAAGGCCCTGTGAAGTGAACTGGTAACCTGCCTGCAGTGAGCCTCAAGCCTCGTCTTGCATATTCTGAGGCCTGTTCATGAGCCACAAAGGATGTCTCCAAGGAGAGAAGGGAGCGTGATGAGGCCCGTCTGACGGCCTTTCTCATGACCAGCAACTCAGCGTCAGGGTATTTCTGGGGCCTCTTTGGCCAAGAGGGCCCCATTCAGTCAGCTAGGGGGTGCTTAAGACTTTGATTTCAAAATTTCGATCTCTGCTAAATTTCTCCATCCAGCTACTGAATTCCTTCTTTATGTAGTCTTGAAGTTCACTGAGCTGCTTCAGAACAGTTATTTTAAATTCTTTGAAAATACATATCTCCATCACTCTTAGACTGGCCAGTGGCACCCTATTCAGTTCGTTTGGCAAGGTCACGTTTTTCTGGATGTTCACTGATGCCGAGGCTTTAACAATTTATGTATTTATTCTAATCTTCACAGGCGGGGCTTGTTTGCACCTATGCTGCTTCTTTTATTATTATTATTATTAAATCATAGCTGTGTACATTAACGCGATCATGGGGTACCCTACACTGGTTTTATAGACCGTTTGACACATTTTCATCACACTGGTTAACATAGCCTTCCTGGCATTTTCTTAGTTACTGTGTTAAGACATTTATAGTCTACATTTACTACGTTTCTCATGTACCCTTGTAAGATTTGCACCTATGATTCTTGAGAAGGCTTTTCAGGCATTCAAAAAAAATTAAATGGTGTGACCTAAAGTCTTTGACCACCACAGCCACATAAGCAGTAGGGTCACCCCAAGTCTGGCAAAGCCGCAACTCTTGCCAACTGTGGTGGTACCACATTGATGGACTTGAGTGAAATATGGGAGAATTACCAGGGACAGCTCACCCCCCCCCCCAAAGTGCTTGCTTTCATTTCAAGGCAGTTTGCCTCACTCCCTTCCCTCACTTTCTCCTAAACAGAAGGAGTCTCACTGTGGCTCTCAATGCTGAGATGCTGAAATCAGAGGAGGAGTGGCCTGAGCACTTCCTCATTGTCACCACAGCGGGGACTGTGTCCTTCACATCTGAAGCCAACACAGTCTTGCCTGAGTCCTGTGATGACTATTGCCTGGCGACTGCTGTGATTATTCAAGACCCCAGGGCTCCCTGGTTAGAAGAGAGGTGTATCCTGCCAGAACTATCCCTTCGGGATAGCGGATCCCCCTATGGCTCAGGCTAGGTGTAGAAATGCTCTCTAGGAGCTAAATCCTGGAATTAGGGACTTGAGGCATCTGCTTAGTACTTTATTTTACTGTTGCTAAACTGGTACCCAAGATGCAAGATGAAGTTCTCTGAGCTCTTCCCTTTCCTTTCCCTAAGTGGAAGAAGATTCTGCAGAGCTGCACTGCCTGGAGTTGCGGGAGGGAGACACAGCTTTAATTTTCTGCTTTTTTATTATTTCAATCACTTCATTCAATTTTGCTCATGGGCTTCTGGTTTCTTTCTGCATTCTTTTAGTGTTCACTGAGCTTCTTCAGAACAGTCGTTTTGAACTCTTAGTTTGAAAGGTCACCTGTCTCTGTCACTCTAGACTGGCCGCTGGTCCCTTCTTTAGTTCATTTGGTCACTGGGTCACATACACCCCAAATCCACTGACTTGAAGCCAGCACAACCATAGGAATTGTTCAAGGACTGCAGTCTTTGTGGCCTGAGTGCCTTTCAAACTTACTCCAGCCCCCAGGCCACTTTTGTCAGCTAGTAGGGGAGCTGCCCAGCGCTCACCGTTCTACCTTGGGTGGAGTATCTCTCTGGCCAGGGCGGGTCTAAATGCTACCTCCTCCACGGGTGTGGGCAGAATTTAGCCTGTGCTGTGCTCCCCTGTGAGACGGGAGCCCCAAGTTCCATCATGAAGTCCTGCGGTCACTCCACTCTCTCCCTGAAAGCTCACGGATTCTCTCTTCATCTGGCCCTGCACGGTGGTGACATGGGGGAGGGCAGGGGTGGCGTGGGCAATGCAGCACTGCCTCTCCTGACCTTGCCAGTGACTCTTTCCTTGATATAACGTTGAAACCAGGCACCGCTTCCACTCACATGCTTTTTGATTCTTACGAATGTGCTACCTTGGGTGGATAGCTGTTCCATTCTGTGTTCTGTGGGGGATGTTCGCTGGAGCATTCTGCTGAGCCTGTTGCTCTGCTCCCTCTCACAATCTCATCTTCAAACAAACTTTACAGACACACCCACGTTCCCCCAAAGACACACACATTTACACACATCACACACACCAGTGACTCACTGCCGTGGGTCTCAGAGTAGCTGCTGCAGGACCTGCCTGGTGAGACGCTGTGGCAGGGTGTGATCTCACTGTCCACTCCCTCTTTACCACCATGATTGCCTGGAGCACCTTTCATTAGTACAGGAGCAAAGAGGGGCAGAGAGCGTGCCCAGCTGTGTACAGCTTTGCACACTGAGCACTCGAGATGAGTGCTGGGATGCTTGGGGATCAAACAGCTGGTGCAATTTAGTCCTGTGTTGGTCTTTATTTAACTTTAGGTTCCAAGTGATCCTTCTCTAGCATGAAATCCTGAGTACAACACAGGAAACAGCTTTTCTTCGAGGACCTCTGACAGCCAGGGCAGCACCATTCTCTGACCACAACTCTCATTCCAGCCTATGGAGGGAGAAGCCAGCACAGGGCCACAGGGGGGTCGAAGAGGTTCTCCACCGGGGATTAGGACCCAACTCTGCCCCTCTAGGGGTGGGTGCAGGCCCAACCTGAGCCTTCCTGGGCCTCCTCCTCATCCCCTCAGTTGCTAACAGGAGGCAGAGAGCCCTGCTAGAGTCTCAGCCTCCAGGGCTAGAAATCCCGCCAGAGCCTGCAGGCAAGTTGCAGAGAGCCCGAGTTCTGAGCCCGTCACCACCTTGCTTATGGCAGGACAGTGGTTCTCAGAGCTGAACTTCTGGGACACGTCCAGTTGCCCCTGACTTTTGAGTTCTCCCCCGGGTGGTCTGATCACAGCTCTGTGTGTGCATCAGCCTGTGAGGTGGGATTTCCCTCCACACCTTTGCCCACAGAATCCCATGACAGTCACCCACAGAGGTCACCCCGTATTCACTCTGTACAGAGAGCTGGTGCCTCCTACAGGAGAACAGCAGCAAAGTGACCGGGCAGAGAACAGCATCAAATCTAGAACACGGCTCGGGCAGCACCAGCAGAGAGAGCCAGGCAGGAAGGACGGGTGTGGGGCTGGCTGCTGTGGCTGCAGTGAGGGAGCTGGCTGCCATGTGTCACACACAAGCAGCTGCTGGGCGGCCCTGCCCCTCCGTGGGACATGTGGCACACGCCTGCCACAGTGCACCCTGTGTGGTACCACTGACTAAATCAAGGCCATGTTGGGGTCAGTGTCCTTTGTTTCAATGAACAACAGTTTTCCACCAACAAGACTGAGCTTGAAATTCACGGTCAACACTTACCCACAGGGAAAATCTGAGATGGTGAACTGAACTTCCGGAACCTCCGTCGTCCTCCCTGGTGCACCTCACACAGTTCTGAGATGATGAAACGTCACATCGCACATGTCAGGAAAATGCTACATGTCACAGTGTTTGTCAGGTTTTATTAAGCCTCAGGTCGGGGCACAATTTACACGTCTTCGTTCTGAGTGGGAGTCTACGGCGTAATCGTCTCAAGGTTTAACAACCTGCCAAAGTGTAACGGAGAATCTAATAAGATTTTAATTCTGTCTTCTCGTGTCTGATCCCTTTGGAATCCTCGACCATAGCACCTGTGTTAGCGCCACTTTGCCCCCTCTACCCAGTGACTGTAAGTGCTCATGGGTGTGGACTCTTTCACGGCCATGGTCGTAAATGACTCAAATTATGAAGTGTCACAAAGAGAGTAATCATGAACTGTCCCAGTAAATATTAAAGTTTAATTACCTTTATTATGTCAGTGTAACCAACAGTACTTGTGCTTCTGTTCCTGAGAGCCAGGGCTACGTCACCATCTCAGACACAGATCAGGCTTCACAGACACTGGTGGAATAAGTGAATGATGAATGAATGAAGTCAGCAGTTTTCTGATTAAGCTTCATCATCAGCTGTGCTCTCATCTGAACTCCACAGGAGGTCCGAGATCCGCTGGACTGAGCCCCATGTTTTGTTCTGAGGAAGATGAAACCCAAGTGGAGGGAGTTACCAGCCCCGATCACAAAATTACCAAGTGTCTAGGAACCGTGTCCGGCAGCTCCTCAGGCAGTGTGCGTCCCCCAACCCACCCCACACTCCCCTGTTAATCCTGGAATCTTGGGAAACTTAGCTGAAGTGAAATAGTGAGAAAAGAGACCTTGGTTCTAAAACAACTGGAAATAATGATGACTGTGCATTCTGAGAGCTGCACTCAGGTGCTGGGAGAAGTCTTGGTGTCACAGAATGAATGCTGAGCTCCCTGGGGTGCTGTGCACATTCCTGGTCTCACAGGGTGACAGCTGAGCTCACTGGGACGCTGTGCACAGTCCTGGTCTTAAAGGGTGAAAGGGGAACTCACTGGAGCACTGTGCACAATTCTGGTCTCACAGGGTGAGAGCTGAGCTCACTGGGGAGCTGTGCACAGTCCTGGTCTCACAGGGTGAGAGCTGAGGTCACTGGGGAGTTGTGCAGTCTTGGTCTCACAGGGTGACAGCTGAGCTCACTGGGATGCTGTGCATAGTCCTGGTCTCAAAGGGTGAAAGGGGAACTCACTGGAGCACTGTGAACAATTCTGGTCTCACAGGGTGACAGCTGAGCTCACTGGGGTGCTGTGCACAGTCCTGGTCTCACAGGGTGAGAGCTGAGGCCACCGGTATGCTGTGCCAGAGTAGGTGCTGAGCCAGCCTGAGATTTGCTCGCTGATGCCTGATGTGGTTGCTTGAGGAAGGAAGGTGGCTGGACCTTGAGGCATTTCAGGACACCAGTGTGTCCTTCTTCCAGAGGTGACACAACGTGTCCCCTTCATGCAGCACAGAGGGGCTTCTATAAAAAGAAAAATGAGCCCCAGAAGCCACAAGTGCCAGCCTTGCCTGTGGCACTGTCCGGTCTGCGAGGTGGAGCTGTGCCCCCCTCCTCCGTTCCTGTTCTTGTGGGTTGCATTGCTGCGGGGTAGTGCAGTCAGCTGGAAACAAGTGATAGCTGAAGATGTTAACAATGGAAAAACATACCATGCTCATGGCTGGGCAGAATCAACATTGTTAAAATGTCCACACTACCCAAAACAATCTACAGATTTAATGCAATCCCTATTAAAGCACCATTGTCATACTTTAAAGAACTGAAAAAATAGTACTTCATTTTATACAGAATAAAAAAATCCCGTGAATAGCAAATACATTACTCAGAAATAAGAACAAATCAGGAGGTATCACATTAACAGACTTCAGGCTATACTATAAATCTATAGTGATCAAACCAGCATGGTACTGGCACAAAAACAGAGCAGTAGATTTATGGAACAGAATAGAGAACCAAGAGATGAATCCGGCTACTTATCTCCATTTGATCTTCAACAAGCCTATCAAAAATATTCAGAGGGCAAAAGTTTCCCTGTTTAACAAATGGTGCTGGGTGAACTGGCTGGCAACCTGTAGAAGACTAAAACTGGATCCCCACTTTCACCATTAACAAAAAATTGATTATCACTGAATAAAATATTTAAACTTAAGACGTGAAACTATAAAAATACTAGAAGAGAGTGCAGGGAAAACACTTGAGGAAATTGGCCTGGGAGTATACTTTATGAGGACCCTCTGGGCAATTAAAGCAATACCAAAAATACATTACTTGGATCTGATCAAACTAAAAAGCTTCTGCACAGCCAAAAGCACAGTAAGTAAGGCAAACAGACAACCTTCAGAATGGGAGAAGATTTCTGTAGGTTATGCTTCTGACAAAGGTCTGATAACTAGAATCTATAGAGAACTCAAACTAATTAATAAGAAAAGAACAAATAACCCTATTGCTATGTGGGCAAGAGATTTGAACAGAAACTTCTCTGACAAAGACTGGCACATGGCCTACAAACACATGAAAAAATGCTCATCATCCTTAATCATCAGAGAAATGCAAATCAAAACCACTCTGAGATATCATCTAACTCCAGTAAGATTAGCCCACATCACAAAATCCCAAAACTACAGTTGTTGGCGTGGATGCAGAGAGAAGGGAATGCTTCTACACTGCTGGTGGGAATGCAAGCTAATACAACCTTTTTGGAAAAAGTTTGGAGAACACTCAAGGAACTAAAAGTAGACCTACCATTCGATCCTGCAATTCCTCTACTAGGTATATGCCCAGATGATCAAAAATTATTTTACAACAAAGACATTTGCACCAGAATGTTTATTGCAGCCCTATTCATAATAGCCAAGACATGGAAAATGCCCAAGTGCCCATTGACCCATGAATGGATTAACAAATTGTGTTACATGTACACCATGGAATACTATGCAGCCATAAAAATATGGAGACTTCACATCTTTTATGTTTACCTGGAGGGAGCCAGAACATATTCTTCTTAGTAAAGTATCTCAAGAATGGAAACTACTCAATGCTACTGTGAAATCAATAACCACCTACACACTCATACGAATGGCAAAACATAACTATAGTCCAGAAAGTAGAAGGGAAGAAGAAAGAGAGGGGAGGGGGTGATGGGAGGATGGAGGGTATTTGGGGGGAACCTCACCTAATGTGTATAATGCAATGGTTCATTTCAAAACTATTAAGAAATGAGTATAATTGTGATGGATGTGTTATTCAGTTCAATGTAAGCATTTCACACTGTATACTGAAGCAGTACCCTGAACCCCATAAATGCATCAATGTACAAAGTTATGATTTAATAAAAAACAATTAACCCCCTCCCCCCAAAAAAACAACCATGAATCACTTCAGCTTTCCAGGACGAGGCGGAAGGACACAACACCAACAGTGAGTGGCCTCCTTCAGGAAATGGCATGTGTGAAGCCCGCGGCCTTGTGAGCTCTCTGGCCTTTCCAAATCCACACTGAACCTCCTCCCCTGAACACAGGTCAGGTAAAGAGCATGTCCTCCAGTGGGTCACGTTCTATGTGTGTTGGCAACACTGTCCTTATATAGTGACTGGCTCATGTCCACCAAGTAGCAAAGCACCTGTCACCTCCACAGCCACGGCCCACTGGCCAAGGGCTGCAGTGGTAAGCAGGACTTTTCATGGCCTAGCACCCTCTGAGCATGGAATCCTGGCCCTTCCGGAAGCCTCTGTAGCTTTCGCCCTGCTCCAGAGTTTAAGCTTGTTCCTGCCGCCCTTGGAGATTTCTGTGGTTCCCATCAGACAGACCATTCCTCTGTCCTCACATAACCACGGCATAGAGCCATTCTGTTTTAGTCAGCAGCTGCCACACTTCTCTGAAAAGGTGGCTTCTGTCCTGTTTGAGATAAACCCATTGTCTGGCGGCCAAGTTAAACAAGGAGATACTTTCAGACCATTCTGGGGAATCTATCGCTTTCTGTTGACATTCAGCACTGTAATCATGAAACTTTGCTATCCTTGGGGTTTAACACAAGGCCTCGGGGCTTTGGAGGACTCTGAAGTGATTCCTGTGTCCAGTTGTGACCACAGAATGAGGCCACAGGGAAGAACAAACCATTCATTGTGGATAATTTGTACCAGGCAGCAACATGTTACAGTATCTCCAATAGACACTTTCCTTATCTGTAGTGGAGGCAAATCACATTTCTGGTTTCCAAATAAATAAGCTTAAAAATAAATAGCTTCCTTGCTTGCTGGGGATATTCATGGGCCAGGGAGAGTGAGCATTGGTTTGCTTCCTCATTTCCTGTCATTAACAACAATTCCTGAAACTTTCTATCTTCTATTAAATTTAACCTGCAGATTTGAAGGATTTTCAGTTATTTTAGCCTTACTTTGAGTACAAAAAATAACAATTCTCCATGGCAATCTTCCTCCTGTTTCCTTCCCAAATATTGAGAAAAATTAAAAAAAAAATAAGTGAATTTCCCTTTAAATAGACTGGCTTCCTAGTTGCTGTCCACTCAATGAATATCACAGTACAGATTTTCTGTGCAACAGACATGCCTGTTCTTCAAAGGAGTGAGGACTGAGACCCCAAGACACCTGTGGTATCATACTTTCTCATCCCCACCACCACGAGTCTCCGGGATGGTGCTGATGAAACTGGCCTCCTGGTTTCTACAGCCAGGCTGGACGGTGCTGATAAACTTGGCCTCCCGGTGTCTACAGCCAGGCTGGATGGTGCTTATGAACCTGGCCTCCGGGTGTCTACAGCCAGGCTGGATGGTACTGATGAACCTGACCTCCCGGTGTCTACAGCCAGGCTGGCCTGGGCAGACTAGAGGATGTGGGGGTGATGCCATGGGGCTTCTGAGAGTAGGTAACAAAAAACTTCTATAGTGTCGCAGAACTTCCGACTTGATCTCTCATGGAAAAATCCAAGTGCCACGTGGGACTTCTAACCATTGTGAGACCACCATGCTGAGAGTAATCCCAAGTTGGCCACATGAAGAGGGGTTTGGTCCATCCCAGCCATCCCAGGTCAGACGCCAGGCACATGAGTGAAGAGGCCATCAGAGACGCCTCCAGCCTCCGGCCTGAACACCCTACAGTGAATGGGGAGCCCAGGAGGGAAACCAGCAACTTCTGAAACAGTAAGAGGTAGTAATAAATAGTTACTTAATCCCCTTGTTTTGGGGGGATGGTTTGTTATACAGCAATTGATAATCAGAACACTGTTCATAATTGATCAAGTGGGCAAATGTGTATCCGAGAATTAAACTTTAAACTTAGTCCAGGAAAATTATTAACTTTGTTCACCCAAAAAACCTCCTTTTAGTAAATATCCTTAATTAAATTTTTAGTTTTGGCAAAAGGTGCACACACACACACACACACACACAACATACACGTTAATCACCTGGGTCATAAAGTTCTTAAGTTAATCTGTAACACAATATGAGCTTTGCATTAACCACATAAAATATCTTGAAATATCACCATCCTGAAAAGAATTAAAAGAATTTTGAATTTGTCCTTAGTTGTTAGCCTTTTAGAATTTCTGATTTCTTAGAAGCTCAAAACTTTTCTTCGTGTTTGGAAAACGAAATGTCATTATTTGGAGTGTTCTCACAGAATGTAACTTTTGGGAAATCTCATATGACTCTTATAAAGGAAAAAAAGGCAGTTTTTGAGACTCTTCTCTTAGAATCACAGCATTTGATGCCAGGGAGAAGTGTGGTGACAGCCCAATCTAACACCACTGTACACTCATTCTTACTTTTGTAATCCATTTTCTGTTCTCCATGGAAGATGATATTCTAGATTTAAAAGTAAATTTTATCATATCTCTCACTGAATAAAAACCTCCAGTTATTTTTCAGTACTTACCGTAGTATATAAAGACTTATGTTCTTAATATATGTGTGAGATCTCTACACAATCCAATAAAAATATTGGACCAATTCCACATTCCAGTGGAAAAATTATACACCTAGCAGTTTGCAAAAAAATAGGGATGCAATAAATACTGAAAGACAATAGGACTTACAACTTTGAAACAACATAACAACTATCTAAATAAACATCCACAGCAAAAAATAAAAGTAAAAAATAAAAGCTTAACAAGTTTTACTTAAGAAAATTCTATATTTTTCTAAAATGAATAAGACAATTCAAAACAAAGAAAGTAAAGTTAGAAATTAGGGAAGATATTTAACACATCTAGCCAGCAATAGGATTCTAAAAATTGATATAGAAAAAGTAGCAAAAGCAACTAATAAATAATTGACAAAAAATATACATGGGCATTTATGAAAGATATAGAAATGACTAATGATAAATAAAAATTTATCAATCTCTCCAGTCATCAGAAATATGGAAATTACATGAGTCACCTTCTCATATCACCTGACCTGACTGAAAAACAAAACTAAAACAAATAAAAGAATAAGTTATCTTGAAAAATCTGGTAATGCCAATCTTATAGGAAGATATCCCTCTTCTATCCAGGTAGTATTAGTATATCCTGAATATGTTTCAATACATGTCTTTTATAAGCTATATACATTTTTTTGTTGTTGTTGTTGTAGAGACAGAGTCTCACTTTATGGCCCTTGGTAGAGTGCCATGGCCTCACACAGCTCACAGCAACCTCCAACTCCTGGGCTTAAGCAATTCTCTTGCCTCAGCCTCCCAAGTAGCTGGGACTACAGGCGCCCGCCACAACACCCGGCTATTTTTTGGTTGCAGTTTGGCTGGGGCCGGGTTTGAACCTGCCACCCTCGGTATATGGGGCCGGCGCCTTACCGACTGAGCCACAGGCGCTGCCCTATATACATATTTTTTAAAGGCTGAGAAATGTGCAGCTTCGCAGCTGTCCAAGAGCCAGTGGCGCCCACTCAAGGAAAGCTGGTCATTACTCTGCTTTGAAACTTTGTCCACATGGGTTTAGAGGTTGGGGGTGTTTGTGAGGGTTAGTACTGTAGAAAAGGAATGCTAGTGATTCACCTTTTCTAGAAACAAATGAGAGAGGTCTTGCCATTTTCCAAAATTATTACATCCATGGGATGGATTTCCATGATTCCACCCCCTGTGAGTCTCATTTGGCTGTAAGACACAAATTTATGTTGTTCCAACTTTATTGACAAGGCAGCATTGTAACCATACAGGTGAAGCCCATTCTGCTTGTCATTTTCATAACTTTTAATCATCCTTTACCCTGTGTTGATGTTGCAAACATGAAGGGCCCCTAGCAGACATGGACTCCCTTAGTCAAGGTGCTTCACTACTTCCCACCATCATGGGGCAGTGTTCAGAGAAGAATTCTGCAGCACCCAAGGGCCATGTGGGGGCCAGAGCAGAGCCCCAGCCTCCAGCCCCTCTGACCAGCTCTCCATGCATGGTGCAGAGTTGTGCATGGTGGAGGGGATTATGTTCACAATAATGAGCAAACACACGCAACAGAATTGTTTGTTAGGTACTCAGATTTCACAAGACTGAATTACTATTGCACGCACCGTCAGACCCGACCTCCAGTGACTCTGTGGCTGGTGGATCAAGTCTTCCCAAAGTGCTAGTTCTGTCTGTCGATCAGGAAAGAAGGGTGATGATGGTGAGCAAGGGAGAGGGTATAACAGAGATATGTCTGACCTCCCATTCTGTCATGGATAGAATTTAACTTTTTAAGGTTTCTCTGGGGTTCTCTTGGACCAGAAGATGGGGAGCTTAATACTTTATTTTATTTCTCACCTTACTCGTATTCTAATACTCTTTCACAAGGCCCCAGCACACATCAGAGGGTATGTGTGTGTGTGCCCCCATCAGAAGCAGAGAGGGCTGTGCTTTAATTAATTAATTGGAGATTTTACCAAACATCCACTAAAGACCCATTATGCCCCAAGAGTTATGTTTGGCACCAGAGAGGTGGAGATTAAGGACTCAGCTCTTCTGCTCCAGGACTTTGGCTGCTCAGAGGGGCAGGCAGAGGAGATAATGAAGACACAGTGTGACAATCACCCCGACCTGCTCCAGTGGGGGTGAATGACTGTGTCTCAGACGACGTGAAACCTGAATTCCATCTTGGAAACAAACAGGAACCAGTCCAGGTAAACATGTAATTGCATTTGCAGGTGTCCCGGTGTTTAAGAGATTTTTCTAAAAGCCTTTCTTAAGTGTTCAAGGACCTATTGAACTTTCTTAAGTGTTCAAGGACCTATTGCAACCAATGGGTGCAACCAAAAATATCCATCTTGTGACATTTATAGACGTTTCACAATTTGGCATGCTTGGGACGTAATCATTTCAATGATTAATGACTTAGATTGCCTTTGTTTATGCAGGCTGAGATTTAGAAGATCTTTATAGATAATTTAGAGTCTCCTCCTAGTTGAAACAATTTAATGAGTAATTCTAAATGCTTTGCATGATAGGTAGAAACTAGAAATTTTTGAAAAATACTTATAAGGAGAAAAAAATAAGCCAGAATATCCCGTATCCCATCAGAATGTACATGCTGTAAAACTCAGTCAATTTTCCTGACTTTTATTGGTGGTTTCAAATAAATCTCCCATTTGGATTCTGGAAAGAAATTCTACAGAGTGCAGTCACAGTGCCTTGACCTGACTCACAGACATTTTCAGTTCCAGCCAGGCCTTGCTGCGAACTCACTGAGCACATTCAGCACAAAACAAAGAATTTTTTTTCCTTGTTTCGGGAAATGATGAGTTTGAATCAGATCATATCTAGGATTCTTTTGGTTCAAAAACTGTGTGCTCTATGTCAATACCTTTAGGATGACTATTGTTTTCCTCTGGAAAAATTTCCTTTTAAAATCTGTTAGAATCTAGCAATAATAGTTTATTCATCTAACTACACACTATTACTGTAAGCAGTTACATATTAATACATTAGCTCATCCAATCCTTATGGTAACACAGGAAAGTGTGTACTATTTAGGTGCCCATCTTAAAGTTGGCAAAGCTGAGGCACAGGGAGGCCCAGTAAATTGCCCAAGGTCACATCCAGGGGTGAAGAGGGGAGATTTCAACCCCCAGAGGCAGCTCTGGGGAGAGTGCTTTTCCAGCTTTTGGAAGCTACTGGCTTTCTTTGACTGGTGACCTCACCTTATTTCATCCTCAGATCAGCATTGCTGTGTCTCTTTGACCCTTCTTTTGTGATCTCCTATTTTTCTGATGAAAGCCAGAAAAACTGAATGCTCATAAGGACTTGTTGGCTTAGATTGAACCCCCTGGGAAATCCAGGATTGTCTGCCATGTCAAAGTCCTTAATCACATCTGTAAAAGTTGCTATTATTCCAGATAAGGTAGCATTCTTAGGATTCAGAGATTAAGGCCTGGACATCTTTGTGGGCCATTTTTCTGCCTACACCACAGGATCATAGCAGAAATAAAACAATTCTTTAGCAGTGTTGTCTTTACATTGCACCTAAAATTTGCAGACATGGCCGTCAGTGACAGCAGACTTAATGACTCCAGATTCCTCTGTCCTTGTAAGCACTGGTGGCTAATCCTCATGAATGATGACATAGTTTTAGCAGTACAGTGATATTCTGGGATGTCTGTGGCCTGTGATACAAGTTTGTTATCCTGGCATCTCCAGAAATAGTGTTCTTCCTGACTGCCTCATTCCATCACTCATTGGGCTGGGTCCTGTGTCACTGACACAGGGGAGACTGGCCTGAGGTCTTTGTGAACACAGGACCTGTCTTCTGTATTAGGTGAGTCACCTATCTGGTATCCTGGGCATCAAATTTGAAATGGCTTAAACAGTAGAGTGCCATCCAGTTTTAATTATCTGAGAAGAATAAGTTCTAGGAATCTGCAGTTCAATGTTATGCCTATACTTAATAGTACTGCATTGAAAACTTAAAATTTTGTTAAGTTTTATCTCAATGTAAATGTTTTTACCACAATTAAAAAAATAATAAAGTAAGATTACTCTTGGGTTAGACTCAAGGGATTCTTCCAGAATCCATAGGAATGACAAGCTAGAGTGTGATGAGGGTAAGGACATGAGCAAAGAAAAGGGAAGGTTAATAGACTTGACACCCACAGTTTGAGAAATAGATGTTATTAGCCCAAGATCTTAGAGTTAAGATCATGTTAAATTCCTGCACCCTTGATCTCTCACCTCCAGTTTCCTTATTAGTTGAGAGCCCAGCCCAGCCCAACCCACCCCAGTGGTGACCCTCCAAGGGAACTGGATGGCTCATTTCAACACCACTGCCACCGACCCTGTCCATATCCCTGTCTCAGAGAGACGTGTTGCTCCTACTAGACACATCACAGTTTCTAATTACTTCCCTATTTAGTTATGTATTTACTAACATATTTATACAGACTCCACCAGTGGACCTGGAGTTCCACGGGGCCATTTGGTATCTCTGGGACATACTACATAACCAGCACATCCTTAGTGCCTGGTGAGTAATAAGTTGACTGTTTGACTTACTGAAGTATGGGGAAGAATGGAATTTGGAGAAAGCAGTGGTTTAATGAATTTTTATAGGCTTTACTTATCCTAACAATTTTGCAAAAAAGAAATGTAAAACTACCCGTTTGCAAAGATGAATCATTTTTATCTTTTGAACATTTTCATTTTGCCTCACTTTTGAGAAGTGGCATGAATTTATCCATTTACAAAGCAAGTGAATTTGCAAAAATGGATACTTTCATAAAACATTGTGACTATAATTTCACTGATTGTCATTCTAAATGCTACCAAATAGAGCAAGTCAAGAGGTAGCGAGTAGCCATAAGTTGCCTATGATTAGGTCCTGTTTGGATCAGGACCCCGAGACAGGGGATGAGGCAGTGGTCTGGCGCAGGGCCCTGGGGGCTTTCGCCTCCATTGCTTATGGTACTCGTGGCCATTTATCTTGTGTGGCAGACGTGTGCCAGTCCTGTGCCATTGTGTTTTAGCGCTTTAGTTAGCCTTTTCCAAGTTTCTACAAGAATACCATCATAAATGCGTTTCTTATCTCTCTTGCATGAGTTTGGGATTAGAAAGACATCTCTGCTTTGGCAAGCAAAGCAAAGAGTCTGCAAAGGGGAATCCTAGAAGAATGGTCATGTGTTCTCATGTGAAATATGTCTACTAGATGGAAAATTGCCCAAATTGCATATCTGCTGATGACCAGCATTACCCACATCTGAACTTCCAGGACATTTACAACCATGTGGCTAGATAAGATTGGATTTTCTTAGCTAGGTCTATACTGTTTTTATTCAGTTTTCAAATAAGGATGTTTGACTAACACTGTTATCATATCAGGGAACATGTATTAGGGAACATGAATAGAACACTAGCCTGCTCTTCTGATCCGTTAGAGTCTACATTGCATTTTATCTTACTGAATTGTGTACGTTACTGTGAACGTCCTTCAGGCTTTTCTGAAAGTAGCTATTATGGGAATCAATCAACCAAGAAGTAAACTATAAACAATGAGCGAGTCAGGGTGTCTCGTCCAATTCTGAAATTTTTGGTGCCACAGAGCTATTTAAATTCATACCTGAAGCATAAATATTGTCATGCCTCCCTCAGAGATAATATATAAGTAGAAAATATTCCAACTGCATCAGCAGCAGTATTCGTTTCTGTAATTAATGAGAAAAAAAATCACACAGTAAGAATTTTCTGGATTTGTTCGCTTATATAAATGATTATGTAGAAAGAAGTCTATACAATAGTTCTAAATATATATTTTTACATAATAATATTTGATTTCAAATACACTTTTTTAATGAGGAAATGCTTTTATCCTAAAAGTTGTTACTTTATGATATGTTTCCTTTTAATTGATAATATTACTAAGACTTTGTTGCATAAAACAAAACAAATGTAATTAAATGCAGAAAATCATCTTAGATTAAAATATCAATATATTTGAGTGAGCTAATATTCTAGTTAAATTTCATATCACCTATAAAATTGTATTTACATGTTTTAGTCTACTCATCAAAGATTGGTATAAATAAAGTGATAATTTTATCCTTTATGTGTTTTAGAAAAATAATACTTTGTGGCATAAAATTTTCAGTTTTAGTAAAAATAAGAAATTTCATCCCAACTTGCTATATTTTGTCCAGGGGATAATAAAACAACTATTTTTACCCATAATCTTAATTTCAAAAAGAAAAATAGCAATTTATTTTCAGATTTCTCAATTTTTATATTAAAATAAGTCTTTTTTGTTGGATGATGCAAGCATAAAATTTTAAAGGTAACATTTTATATTTATTCACGATATGAAATATTAAACTGAAGGTTTTAGGTAGAAATACATTCATTACATTTATCTTGTACAGCCTACTATACAGTCATACATAAAACTAAATTAGAATACTAATTTTATGTGACACAGTATAATTATAAAGTTATTTGTATTTGTATCAAAATAACTCAGCCATAAGCTTAAACACCTTCTTGACACTGTTGATCAATTAATATAAGACTCACTTGGTGATAAATTTGATTAGTAACCTTAGATTTTATATTATAGATGTGTGTGTGTGAGAGACAGAGAGAGGGAGAAAGCGAGAAATGGAGAGAATATCAAAGAAAAGCGAAAATCATGGGAGATGGTGGTTGAAAGTTGAGGACATATATTTGCATCTTACTTTTTTTTGCAGTTTTTGGCCAGGGCTGGGTTTGAACCCACCACCTCTGGCATATGGGGCCAGCACCCTACTCCGTTGAGCCAGAGGCGCCACCCTGCATCTCACTTTTTAAGTGAAAAGATGTTCCTTTCAGGGAAGGGAGTAGATTTTGCCAGCAGTGTGTGGAAACTCAGAGGGAGGAGAATTAACTTTAGACTTAATTTTTACACAATATACAGAATATACTAATAAATATAAACAGAGTGTAGTACATTTTACAAAACATATTATTATATATTTCAAAGGATTTCTAAAAATGGCATGTTGTCCATGTAAATTCTATAAATAAAAAACAAGCAAAATACCTAAGAAAATGCCAGGAAAGCTATGTTAACTAGTGTGATGAAGATGTGTCAAACGGTCTGTGAACCAAGTGTATGGTGCCCCATGATCATACTAATGCACACAGCTATGATTTAATAAAATAAAATAAAAAGAAAAAAAACATACAGGATCATGTCACCTGCCAAAAGGGGTACTTGTACTTCTTCTTTCTGATTTCTAGGCCTTTTTGTTCTTTACTCATCTTTTTGTCTGGTTGCTCTTGTTAGTACTTCAAGTACTGTGTTGAACAGAAGTGACAAGGGCGGACGCTTTTCCCTGGACTGAATATTGGAGAAGAACACTTTCACTTTTTCCTCATTGGTTATAATGTTAGCTGTAGGTTTTTCAGGAATTTCATTTTTTGAATTGAGGGAATTTATTTCTCTAGCTAAATTGTTGACAGTTTTTATCAAGAAGAGATATTGAATGTTGTCATTCCATGCACCAATTGAGATTGTTAACAAATTTTGGTCTGGGTATGGAGAAAGGGGACCCTTAGACGCTGTTGATGGGAATGTGCATTAGTGCAGCCACTATGAGAAACGGTCTGGAGCTCCTAAATCAATTAAAAATAGGACTACCTATGGAAGGAAAAGCCAATTCCTCAGTCCCCCCAGCCGCTAAACAGAACCCTTCTTAGCCAAAAGGACACCAGAGAAACCTTTATTTTATTATTTTTATTTTTTTAGAGAAACTTAAAAGCAAAGTTCCTGGTCACAATGGGGTGGAAAATCAGAAACTTATTCCCCCTTCCTGTTGTGGTTTAGGTGCAACAACAGAACAGCATTAATGTTAGACTAGAAATTATGAGATGGACAGGATGGACTTTTTGTGATAATAAGATGCTGAATACTAAACAAAATCTAAGGCCATGCCAGGCAAGGGTTAAGTCATAGACCCCTACATTTAAACAATCAGTTATGGTCTAAAAAAAAAACTGTCGCAAAGTTTTTCTTGTCCTTTTTCTTTCTTTCTTTCTGTTTTTTTTTTTTTTTTTTTTTTTTGAGCAGCTAAACAAGCACAGCCTCCTAAAGAGAAGCAATATTGAGACAGCTGTAGCTCATCCACTCCCATGCTAACTAACTGATCACTCTCCGGCCCATAGTCCACTATGACAGCTTTGATTGGACAAGACAGTGATGTCACAACCTTTTTCCCACTAATAGCCCATGATGGTGAGCTGGTTCTGGCCAGGGTACAGAGGCTACATTTCAATGCCTACACTTCAGTGCCTGCTTCGCTTTCTGACACATAGGGAAATTTTAATATACGTAGAAAAGTTAAGACTCCACACCAAAGTGAATATGGGTCATATGTAACATGCGTGTTTGTTTAATATGCATGTGTTAATACCCCCTTTATGAATATTCATAAAACCTCCTATCACCTGCAGAATATGTGTGTCTTCTTGGCCAATCTGTCTAGCGTAAATCCCTGTTTCATCCTTCCCCCATGGATTGCCTGCATTTCTGTTCTCAAGAAGAGGTTGCATTTCCCAGCCTGTTACGATAGCAGCTTGCAGGCTACAACCCTTTATAAGAAGTAAAGTCTCCTTTCTAAATGTGTAGATCTTGATATTTCAGTTGACACATACCACCCAGCAATGCCTGTTCTGAGTATATACCCAAAAGAAATTAAATCACTACCTCGTAAAGATACCCGTATTTCCATGCTTGTTGTGGCATTGATCATAATAACCAAAATATAGAAGCAGAGTGCGCATGGATGGCTGAATAGATTAGGAAACTGGTGTGTGTGTGTGTGTGTGTGTGTATTCAGCCTTTAAAAACAGAGATCCTGCCATTTCCAGGGTGGTGCCTGTGCCTCAAAGGAGTAGGGCACCAGCCCCATATGCCAGAGGTGGTGGGTTCAAACCCAGCCACGGCCAAAAACTGAAAAAAAAAAAAAAAAAAAAGGCAGACATGGCAAATGCAAAGAGAATAAAGCCATCATTTCTGGGGAGTGAGTACATTTCCCTATTCTAATAAGTTGCCCTACTGTGTTTTATTTACTGGCTTCTTATTTACATTTCTTTTCTTTGTGCTTTTGGAGATTTATTTCCTGGTTCCAGTAGGTAAAGATGTTCTCCTACTTTGTTTTTAATTATTATCAATTTTGTAGGACTTGGTTGCCATGGTAACAAAACAAGACTTTATCAGGGGGAAAGGAAAAGACAGATTTGTTGCCGTGTTGTTGCTGATTCTCTGAGCACAGACGTGGCCCCGGAATACAAAGCGGCTCTGCAGCAGGTGCCTGGCCCAGGTCTGTCTCATCCGGAGCACGTTCACACCAGCAAGAGGCAGGGACTGACCGGTAACATCCTCCCTGTGCTACAAGGGACCCTCGGATGGTGCCGACCACACCTCAAAGCAGAGATGGTCGCCCCTTAATAAACCCCGCCCAGATTCCCTTCCTCATTTGCCTGAGGTCACCACTCGGGGTGCCGGGACAGGGAGTTCAGCCTCATCAGCTTCACACACAGGCCCTGCCAGGGCCTCGTCCGGGACCCTGATCAGCGTCGGGGGCCCCAACACACCGAGGGTGTGGTGACACCATTTATTATTCCTGCTTCGGCTTGTTTCTTCTCTCTCTGGACACACCCCTGGTGGGTGCCCACCTGTGATGGACGGGCTCTGGGTCGGGGAACAGGCTTCGGGCCCTCCTGGATCTCCGGTCTGGTCAGTCACCTGCTCGTTTACTTCTCTGTGTGTGTGTGTGTGTGGCGGGGGGATGTCTCACACTCGGGGCTCACGCATTACAGTCACGTGGGCAGGAAGGAGAAGGGGCCCCTGGAGCCCCGCGCCCACCCCGGGGTGCGGGGACACCGCCCTGTCCTTCCTGTCACTGAACCTCACTCGGCCTCCAGCTTTGCTTTTTGTTCCTGAACTGTGTGGGCTTATCAGGGTCTGAGTCCCTCTGGGGGCCCGGGGACCTCAGGCTTCCAGACCCCACGGGGGCCTTGCTTTTTTGTTTGATTTGCCTTGCTGGCTGGCCATGGCCGTCTCGCTTGTTTTCCCCTCTACCTCCCCCCGGTGAGGACAGGGAGCCATTGTGTTTTATTGTCTATAATTAATCCCCCGGGCATTTCTGTCTCTTCCCCTTTCCCAGAAGATTTCTCTCTTGCTTCCTTGTTTTACAGCGATGCTACCCGGGCAGGCACAGCTGGCGCTCAGGCCCAGGACAGGAGCAGTTTGGACTCAGCTGGAGGAAGTTGCTCCCAGGCTGGTGCCGCAGCCGAGAGGGGCTGAGAAGGGCGCAGGCGAGGGACGTCCGCGTGCTGGTTCAGGGAGCTGAGCCGCCTGCAGGGCGCAGGTGTGAGGGACGTCCGCGTGCTAGAGGAGGCCTTTCAGGGAGGTGAGCCACCTGCACCCGGGGTGGCAGAGGGCCTGCCCTGTGGTCCCTGCTCCGGGTCAGCTGGGCCACCGTCAGTGTGCCCAGCTGAAGAACCATCCCTCTGAGGTTTTCTTCGAGGTTACTTTCCGATTTCCTATACAAAAAGTAGACATTTTCTGTTGAAGCAAATTTTATACCAATGGGGCTAAATTAATTAAAAATTGTATCAATTTTACTTGTTCAGATCAGTTGAATACTTTTAGGTATTTTTATTTGCAATAAAGACAGATTTTGCTCTCTTTTCAAATCCGTATGCTTGTTAGAGAAAGCCTTGTCAGCCATAAGACCGTCAAAAGCCCAACTCTGAGTGGTTTAGCAACATTTCTGTCTACTCCTGGTTTGTTGTAGATGGGCAGATTTCCTCTAACCTGTAGCCCTGAAATCTGGAGCTGGTGGCCTTCCCCTTCAGGAAAGGGGAAGAGGACGCTAGGATGGTTAGAAAGGCCATCCCTTCACATAACAGCACTGGAAGCTGAGGCTGGGGGCTCCAGGAAGTGCTGGGCATGAATGTTAATTCTAAATATTAACTCTAATTATTATTTACTAATTTGCCAAAACAAAAGTAGTGTAACTGCTTCATGGTTTAGAAATTAAATGCTTGGTTACAAGTATTATAATTTTTCTTCAAATCTTATTGACTAATCCATGCTGTTGCAACCCCCCCCACACACACACACACTTAGATCATGAATGTCTGTCAAGAATATTTCAGTTGTTTCCTTGAAGAGCAAATGACCTATCTGTATGATCACTGATGTAGAGAAACTGCTTTTGGTACCTCACAAAGCAGTGGTTCTCAAACTGTGGGTGGCGACCTACAGGAACTGTATTAAAGGGCGGCACATTAGGAAGGTTGAGAACCACTGTCATAAAGGGCGCTAACGGATTTTCTTTCTGCTAGCTCGCATCTGGAGTCTTTCTGGCCTATGTCATCTTCTTCCACAGCTTGCTGGTGAATGTGCATCTCAGCCCTGACCTCTGCCCTGGGCTTTGCACATTACATCAACCTGCCTACAACCTCCCTATATCCAGAGTGTTGCTTCTGTGCCTCCATGGGTGTTTTTGATTAGTTCCCTCTTCTCCATTTCCACCAACATTGCTGTGCATTGCAGTCTCCTAATTGATCTGGAATCCAGCCCTGATTGCTGTTAAAGATACCTGTGTAGGTAAATCCAATCACTTGTCTCCCCTGCCTTAATCTCATTCTTGTTTGTTCATTGCAACTTCCAGAGTTCCCATGAAGGGCTTTCATATTCTTGTGCACACCAATACTTGTTCAGAGAGTGTGTGTGTTTACCATTTCTGTGGCAGATGCTGGAAAAGAAATGCAGAAAGTAGATTTTTGAACAATAAAATTTTAAAGGTTAGGAAAATATGTCACAAAAGAATTGATTCCAAACAAAGAATTTCTATGAGTAAATTGAGAAATAATGAAAATAAATTGATAACAGTTACTTGCCCATCTCCCTGTCTACCTGACCCTAACTCACACATTGAGTTCATGTCCAGAGAACAGTCTGAGCTTGACAGGGGATGGCCATGATGTGGCTTTGGGTTTCTTGGCTGCTGCCACTAGCTGTGGTATGTCAAACCTTCCTTTACTATTTTGTAGCAATTCCTGTAATACCATCTTGTCCATATTATTTGCTAGCTTTAAAAAAATCCATTCAGTTTAAAACCCCAGTGTTAGATCCAGCCCAAAGTTTCCATCGTGGCTGGCCAGGTTGGTATGTCTAGGACCTGGCAGGGAGGAAGCGGCTGCTCGGCTAAGTCCCTCCCTCCCCAGTTCCAGGGATGGTGAGTGGGAAGAGGGCACATAGCTCATCTCAGGAAGATCCCCCTGTGCCCCTCCTTCACAGAGCTGACTCCTCTGGGGTTTCTGGAAGGAGATACCCGAAGAACAGAGAGAGAGTAAGTGCTTCCTAGCTTTGTTGCCCATGGCACTGTCCTCTCTCTGGAGTTGGGCTGCCCATCTGTCTGACCTCTTCTGCCCACTCACATGCTCTGCATGTTTGGAATCCAACTTCTGGCTAATTTTTGTGGGGTACTCAAGCAAGTTCTTTTATGGCCTTGTCATTGTACATTTCCTTGGTGTGGAGTATTTGGCCATGTCCTGACCTCTTCCTCCCAGCTCAGTGCTGAACCAAGAATAGGTTCCCACAGCCTTTGCAAAGGGACACTCTCCAAGGGGCCAGCCCACTAAAGAGAGTCATAAAAGACCCCCCCCATGCCCAGGTGCTTTCTGGGCTGGCTGGCATGCCCACAGGGATCTCCAACCACCTTGCCACTGAGGCCTGTTTCTCTCTTTATCTAAACATCCCTCCTCCATTCTCTGTCCTTCCATTTGGGCATCTCAGTGCAGAATAGCAGATCCATATAAGCTCCAGTCTGAGGAGAATACAAGACACCAGACTCCCTATTTTGCAAATATCTCAGTCTTTATTGGGGATCGTGGGGGTGGGACATGTGAAACAGAGGCAGCAAAGTGTTTGTCTTCTTGAAATGTATGCAGGCTTTAGACTTCTCATTTAGATTAAGAATTTGGCTCTTTTAAAACATAATTCTATAATCTCTATCTTCTATGGGTAAACTATTCAATATAAGTTTATTGTGATTAGTAATATTTGGACTCATTTCTACTACCTTTTTTTTTTTTGAGTCAGAGTCTCACCATGTTGCTCTCAAACTCTTGGGCTTAAGTGATTCTCTTGCGTCAGCCTCCCAAGTAGCTGGGACTACAGGTGCCCGCCACAGCGCCTGGCTATTTTCTTCTTGTAGTTGTCATTGTTCTTTGGCAGGCCTGGGATGGGTTCAAATCCTGCAGCCCCAGTGTACGTGGCCAGTGCCCTAGCTGTTGCGTTACAAGCCTCTACTTCCTTTTTATAGTGTTTAATTTATATTTCTAAAATTCTTCTTTCTTGGGTGGTGCCTGTGACTCAGTGGGTAGCACCCACCGGCCCCACATACCAAGGGTGGTGGGTTTGAACCTGGCCCTGGCCAAACTGCAACAAAAAATAGCCGTTGTGGCAGGCTTCTGTGGTCCCAGCTTCTCTGGAGGCTGAGGCAAGAGAATCGCCTAAGCCCAGGAGTTGGAGATTGCTGTAAGCCATGACACCACAGCACTCTACCTAGGGCAATAAAGTGAGACTCTGTCTCTAAAAAAAAAAAAAAAAAAAAAAATGAAATTCTTATTTCTTATTTTTATTGTTCAATTTTTACATGCTTATTTTCAAATTTCGTTTTCTCCCTTTATTGGGATATACATTCTATGGTTGATTTTAATTATTTTTCTTATTATCCATTTAATTTTTTTTTTTTTTTTTTTGTAGAGACAGAGTCTCACTGTACCGCCCTTGGGTAGAGTGCCATGGCGTCACATGGCTCACAGCAACCTCTAACTCTTGGGCTTACGCGATTCTCTTGCCTCAGCCTCCCAAGCAGCTGGGACTACAGGCGCCCACCACAACGCCCGGCTATTTCTTTTCGTTGTTGCAATTTGGCTGGGGCTGGGTTTGAACCCACCACCCTCGGCATATGGGGCCGGCGCCCTACTCACTGAGCCACAGGCGCCACCCTATCCATTTAATTTTTTAAACTGTACCTAAGCATGTCTGGAATTAATCAATATCTGAACCTCCCTTCTGAACAATAAGATGAGCTTAGAAAATGTTAAATGCTCACTTTACTTCTCACGTCTCAACTTACATGCTATTGCGATCTATAAAAGAAATCCTAAAAAGAAGATATTTTTATTTTGTCATCGTTTTATGCAGACAATTCTAGTTTCTATTTAGCAATACATTCAGCAACCAACATTTTGTGTCATTTTCCTTCTAGAGTTACTTTCCTTCTTTTTATTTATTTATTTTTTTTATTAAATCATAGCTGTGTACATTAGTATGATCATGGGGCACCATACACTTGGTTCATAGACCGTTTGACACATTTTCATCACACTAGTTAACATAGCTTTCGTGGCATTTTCTTAGTTATTTTGCTAAGACATTTACATTCCACGTTTACTAGGATTCACATATACCCTTGTAAGATGCACCGCAGGTGTAATCCCATAAATCCCTCCTCCCTCCACCTCCCTCCCCCCTCCCTCCCCTCCCTTTCCCCTTTCTCCCTTTTCTTAGGTTGCAACTGGGTTATAGCTTTCATGTGAAGGTCCTACATTAGTTTCATGATAAGGGTGAGTACATTGGGTACTTTTTCTTCCATTCTTGAGACACTTTACTAAGAAGAATATGTTCCAGCTCCATCCATGTAAACATGAAAGAGGTAAAGTCTCCATCTTTTTTTAAGGTTGCATAATATTCCATGGTACATATACCACAATTTATTAATCCATTCGTGGATTGATGGGTACTTGGGCTTTTTCCATGACTTAGCAATTATGAATAGGGCTGCAATAAATATTCTGATACAAATACCTTTGTTATGATGTGATTTTTGGTCTTCTGGGTATATGCCCAGTAGAGGGATTACAGGATTGAATGGCAGATCTATTTTTAGATCTCTAAGTGTTCTCCATATCTCTTTCCAAAAGGAATGTATTAATTTGCATTCCCACCAGCAGTGCAAAAGTGTTCCCTTTTCTCCACATCCGCGCCAACATCTCTGGTCTTGGGATTTTGTGATATAGGCTAGTCTCCCTGGAGTTAGATGTTATCTCAAAGTAGTTTTGATTTGCATTTCTCTGATGATTAAAGATGATGAGCATTTTTTCATATGTCTGAAGGCCGTGCGCCTGTTTATATATACCAACAATAGTCAAGTTGAAAAAACAATTAAGGACTCTATCCCATTCACAGTAGTGCCAAAGAAGATGAAATACTTGGGAGTTTATCTAACAAAGGACGTGAACGATCTATATAAAGAGAACTATGAAACTCTAAGAAAAGAGATAGCTAAAGTTAACAAATGGAAAAATATACCATGCTCGTGGTTGGGAAGAATCAACATTGTTAAAATGTCCATACTACCCAAAGCAATATATAATTTCAACGCAATCCCCATTAAAGCTCCGCTGTCATACTTTAAAGATCTTGAAAAAACAATACTTCGTTTTATATGGAATCAGAAAAAAACTCGAATAGCCAAGACATTACTCAAAAATAAAAACAAAGCAGGAGGAATCACGCTACCAGACCTCAGACTATACTACAAATCGATAGTGATCAAAACAGCATGGTACTAGCACAAAAACAGAGAAGTAGGTCTGGAACAGAATAGAGAACCAAGAGATGAATCCAGCTAATTACCGTTATTTAATCTTTGACAAGCCAATTAAAAACATTCAGTGGGGGGCGGCGCCTGTGGCTCAGTGAGTAGGGCGCCGGCCCCATATGCCGAGGGTGGCGGGTTCAAGCCCAGCTCCGGCCAAACTGCAACAAAAAAAATAGCCGGGCGTTGTGGCGGGTGCCTGTGGTCCCAGCTGCTCGGGAGGCTGAGGCAAGAGAATTGCGTAAGCCCAGGAGTTAGAGGTTGCTGTGAGCCGTGTGACGCCATGGCAGTCTACCTGAGGGTGGTACAGTGAGACTCTGTCTCTACAAAAAAAAAAAAAACATTCAGTGGGGAAAAGATTCCCTATTTAACAAATGGTGCTGGGTGAACTGGCTGGCAACCTGTAGAAGACTGAAATTGGACCCACACCTCTCACCATTAACCAAGATAGACTCTCACTGCATCAAAGATTTAAACCTGAGACATGAAACTATAAAAGTACTAGAAGAGAGTGCAGGGAAAACCCTTGAAGAAATTGGGTTGGGTGAGTTTTTTATGAGAAGGACCCCCGGGGCAATTGAAGCTGCTTCAAAAATACACTATTGGGACTTGATCAAACTAAAAAGCTTCTGCACAGCCAAGAACACAGTAAGTAAAGCAAGCAGACAGCCCTCAGAATGGGGAAAGATATTTGCAGGTTATGTCTCTGACAAAGGTTTAATAACCAGAATCCACAGAGAACTCAAATGCATTAGCAAGAAAAGAACAAGGGATCCCATCGCAGGCTGGGCAAGGGACTTGAAGAGAAACTTCACTTTCCTTCTTTTTAAAATATAGCCTTAAACTTTTTTAGCAAAGTTTGACAAATGGTTACTTTCAGATGTGATGATTTCTTTTTTTTTTAGTTTTGATAGTCTGGAATGTATTTTACCTTCTTTAATGGGAGGCAGCATTTCTGGGCAGACAGTTCAAGGTGGAGTTTTAATTCCTCTTTGTAGTTTGGGGACATAGTTTCTGGTTTTTGGCTTCCATTCGTGTGTCCAAGGAGCCATTCTTCATATTGGGCTGTTACGTGAATTGTCTCTCCTATTTTTATCCTATGACTCTGCTATTTTGTTACTGTCATCTTTATTATTTGTATGCTTCATGACAGCACAAAAAGGTACATTTCCTTTTTTAGTCCTGATTGGTATTGGTTGTAATTCTGTTGGTGGACTCATATCTTCATATTTGTGAAAAAATTCTCAGCCATTTTCTTTTTAAAATTTGTTTCTCTGATGTCTGTCCTCTTTCTGCAGTTCCGATTATCCATATGTTGGACCTTCTCAATCTCCTCCATGGATTTTAATCTCTTGAAATGTAATGTGTTTTCTAAAGACAGTGTAATGTTATTTTCTTAGGTTGTCATCTTGATGTTCATCTCAAGTAGTGGGTACATGGGTACACCTATGCTCTTTGCCTTTGAAATTGGAGGGATCCTTGTGACTGTTTCAACCAATAGAGCATAGCAGATATGACTCTATCTGAATTCCAAGGCTAGGTCATAGCAATGTCAATGTTCTTCTGGAACACCTGCTCTTGGAGCCCAGCCCCACAGTATGGGGAACCCCAAGCAAGGTCTCCCAAGGGGTACACAGGTAACACCTGCTGAGTAGAGGTCATATGTAGAAGTTCTGATTGACAGCTCAACTTAGGTACAAGTTGGTAACCAAGATCACTCATGAGACATGTGAGTGTAGATGCCATCAGAGGATTTCAGCTACCAGCAGGAGTTGCCCCCAGCTTTTGAGGCCACTAACATCATTGATCAAACAGTGATTTGCTTGTAGTTGTGCACTGAACAATATATAGATCTTCAAAATTCACACACGTAATGAAGTAATTGGGGTGGCTTGTTAATGATTCAATAGAATCTGCTATATCTCTGTTGCATATGTTACTATGCCTTACCTCACTATATTTTGAATAATTTCCTCAATTCTATCTCCAAAGACATGAATTACACCTTCAGCCTAAGACTGACATTAAATGCACCAAGATTTTATTACAAGTGATGACGTTTCTCATCTTCAAATGTTACTTTTCTCATCTTCAAATGTTTTATTTAGTTACCTTCCAAATCTGCCTCTCCACTTCTGATAATGTATCAGCTCCTTCATATATGATTTCGTCATTTATGTTTTTGATATTTGATACATAACCCCCTTGTGTTTATAATTTTAATAGCCGCAGCTGTTGAGATGTTTTTTACTTTGAATTGTTTCTATTGGCTGTCACTCATTGGTGATGTGTTTTCTTTTGCTATTGGCGGTGAGACTTTTCCCCTATTGATTAACCTTGACTATGAAAGTGGTCAGGGCCTAATATGTAGGTCTCTACCTTTCAGAAGTACTAAGCTTGGTTTCCTAATACCAGCACTCAGGGTGTCATGTTTTCAGAGTATTTTTAGGTTTTTCTTTTCTTTCTTTTTTTTTAGACAGTTTAACTCTGTGACCCTTGTTAGAGTGCTGTTTCATCATAGCTCACAGCAACCTCAAAATCCTGGGTTCAAGCAATCCTCCTGCCTCAGCCTCCTGAGTGGCAGGAACTATAGGTGCCCACCACAACACCCAGCTACCAGCTTTTGAAATATATTTTTTATCTACAGTCTTTTTTTATTTTAATTTTGCTATTTAGATATCTTCCTTACATCTGTAAGCCCCACTGAAAAATTAAAATGTATTCATTTCAATTCATCCAAGACCTAATCGCATTGTATAATATTTACTTTGCTATATTTCTAGAAATAGAAATCCAAGAAAATCATTAAACATAGAAGTTAACATAGGTATAGTTATACGTAGGCATATTTAATGCAAATCCCTTAAAAGTATGTGCTATTTATCTTAACTTACATCACTGCAACAAGAAACACATAGAAAGATTTCAAATGCATTTGGCAATGACAAATTAGAGTTCAATTGTTTGTTCATGTGGATTAGTAAAGAATAGAAGTTTTAATCAATAAAGAGGGTAGAAGACTAAAACTTTGAAAGGCCATAAATTAGAAATTTGCTATCAGCTTTACTCTAATGATATCTGATTCCTTCCTCATAAATTTCTAATTGCACTTTTAGGGGAAGTTAAATTGGATAATAAAAAATGGATCACAAAACTCACTTCAAATGTTCTGCTAGTTCATGGTTAAAACATAAATAGCTTAGAGCTGGGACGTTATCAATAATTGTCCTGCTCACACAGAGCATTGGATAATTCTCCTTTAACTTGATTTGTATATCTTATAGGTTTGCTTTCAACTGTGCCTCTTAATATGTAAGAGAGGAAATGATTCTTTAACATTTTTTGTAACAGGAACTTAAATGCATCACTACTGCTGTTTTGGGATAGGTTTAATTTGTTGTTATATAAAATGCTATTTTTCCCGTTACACGTAGCTCTGAAGAGTTCAAGCTTTTTTACTAACAGAGTAAGGAATAAACTGGAGTTTTGGCTAGATTTTCTTTGCCCATTTCAGCCTTCAGGATACTCTTACAAAGGAGAATTACATTGCACTCCCATTAAAGATTTCACAGTTGCTAGCATAAGCTGTCAATTGGAATTGAAACTATACGCACTAAATATGTTCCTTTCAGAAATTACCATTAGAACTAGTTTTAAAAGGACACAAAACACAAGTATTGTGAGAACAAGAGAGATGACAATAGCAACAGTGGTTGAGATGCTAAACGTGATGATAATAGCCGACTTGGGACGCCAGAGGCCAGATTTGGTTGTGATGTGGAGAGGAATGCATGTGCCAGTGGGTCATGGTGAGCCAACTCTGAGGTGCATTCAGTTCTCAGGGCAGGTGCTGCAGTGGTTCAGCATGTGAGTAATGTGGATAAAATAGGAGAGTTGAAGGAAAGCTTTGGATAAATAGTATCCTACAAAAATACACCCATGCCCAGGATGATCATTTTAAAATGAATAATGAATACCATTGGGTGTAAAAAAGCAGATACTCTAAGTCGAGAGAGAGAGAGAGAGAGAGAGAGAGAGAGGAGGACATAATATATAAATATAGAAAATGCCATATTGGTCTTTGTCATAATTAAAAACAAACAAATGTCAAAACACATCACTTGCATATATTTCGGTCTAGTTCCATGAAGAGACTTGTCTGTGTGGGTCCCCGTGGAAATTTCCCTGTACACAGAGAGTTCACAAAGGCCATAGCGACTCAGCTGCCACGGCTCCCTTTTACTTACGCAGGTGTGGCTAGAGAACGTAGCTTTTGTTTTTGAATTTCAACTGCCACTGTGCCAACTTGAGGGCGATTTCATGGAAACCTTTTTAGGTTTCTCATAAACAAAACGTTCTTGAATGTTATTTGTTTTTCTCCCTGTGCATTAAGAACCGCATTGGTTAAAAAATGAATAACTGAAAGGAACTAGGTCCCATCCATCCAGCTTTCCAACTAAAATGTATTGTTGGCTCGAAAACAGAAATTTTAGGCCAAAGCTTATTTTATCTAGAAGTTATCAAGTAGCTAAAACCAAAGAGTTTAGCATACAAGTCACGCTTTCAGCTTAGCTAATGGAATTAATTCCACAGATCTTTCTTGCACTTTAGAAGCACAATGCAGGCAGAAAATTAAATTAGAAACTAGACTAAGGGAAAAAATGGGCCATTTTTTAATAAGATGAAAAATTTCTAATTCTGACCTACAAGGTGAAATTTCTTTACCAATACATCTAAACTTCTGCCTACTTGTATGGCCCAAATATAAAATATACATTTTCTAATAATAAGTATAAAATTCCAATCAACAGAGATAAAATACGCCTCTCTAGGAAGCAATGTTCTCAGAGCTCATGCTTTTTTCCCCTCCCCACATTAATATGAGGGTACATCTGATGAGGTTACATTGTCTGTGTTTATCAGGTGAAGTTCGAGCTGCGGTTGAGTCCTTCACCCAGGAGGGGAGCCACATACCCTTACATTGTACCCATTAGGTGGGAACTTGTCAACCCCCCTCCTCTCTCCTCCTCTCTTAAATTTAATTGTGTAAGACACTAAATCACTAACAGGCCCAAGGCCACACCAGACCAAGTTCATACCACACTTGCAGGCCATCAATTTGCTTAGTAGATCACTTGAGTTTCAGTGAATGTCTGGTGGCTTGTTTCATGAACAAAGTTATCTTAATTTAAAATATTCTAAGCCTTTAGACTAAACTTCATTTCCTTAACCAATTACAAATCCAAGAATATTTAAATCAACCTATAGAATGTAAGCCCTGATTCCAGGTGCCTTGCCTTTTCTGGCCAAACCAATGTCTGCCTTCCGTGTATTGATTTGATTTGATGTTAATTCCTATCTCCCTAAAATGTATCAAACCAAACTGTCATTCCATCATGGAAGGACCACCTCTTTAGGGCTTCTTGAACATGGCTCTCCTGGCCATGGTAACACACATTTGGCTCACCTCTTTAAATTATTCTAGAGTTTCACCTCCCTCCTGTTGACATCTTAGCAGCCTCAAGAACTGTGAGAAGTTTTGTTGCAACCATTGCAAAATACTCTTAAGCTACCATGTGAAAATTGGTATAACTGTCCAATTTATGAGTGTCCCCATAAAAACTCTTAGAGTGTCTCACAGCACTTATTCTAAATCCAGAGTCCGAATTCCTTATGCTGACTTATGAGCCCCTGAATGGTCTGGCCTTTGCCTACCTCTCCAGCCTCATCTCCTCTCATCACTCACAGTCCCCTTCCCTCCCAGCCTTCTAGCTTCACCTCTTCTTGCTTGTGGGGCTTTCTTGTCCACCACTGTGTCAGCAATCTCGGCTCAGTTATCTAAGATGGAAAGTAAGTCCAGGAATTCTTCAGCTATTTATTGAGTCCAAAAGGTACCAGGAATGGGGAGCTCAGAGATGCGGGCAGCTGCCGACGGGGAGGAGCTCACAGCCCGGTGGAGGGGCAGACGCTGAAGGCCAGCGGCATGGGTGGGTCTCAGATGCTCATGCACCCTGAGGTGGGCACCTTCCTTGAATGCATTCTAGGAACATTCCCTGGAAGGACTGTCCAGCAGGTGGTCACGGAAGAGCCTGTTGGAGTTTCACAAGTAAAGAAAGAAAGCACAGCCGGGAGGTGGATGAGGGGGTTGGGGCTTCGTGTGCAGGCAGTAGGAAGGTGGATGTACTCGTCGTTGAACTCGAATTTTCTGCTGAAATCCCTGGTGGCAGAAGGAACACTTACAGGCTCTGATCGCATCACCTAAGCCGTCCTTCTGGGGTCTTCCTGGACACATACATGTGTTCATGTGAAACTGCATTTTTCTTCTTAGAATTCTTGACATTGTTTGAATTTAGGAAAGAGATGCTTCTTGACATGCGTTATTCTTGCATAGCATTTTCCTCCAAAGTTTTGTGGTAAATCAGGGTTCCCGTGCAATAGGTAGGCCCTGCTTCTCCCAGGGCTGCTGCCCCCCTCACTGCACCTGTGTCTCAGAGGCTTAGGTAGTGAAAGCTGTGTTCAGCACCAGGTGTTTCCTCTCTCCCCCTCCATCATCCCCCAAACTCTGGCAACATAATCAAATCAAGCTAATTATATGGGGATCAACTGCATGAGAGGGCAGCAGCAGCCATTTGATAAATGGATGGTTTAACAAAACTCGATTCTGTTTGTGATTCAGACCAAATTAAACTTTTCTTTCCTTGGGGAAGTGTAGGAATGGGAGCTCCCTGATTTCCTTATTTATTCTGAAATCAATGGCTATTGCAGCCCATTTGCAAATGTGTTGTTGTCCTTCTAATTAGACCCCACCTTTGAGAGTGAAATGTCCCCCACCAGAGAAGGAGACGCCCTCCACCCAGCTGAAGAGGAGGAGTCTAAGCTTCTTAAGTAGCAGGTGCGTTAACCTCCACCTGAGGCAGACAGGGCTGCGGCCTTGATCCGGGGCGGGTGACATGCTCAGTGATTATTTTTAATAATGCACGACAAGTTAGGCTTGAAAATCCTGAGATAATGCTTCTCAGTCCAAACCAAATGGAAAATATTAGCTATACCAGAGAGTACTTAGAGCACATAGTGGTCACAATAGTGTTTTGATTCAAGGATTAGGAAAATTACTCCTTAGTGTCTACTCAAGTAATACAATGAAGAGAAATGAGACACCACATAATTCTTGAAGGTTACTTGGGCTCTTGTTTACATTTATTTAAGAAAAAAAGAAGCTGACACCTTCAAAACCTTCACTGAGCCTCGGTTCCGTGCCACGTACAGTTGTAATGTGTCAGGGGAATAACAACCAACTCATTCAGGTCAGACTCCCCTTCCAGGTTGGAAACCGCCCACTTTGAACACAGAGATGGGGCTCTTTTTCATGTACCTTAATCCCATTTAGGGGAGACCATGTCTAGGATGACAAACTGGCAAACTAACAGGCTCGATACCAGTCATGACTGCGATAGTGAAAATTTCAAAGGAGTTACATGATAAAGAACAGCTGGGACACTTTGGATTATGTGAGCAGGGAAAATATCTCTGAAGATTGACATAAAAATTGAGATTTGAATGACAGGAAGGGACCAGCTGTGCAGAGATCCCACAGAGGTCGGTTACTCCCAAGGTCCTAACAGCGGGTCGGAGTGTGGGTGCAGAGCAGCAGGAAGGCTCCCGCAGGACTGCTGTGGGCGGGTGGTGGTGGTGGTGTCATGGTGCGACTGGAGGACCAAGGGGGCAGGCCCCAACACACAGATCCCCCACAAGCATCTGCCATGAACCTGATAGGTCTCCCTTGGATGACTTCAAGCAGCAAGGTGGTAGGGTCAGATTCACACTTTCAACAGACTTCTGCAAGGGAAACTGCACTGAACAGTGGTGAGCAGAGGGAATGGAAGGAGAGGGCAGTGGCTACACGGCAGGTGGCTGCAGACGTGGGAGGAGGAAAGATCCAGGATCCAGGGTGTGTGTTGGGAGTAGTCCCCTGGCCCCTCTCATGCATGATCTGGGAGATGGGGGGATGTGAGGAGAAGGATGACTCCACTCCCCTGCTGAGCACAGAGCTATGGAGTTCCTTCTGCACCCCATCCCAGACCCCCGAACACCCCCATATCTGCCTCTCTCAAAGCTTTCTTATCTCTTTAATGGCTAACACTGAAAGTGCAGTTGCTCTGGCCTGCCACCAAGTCCCTCTCTCATGCACCCCACCCCCCAATCGCCCTGCAGTGGTCTCAGCATGTGTCTGTCATCTGCCCCCCTCACAGCCCACGTGCTGACCATGGGCCTCACCCACCGCACCTACCCCTGGGACCCCTTTACAGGCTCTAGGGTCTCCCTGCTCCTCTAGTCTTGTCCTGACAGCCACTGCCAACCCCAGAAGCAGTGTTACCTTTCTAAAATGTACCGTGGCACATGTACACCATGGAATACTATTCATCCACAGAAATGACGGCAACTTGACGTCTTTCGTATCAACCTGGATAGAGTTGAAGAACATTCTCCGTCGTGAAGTATTATAAGAATGGAAAAGCAAGCATCCGATGTGCTCAATACTAATATAAAACCAATAGACAAACAACTACACACTGACACGAAAGAAAAACACAATTAAATTCGAGTGGGGGGAGGGAGCAGAAGGGAGAAGGGAGGAGAGAGGGACGGGTCAGCTCTCTCCTACTGTGCACGGGGTAAGGGTGTGCAGCACACCCCAGGGGAAGGGCTCAACTACAACTTGGACTTCGCCTGACAAACACAAGTAATGCAATAATCGATTGTACTCTCATATTAACTGAAAGAAAACAAAAAGAAAAAACCTGATAATTTCCACTGTATTTTCCCATTACAGGCTATACAAAAGGCAAACTTCTAAGCATGGTCTGAAAGGGCCCACACAGTCCAGCCCCAGGTTACCTTTCTGACAGTGTGACACCATCATTCTGCTTGTCATTACCGCCAGCTGCTGGTTTCTTTCCTGTCTTAACTCCTGCCATGCTCTGTCCTGTGCAGTGGCTCAGGTGTTTTCTATTCCTTCCAAGAAGTGCCCTTCCCTGAATATCCACGGTCCTGCCTTTCCTGAGCAGTCACACCGCAGCGGCTCAGGTGGCCCACTCTTGGGTGGGTCTTCCTGCAGTGACCCAGGTGATGTTTCCTGTTGCCACGTTGTGATTGAGGAAGTGAATATAACTCTTGGTCTTGCAATTCTCTGATGCTCAATCATGGAGCTGGCTTCAAATACCCCTTTCCCCGAAAATAAGACAGTGTCTTATTTTAAGGTGTGCTCCCAAAGATGTGCTAGGTCTTATTTTCAGGGGACACCTTATCTTTCCTGTAAGTAGGTCTTATTTTTGGAGGATGTCTTATTTTCAGGGAAACAGGGTAGTTCCTATGTTTACTTTTTCTTGACTAACCCTTTAGATAGTCTTTTAATATTTACATATTAAGTCTTAAATGATCATTGGGATTTAATCACAATAATCTGGGATGCTTCCCCAACACAGAGGTGAGTAAAGTACCTTTTCTCTTCTTGAGTGATAATCCAGGCAAAGATACTTGAGAAAACAAGTTATTGATAGCAGCGAAATGAAAGATCTGGCTAACTTGCAAAACATGGCTTTCTGACAGTCTTCAACCCTGGTGGACTAAGTAATCTAGTGCACTAGCCTCTGTCCCTCATTGGCGCTATTCCCATTTTCTTCTTGGTAAACTAACTCCCTTGTGTATTGAACATGAATGAAATGATGGAGGTTCTCCTGGTGGGGAAAGGCCCTCTTCTGGATTACTGGGGAAAAGACTGCAGGGAGACATGACCTTTGCCAAAATTTTCCAGAGGTAGAAGAACTTAGGCTCTGAGTAAACCCAGTTTACCGTGATTTGGGTTTTTCCCTCTGTTGCCTTTTAGCTAAGTGTTATGGGGAAAGTTGCACACTCTCACAGAATCTGTTTCCTTTGTGGTCACGGAAGATAATCAAGCTCTCTTTTCAGGACTGCAGTGAGTGTTAAATGAGGAATCAGACTCAGAGCATCTTTCACTTCTGGAACTTGGTGGGAACTATTTTAATTCCAGTTTCCTCTCTCCACGTGGGACGAAGCCATCTCCTAGTTACTCCAGATCGTGGATCACCCGAGGCTTGCTGGCATCTTCTCGCCTCTTCAGTACAGGTGTCAGAACTGCAGGTGTGTGATGCACTCTCTTCAGCTGAATCTGACAGATGATCAGTAAAAAGGCGATTGCATAATAGTCAGTGTGGCCTCCTGGCTCACAGGACGTAAGATCATTCAATCTCCATCAGGGGATCTCCCCAGGACCACAGAAGAGTTAGGATATAATGTCATAGATGACCAGCATGGTGTTTTCACCCACCTCAGAGGCCCCCATAAAAATCAAGGACCTGGCTTCCCAAGAAGCCAGTTGTAGCAGGTGTGTCCTTCCCCCTCAGGGGACAGGGCTGTCCTTAGGCCCTGACCATCCTGATGTGATTAATCACAGTTCGTCTTTCATTCATTTGTCTGATTCCAGGCTGTGATTCTAAGAATTCTCATTCCAGGCCGGGCGTGGTGGCTCACGCCTGTAGTCCCAGCACTGTGGGAGGCCAAGGCAGATGGATTGCCTGAGCTCAGAGGTTTGAAACCAGTATGAGCAGCAGTGAGCCGGAGTAAGACCCCGTCTCTACTAACAACATCAAAAACAGCCAGACATTGTGGTGGGCGTCTGTAATCCCAGCTACTGGGGAGGCAACGGGACAGAGCATCGCCAGAGGAAGAACATTTAAAAAAAGAAGAAAGAAAATGAACAACAACAAAAAAAGAGTACTTCAAACAAAGAAGAATGAACAAGCAAGCTGAAATTAAAAATAAAAAAATTAAAAAAAAAAGAATGCTCATTCCAATCAGGATATGATAATTGTCATCCCCTTTTTGAATAAGACTAAAATAAAATCTTAGGTAAAGCTCTGAAGGTCTTCCTTTTTTTGGTTGTTATCATTTGAAGGCTTCCAGTGACTGGGAGCGGCAGTTTGCAGACAGATTATTTGGCTTTTTAAAATAGGTTTTCATCACATGATTTATTTTTCATGCTGGTGTGAAACCTCTGTTTCCTCAACTTCTGCAAATGAGCCTAGATAGTACAACAGTCCCATAAAAAAGAAAAATCATGGACGTCAGTGCCAATCACAACAATGACTAATTAACTCCCCACTAATGCTCTCAACAGAAGTTGTGAAATAATGAGTCTTAGGAGACTCAGCAAGCAGTGATGGTTTGTGACATTATCCCTTAGTCTTTTTCTCTCTCTATTTCTACATTTTCAAGCTAACGGTAGCTAAAACAGCACTTACTAAAAAATAAAATGTTTAGGGCTTCTTCGGGGCTGGCGCAGAGGCCGACCTGCTGCTCTCCCACTGGGAGACTCTTTGAGGGAGTGAGGTGGGGACCAACCAGCTCCCAAACAGATGTTCTGTGTCAGAGAATGAACGGAGTGAAAACCAGCAATAAATTAGGGAGAGGAGCTTACACTTCGCAACCCTCTGATTTTTTTTTTTTAATCCAGGCTGTACTATCTTTCTTCTTCATTTTTTTAATGTTCAGTATGGAACCACCGCAGCATAGAGCATTTCCAAATTAGGCAAAAAGAGACCCTCCCTCCCGCAGACAAGTGCAGCATCCTTCCTGGGGCAGCGTCCATCTCCAGATAGTTCTGAGCAAGGTGCACAAGACTTGAAGACATAACTTTTTGAAAGAAGAACCAGATCTCAGAGCCACTGCTACAGGCCTTCCTTTCCTTCCACCTAAACCTTGACACTAGCAGACTGGACAGATTGGAGGGATTTTATTATATTTCCTTCCTATTATGTCACAAACCAGATTATTATAACAGAAAAAATGGCACCGTTGAAAAATAAGGAAGCTTTCCTTTATTTATTATTTCCCAAGCATTAGCCACAAGGACAATTATTTCATAGGAAAAATGGAATATGATTGTGGGGAAAGATCTGTAGACGACGCAGGAAACTAACTTTTGATGCCTCCCTAAAGCAATAGCATGAATGTGATTTGGTAGTGACATGGCCTGAATTGTCAAGGTTCATAATTCCATTTTGCATCACTGAGTAGCATCGTCATCCGCAGGGCTCCCGGGCAAAGGAAGAGCCCCCGCTGAGCCACTGGCAGAACTTTGCTCACAGACCAGAAAAAAAAAAAAATAACATTTACAACTCACTCACAGCAAACTCTTCCAGCAACACTCCACTCGAATACGTACGAAACAACTTAATATGGTAAGCACAGAGGGAGAACGACGTCCCACTTGATCTAATTTGCAGAAGCCAACTGGCTGGACTCTGTGATCTGCTACTGTGTCCCCTCCTGCTGCTCACAATCCACACGTTGGTCCCCAGGAGAGGGCAGGTGCAGCTGCAGCCGGAAGGACGGCACCGGGAGCTCCTGAACTGCGGGGGTGAGAACTCGAGATCTTCCTTGTCTTCTTTCTCCTCAAAACCCTCCTGCTTCCCAGCCCCGGGAGAATCACAGACAGCTCAGACCTCACGCAGCAGGCCAGTCAGGGAGGACATTCAGGGTCCCAAATAGTGCTCTGCTTTCTTCACTTCAAATGGACAGCTGCCACGGTGAAGTTAAAATATGATTTAATTTAAGTAATAGAAAATGGGATTTCCATACCCCATTTGTGAGATGCTGTGTTTAGCAGGGGCGTGGGCTCTTTTTGCTTTCTGGGGAAGTTATGGAATTGACCCAGCATAGGAGAGGAGTGAGCATCAGAATCAATTCTCAGAAAGGCTGAGCCTCGTGTGACAAACTGAACATTATTTAAAAAGTAAAATTATGAGACACAGAACTGGATTCAAATCTCAGTTCTGCCTATTGACAAGATAAATGACTATGCACAAAATGGATTAATTTTATTTATCTATAAAAGGTGGACTTAATGCATAGTATTGAACTCTCCAATTGTTGGAAGGATAAAGTATAACAACACGTGGGAGACATTTTGCACGGTATCTGGTAAATACTAAGACTCGTTAGTGTCAAAACTTTGATAATTAACCTTTACAGTGATTCTTGGAAGTAAAGAACAACACCAGGTGTTATTTTAGGATCAAATAAATGTAGCGAAGGTCTACAAATGCCCAGGGAAGATATTTCAACTCAGTAAGACATCTCACTCCTTGTAAAGCCAATTTCATGACTGCTTGGGAATTGAAACTCTTCCCAGTCCAAGGTGAATGTGGTGTGTTCTTCTCCCAAATTGAGAGGACTGTCCTGTGTAAGTCAGTATCTAACTAAAGCAAGCTTTCAGAAGTGCTCTGTTAAAATGTTGAAAATAATTTCTGAAAAATGAAAATGTTCCTTTAAATAATGACTTTTAGAACCAAAATAAGCTTTAAAAGTCAGATTTTAAAATATTTTATTTTTATTAACATAAAGAAAAACTTACTTTTCAGGTGTGTATTTCTTGAGTTTTGAAAATTTATAGGGTGGGGTCACCACCATCAGAATTTGCACTGGCATAATTCTTAAAGGTGAATCTCAGAGAAATGTCACAGGACACATGTTGTTGATGATTTACCTTCCTTTCAATAGGAATAAGTTTTCTATTATTTAGCCAAAGGAAAGGAAACACATATGATTAGTGATGATATTTTTGAAAGGTGATGTAGGAAACAGACACGCTGCTGGCATCTTTGGGACTGTAGGTCCCTGTAATACTTTGATGATGGCTGTTGCTTTGACATAGAATGTGCAATGCAAACTGGCCTGAATGTTGAACCTCTAGTCCCCCAAATTCCCTACAGCCTGGTTCTCCAGCCCAGAATGAAGGAATGCAGTGAGGACACTTGGTGACCAGTGGCCAGTGCCACTTGAGGCGCACACGTCTCGCCCCTTCACATCAGCATGAGGCCTCTGCTTGAAGAGCTGGGAATACATTTCCCTTAAAAGCAGACAATTCAGTGTTAGGCAACTCAAAATACCTGACAGCTCGACCTGAAATTTGCCTTTCTGAAAATCTCTGAAGTTAATTCCAGACCTTCCTTTGGAATTACAGAATATGTCTGCATTAAAATTTCATTAATTGAATTCCATGGCTATCTTTCTCTGTTCTGTTTCCAGATCTTTTACTTTTTTTCACATTAAATGATCTTACACATGTATTTCTCACTGTCCACGAGGACATGTGAGGTGAACTACTTGAGCCCTACACACTCAGTAGGCTGATTCAAGAAGAGAAGTTGTGAGCTTGGGGAACCTGACTCTTTAGTAGTAGACAGCAGGCATATCTGCTGTCTGCTTGGAGGGAAAGACTGTCTTTATTTCACTAGGCAGTAAGTGTATCTCCTGTGCCCAAGAGTTCCACAAAAACCACACTGCCAAGCAAGTCAAATTTACAGCAGAGTCCTTTTATTGAAGAGCCGGCCGGCAACTGCCTCAGTGTCCCAACATGGGGTTTCTGAAAGCAGCCCCGAGTGCTTCAGGAGTCAGGTTCCTAAGGCTTGGTTTGCATCCCAGGTGGCACGCAGGCTGTCCAGGTGCATTCGGGTGGGGCAGCAAGCAAGCATTGTACAGAAGCAGAATTTTGCGGTTAGTTACTCATATGTCATACATCTTTGTTTTAATATTTTTCTCCCTACATTTTCGTTTCAGTATTCTTTCCACCTGGTATTGTTTAAAGGTCAGACCTGGGATAGTCAATTGGTTTCCCAGGGAGTTAGTCAAACAAGAAGTCAGTGAGTACTTTCCCATCTACCTTGGGAGTGAACCAGACTTGCTCAATTTTGTTGAGGGCTTGCAGCCCAGGAGTTTGTAAGGAGTTAACTGGTATTTTTCCATTATAGCTTAGGCCTAACACATCAGCTCTCTGTCACGGTGTTCTAAAACTGTGTGCCACACAAATACTCTGGAAGAGGCGATCTAGAATAAAGTCAACCATTACCTTCGTTCACAAGACTTACACAAATTCAAGAAACACATGGGGAGCATGTGTTTCCCAGCACTTTGGTTTAATTCCAATGCTGAAATGGATTTCTAGCTTTATCTATCTAAACTATTTTTTACTTAGCCTCCAAGCAAATTCATTCTACTTTAGTCATATTCTCTCTGTGTTGTGCATAACCATTAATACTGATAGCAGAAATCTGAATTTTTGCATTAAAAGCATAATGATTGATATTTTGCCAACTTTAGATAGCTTTTATTGTTAAATTTTAGTATTAACAAGAGCAATTATGCAGAACAGGCAGACCAGAAACAGTTATGTGGAACTCCCAGAAATAGGTAAGCTGCTTAGTACTATTGAGTTGTATGGCAAAGTTCTGGGAACAAGGGTTGTGATATGAGTGGCTATTGAGCAGAATTCTCCAAACTTGGGTTTTCTTTAAAATGGAAACAAAATAATTTGTTTTAATTTTTAGAGTATTTAATACCACTTTGCAAAAGACCATCTTGCTTTTTTAAGCAAATGTTACTCAAAGATAAAAACCAAAGAACTAATACAGGAGGAGCCTTCAGCTTCCTGACACAAAGACCCCTCGGTTAGTAAAATCACAGCACTGGAGGGGGATCCCAGCTTTCAGAGGCATCATTCCACAACAGCAAATGGTCCACATTTCTTGCAAAATATGAGCTCTCTGAAGTTGTTTTGTTTTCAGATATTTCCACATCATTTCAGAGTTTTTGCTTTTTTGCAGCAGTTGGCAAAGATTCTGATCAGTGCTGTGTTACAGAGTGAAAATGAGATATTGCCAAGCTTCACATAGCAAATGTAGGAATAGATGTTGTCTGAAGCAAAGTCTCCATCGGGCCTGACCACGATCCTGGCCTGCCCAGCTGTCCTCAGAAGTCTGTTCTCAGGAGTGTTGCACATGGAATTGGTGAATAGATTATCTGCTTATATTTCTAGGCTCCTATTCTGAGTTCAGAGGAGGGAAACCTATTGTGACTCAGTGGCCCTTGGGAGTGATAGTCCCAGCCTTAAGCCAGAGCTCCCAGGCCACTCAGACATACAATATTCATATGATGCTCTGATCTGCTGTCCCTGCTGCTTGACTTTGGACAATGTAATAACTTATTTCCTGCCTGACACCTGAAGACCTATTTATGATTTTCTCTCCCACAACTCATCTTCTGAAAAAGCCCATCATTATTGACTGGGTGGCATTTGCCTTGCATTGTTCAAACATCTCGCTCTGGCCCATCTTCCTAGGAGGCCACCTGGGGCCCAGGCTATCACATGCTGTTTTTCTTTGAGGGCCTTTTAACCCACACAATATTGGAAATGTAAATAATTTTCTCTAGAACATTGAAATCTCCTCAGACCTTCTGCACAATTCAGGAATTGTAGTGTTAAAGAATCCTCCAGTAAAAAGAAAATATTACCCAGGGAATGTGACTTCAGTCCATGTCCCAGTCCACAGATTCAGCCAATTGCTCTGCTCTGCATTTACTGAGCTCCTACCACATGAATAAAAGTAATAGGGAGGTCTGTTATCACTCAGAATTTTTCAAGCATCATTAAGTGCTGGATATCCTGTATATATATGAGTCTGCTGGCATTTTATTCAAGCTAAATGTATAAACAAAGAGTTCTTTGGGGTCATTATGGGAAAGAGAATTAAATTACACGTTTTCCCTATTTTAAACAAAATAAAATTTTATTTGATTTATATTTACCATTAAGAGTTAGTCATATTTAAAATAAAGGGGGATCATTGAAACAAAGAAGTTTTTTCTCCAAATAACTGGTAGAACGGAGGAAACCGCTGATGGCTGGAAGAGCAGCTACCTTAGCTGCAGGACTAATGAGGCCAGGACCCTCCTACACCCGAGACCTCTTTCCTGCATCTCCCCTCACTCATTCTTTGGCTAGTTATTTATCCCACCGTAAAAAATCCCACCTACTGCCCACAAAAAACCCTCACAACAAACAAAAATCATTAGATGCCAGTTAGGGGGGACGCTTTCTTTGGAGCAGTATAAAAGTCCAATTCATTATAGAGATAATACCAACTCTTAGTACCCTTTAGAACATTTTCAGAGAATTGCAACTTAGGCTCTTGTTTGGGTAAAGAATTGCTGGCTTATGTGATGAGCTTATCTTAACAACTGTGGCATTGATCCTGCCAAGTGAAGTTAAAGCCATCTCTCATCCTGTCCACTCTAAACAGGATATAGTAACCACACAAAGATAATGGCTTGGCATTATCAGTGAAGAATGACCCGAGATCGGTTATTATCCTAAAAGGACAGAATGGTGATACTCAGTATTTCTGTCACAACTAGATTCATGATCACCTAGTTTTGTGAAAGTAGAGTGTTACAATTTTGAATTTCTAAGAATATGACATGGTTCATATTATGAAAACTTTCTGAGAGATACAAGAAAAAATATTGATGTTACAATAATAGCTCTCCAGTGCAATTATATATATACATATAGTGGCTCAGTGCCTGTAGCTCAGTGGGTAGGGCGCTGGCCACATATACAAGGACTTGTGGGTTTGAACCTGGCCTGGGCCTGCTAAACAACAATGACAACTATAGGAAAAAAAAAATTCTATGGGTAATAGAGTCTTTTTGCTGGATGATTCTTTAACACTCTAATTCCTGAACTGCGCAGAATCTCTGGGGAGATCAGGGATGATTACATATAACCAGATTCCTATGTAAATATATTGATTTCCATGTTTCTATTCCTTGTTGTTAAGATGTCTGTATTTTAATATACAATTCCTTTTATGAAAAATAAGGTGCTCTGATTTTTTTCCTGGCAGTCAGACACTTCAGTAAATCTTTAAGTGTTGTCGACTAGGAGAAGAGCCCAACTTCTTCTGATTCACGGGCACATACCACATTGCACGTTATGTCCTAAGAGGTCAAAACCCTTTCCATGCTGTTGCCAGGGGCTTTGTGGTGAGCTAATCTTCCATCTTCCAGAGCTGAAGTGCACCACCACCTGCTGGGTTTAAACATTTCGGAAGATAGAAAACAAATTGAAATTGTATAAGTTAAAGAAACATACCAGAGGCCACATCTGGAGAGCAGCTGTGCCGCCGTCCATTTATCATTGTCCCTCTTCTGCTGCTCCCTCTGAGATGGAGCCTGGCAGCTGGGTATCTGCCTTTACTGGTGGGGGACGTTGAACTCGTCAGGACAGGGCGCTGCGGGGACACTGTATGAGGAAGGAAGCCCTTTCCTCCCTGTTTGCTGGGTGGCCGAGCACAGGTCTGCAGTGTGCTGCCTGCTTACCCTCCAGGAAGAATGTGGCCCCTCCTGGCCCACGGACTCCTGCCCCCAGGCTCAGCCAATTGGCGGTGGGCGGTGCTGACCAGGGGCTGCCCAGCGGCCACTTTCGGGGCAGCCAGATCCTCTCCAACAGGGTCTCACACAAGGGGGCTTGATGGGGAAAGGGGTTCCTTCAAACTAAGGACTATATATTGTGTAAGTGTAATAATAAATGAATAATATAATATTGTAATAACATAATAATAAACAAATAATCAATAATAAATAATACACACACAGGGCCCCCCAAATGTATACACACTGTATTAAAATTGTATTACTCAAGTCACGTTTGACTTTTGCCGTTAACAAGAGATACGAGATGCAATATATAAGATGACAAATGTTGTTGGTATATACCGAGGAGGTAGTAAAATGCGTTTCCTCCAGTGCTGAGAATAGAGACTGAGCTGTATTATTCCTTTAAAAACACTCCCCCTCGCCTCTTATCTAAGCACACAGAGATAATAGTAAGCAAAGGGCATTCCGTGTTATTCAGAGGGAGAAATCTCCAGGATTTGGTCCTGCTGTTTCTCTTTCCTCCTGCCTCCCACCTGCTATTTAAAGTGCAAGAGGCTGGATGGAGGAGAACAAGAGAGGAGGGGAGAACGGTCCATTTCATTTTAGTTGCCTGCTCTAGATACCTTTTCATTTTATTTTATTTCATATTAACATAAAGATGCATGCAATTAGGTTACATTGTTTGCATTTGTTGAGAACTTTAGGTTGTAGTTGAGCCCTATCAACACACTCCCTCAGCAGGATGGGCTGTAAAACTGAAAGAACAGGACTTAGAGCTGCTGACCCAAGTGAGTTCTGCTCCCGGTGGGTAGAGAGCATTAGATGGCCTTTTGGTGGTGAGGATATTGGTGGTGATAAATTCTGTGTTCTCTAGATTGCTTTGTGTTTCAAGTTTCTCCTTTTTAAAAGACACAATTGTGATCTATCTCTCATAGGAAAGCGTGAGTAATTATAAAATAGTTTCATAAAAGTACTGAGTACATTGGATACTTTTTCTTCCAGTCTTGAGATACTTTACTAAAAAGAATATGTTCCAGCTCCATCCATGTAAACATAAAAGAGGCAAAGTCTCCATCTTTTTAAAAGATAGATCACAACTATAGTCCAGGATGAAGGGGAGAAGTGGGGGGGGGCAGTGTCTGATAGAGGGCGGGACCACACCTACGGAGCATACTGCAAGGGTACCAGTCAAATCTATCAAGTATAGAACATAAATGTCTTAACACAATAATCAAGTAAATGAGGTGAAAGCTGTATTCATTAATTAATGTAATCAAATTAATTAATTTGGTGTAAGCACTCCAAAAAGCATCAAGACATTGTACCCCACAAATGTATAAACATATTCATGATCTATGTGTATATGACTTCATAAAAGGAAACAAAATAAAAAAACACTGTCGAAAAAAGATAATTCCTTTACAAAATAAAAAAAAAAATGATGGGAAATGGAACCAATGAGCTAATGAAAAAAAAGAGTTGCTTGTGTTCCTATTTTAGTAATTTTATCAAATGTGAGAAAACAAGACTAGGGACATCAGTGCTCTTCTGGGGGAGGGACTTCCAGATCGTGTCACCACACCTTACCACACCTGTGCACGGCTGGAAAGGCTCTCTGTTAACAGACGAGGAAATGGCAACTGGGTGTTCATGTAGTAATCCCTCACTGTGACTCTCCCGCTCCATCAAATACGTAGCACTGAGCAGTGTGCAGGGAAACACCTACAGGTCAGGTATTGAGGAGGACTCAGGATGTGCAGAACTCTCAGTGGAGTACACAGCTTCCCTGACTTGCCGGAATACACTTTCTATTCCACTGAGTACCAACCAAATGCCAGGTGTAGTTGCAGCGGATCAAGGAACTCAAGTGAGCCATATAGATTTTACTAACAGCTCCTACTTCCATAGCCCCACAGAATCACCCAATAATTTTGTAATATGGCCTCATATATTGTGCAACTGTCGATTTCCAAACACTGAAACATCACATAATCTTGGAGTCTTCCGGTTGTAAGAGGTGTTACGAATTATCTCTCAACCAAGTTCTAAGATTTACTATCACCCATGCTGGGCCAACATGAGACGCAGGGGAGGAGAAATTGTGGACAGGGAATCGTAGTGGCACCCGTCCAGCAACTGGGTCCAACCAGAACGTCTTTAATCCCATGTGGGTGGGGTTTCTACAGATGAAAGGTGAAGATTGCTAATGCCTCATCCAATGTCTGATGCTTAACTTTGTTCCACTCCTACTGAACTCTGACGACATGTATCTTCTATGACCTATAGAAACCATTCCAGTTTTGAAAGATCTCTGGCATATATCTTTATATATTGAGATAACATTAGTTTCTCTGTTCATTCTCCACGTTAGTCATTTTGGTGCCATTTTTTCTGCCTTTCTGTAGTGAACTGTGTTCCTCTAAGTCATATGTTGAAGGTTTAACACTCCATGGGACTGTATTGAAGAAGCAGGACCTTCAAGAAGCTGATTAAGGTTATATGAGGTGGTAAAGGGGAAGGCTTGGCTTTTATAAGAAGGGAGCAGGACGTTAGAGAGCTCTCTCTTCCACGTGAGGACACAGCAAGCAGCCCTAGTCTGGGGGCCAGGAAGAGAGTTTTTATCAGAAACTGAACATTGGTGGAATCTTGATCTTGGGTTTTCCCGCCTCCAGAACCACTTCAATCATTCCCGCTGTGGCAGTTTGTTGTAGCAACTTGAGCAAATGAAGACATCCCTTAAGATCTTCAAGTATTTCACAACATCCACTTCCACAAAGCCACACATCTCAAAGCTTTCTTTTAAAAACTATCTTTCAACTGTGTGAGAGACAACTTGCCAAGTCTTTCCACATGGGCCAATGCTCCATTTTGCTGGTGCCCATCTTAGTGAGTAGGGCACCGGCCACAATACACCCAGGCTGGCGGGTTCAAGCCTGGCCTGTGCCAGCTAAACAGCAATGACAACTGCAACAAAAAATTAGCTGGGCATTGCTGTGGGTGCCTGTAGTCCCAACTACTTGGGAGGCTGAGGCAAGAGAATCGCTTAAGCCCAAGAGTTGGTTGCTGTGAGCTGTGACACCACAGCACTCTACCACAGGCAACATAGTAAGGCTGTCTCAAAAAAAAAGAAAGAAAAAAATAGTGTTAAATTTCTTTTGTTTTCTAATAAATTCCACAAACAGTACAAGGTTTAGAGCAATGAGAATCAAAGTGTTTATGTATTGCCATTTAGCAGAAATTAATTATATTTCTTTTTTTTATTTTTTTATTTATTTATTTTTATTAAACCATAGCTGTGTACATTAGTATGATCGTGGGGTACCATACATTTGGTTCATAGATCGTTTGACACATTTTCATCACATTAGTTAACATAGCTTTTGTAGCATTTTCTTTACAAACTTCCTCTTATTTAGCAGAATGGTCACATCTACCTAGAACACAAACCACCTTTCTTAAACATTCTTAAAATAAGTTACACTAGCTCAATTAATTTATCAATACAAGGTTATACCCAATGGGGGCCAGTTCTTCTTTCCAGTCACTGCTTATGATCTGAGACATTTATTGATGCTGTGCTGCTGATCATCTCTCATTTGCCATTCTAGATTCCTTTTATAACTTTCTCTGTTCTAGTCTCTGCCCCAGAAGGCTGCTCTCTTGAGATTGCATTACCCAGAACACTTTACCCTTGTATTTGTATTTGGAATTTGGAGATCAGAGCGAGAAAGCCATCTCTGGCCACTTCTTTTGCACCTGCCCTTCTTGACCCATTCCGCTCCCACCTGCAGCCCCACCCCTGCCTCAGAGCAGCAGAGTGCTGACCCGTGCCTACTTCCTGCTTTCCTCCCCATTCCTCCTGGGTTCTCATAACTTCCACTCACACTTTCTCAAAGATTCTGATCCTTTCGTTAACCACACCTTGGGTCAGCCATTTGGGAGTATGCCCCTTTCTGGGAGAGCCCTTATAGATTCAGCACTCATCAACAAAAACAAACAGTAAAATGAAATAGAACCACAGCGACGTGCAAGGACAGAAGATCCTGGTGAGGAAGAGCCCTTGTCTCTAAAGCAGCCGCAGCCCGCAGGCTGAGGAGCTGTAGGGTATTGTGACAATGCGGTCTCATACTGTAACTCAGAAGAATTGAGGGTGACATATGACAAGCTATTATTTGCTACTCTTTCTTTGGTGGCCTTTGTTTTTTTGTGTGTTTTGTTTTGTTTCAAATTAATATGAGTGTATGAATGTTTAGGTTACATTGTTTTCAATAATAAAGTTCAATTGCAGTTGAATTTTTCGCCCAGGGCTTGTGCTGAACACCCTCACATTGTGCACCTTAAGTGAGATTCCGACAATCTCCCTCCCTCCTCCCCCCTGCCCTCTTCCTTCACCCCCTTCCTTCTGCCTCTCTCCCCCTTGCTAGACTATATTTGTGTTTTATCTTTCGTGGGGGCATGTAATTATCTATATATTGGTTTCATATTAGTATTGAGTACATTGGATACTTGTTTTTCCATTATTAAGATACTTTACTAAAAAGAATGTGTTTTAGCTCCATTCAGGTAAACACAAAAGATGAAAGTCTCTGTCTTTTCTTGTGGCTGAATAGTATTCCGTGGTATACATATGCCACCGTTTGTAAATCTATTCATTAACATGGGTTGATGGGCTTTTGGGCTGTCTTTGGTGGTTTTTGATTTGAGATATTTTAGAATGGAGTTAATTTGGAAAAAGAATAATGCTTTCAAAGCTACGATACTTATATGTCAGCTGGGAATGTCTGGATTGCTTTTAACAACAAAAACAGTAAAAAAAAAAAAGAGGGAAAAAATTTGACTAGTTAAATTTTAGGTTAGTTAAAATAGATTTCCCTCTAATATTAAAGGCATTTCTATATTTTAACAGGCTTTGAATGTGCTGGTGATGTGAAAATAATCCTATAAAGTAAAGGTCAAAATTCCACTAACTCCATTGAAACCCACATCAATGTCAATGTGTCAAACAATGGGAAGAATTAGTGGGGTTAATGTTTGTTTGTGAGTGCTAGAGAAATGTTGACTCTCACGAAATCTCAAGTGATGATCCCTAAGAGGTCTTTTAAATTTAAATGCTCTCACAAATAAATAATGGCAATCTTTTGATGAGTTATATGTAGATAATACTGGATTTGAACCTTTGCCTTTTCAAAGGACCTGCATCCCTGAAATGTACCCTATTAGGAGGTATGAACAATTTTGTTATTTGTGTTACATAATTAGGAAGGTAAAGTAGTGACAAAGAAAGACATGATAAAGTCAAATGACACACGATTCCCATGTGGATTTTTATGAATGCCAACAGATTTATAGTAATGTACAAAATTTATTTTTTTGTTTTCTATGTTTGATTTTATTTCAAGTCACAGCCTTTCTCAAAAAGACATAGGTGACCTATTATAGGCAGCAAAATCAGCCACAATCCTTCACTTTTCCCCATATCCTTATACTTTGCGAGGTCCCTTTCCACATCCTTGTTAAGGAGGTGGGGTGTGTTTCTCCCTTCAACTCCTCCCTGTCCTTAGGCTAATAAAATAGGAAGGATGATACTGAGTCAGTTTTCAACTCAGGCCTTAATCCATCTTGCACACTCTGCTCAGTCTCTTGGACACTATCATTTCTGTGTAAAAACCCCATGTGTACTGCTGGTTGATACAAACACATGATCCTGGCACCTGTTACTGTCCCAACCAGCATCCAGAGAGTTGCAAAGCTATGGATGAGATCACCTGGATCAGCTACTACCCTGCCACCTCCCCAGCTGGCCACAGATGTGTGATTGGCAGACCCACTAGACCGTGCCAGCCTCAACTTTTTACCCACAGATCACCAGCTGTATCAATGGTTCTTGATTCAAATGGTTTGTCATATGGAGTTAGCCAACTGATTCATCAGTTTACATAGACACATGTGCATATGATAGAAAAAATTAAATACTCTCTAAAAATAAGTAATCAAATGGAGGGGGGGATAGAAAATTAGTGCAGAGAAAATGTAACATAAAACCTGTATTAGCAGTTTCTAATTGGGAAAGATTATCAGATTTACTTAAATGCGTGCCCCAACATACAGGAGCTGAGATTACTCACCATCTGAATCAAAAACAAGCAAATCTTGCTTCTAGCCATTAGGTTTGCTTCTGTAGTTACATAGGCGCAGTGATCCTAAAGGTTTCTCGTGTATGTAGAATCGAGTAGATGAGCAGGGGTGATGATGTTATTAGAGGAGAGTGTTCTCACGGAGTTGCAAGGTGAAAACTGTTAAGCATAGAGTGACGAAAACAGACAAACCTCAACCAGAGGGCCAAAATTTGTGCCACCAGTGGGAGCAAGGGCCATCGTCTCACGGGCAGAGTCATGCTGGTCACACATGAACTGAATCAGTCAGGTCATGAAGACACTTCAGACAAACTCACATTCAGGAAAACTCTATACAATACCTGACCTGTATCCAAAATATCTGTCGGGAGGCAATGAGTGACAGTCTGAAGAACTGAGAAAGGACAAAAGAAATATCTAATCCTAAACTAGACATGTTCCAGAAAAAACTCTACAAAGGGTACTACTGGGGAAGGAGATGAATTGGAGCAAGCAATGTCAGTTAGGGGGAACTATTGTGCTAATATCACGTTTTATGACATTGATGACCCTATTATGGTGGTTATATACGAGAACATGTTGTTCTTAGGAGATACACACTTAAGGAATAAGCGGGGCGGAGAATATGATATGAAAAGCATATTTTCCAATGGTTCAAAATGGAAACAAAATATATGTAAGTTATGAAGGAATGAATGAATAAAATACAAAGTAAAAGGAAAACAAATGTAACACTCCGTGTATCTGCTCCAATTATCCATTAATGCTGATGCATTGATCATTCACACTAAAGCTTAAATAAACTTTATATACTAAAGTGTATAAATCGTACGTAACAGAAATTAGTGAAAGAGAAGGTATCTACTTGTGAAAATTAACATTTTTCATGCCTTGAGACAGGCGTCCTTCGTTTCTCAGGGACATTCATTAACATAATATTCTTGGGAACACTGTTCACCACAAGCCACATCATCAAAAGTCCATCACTTTTACTTTCCTGTGTTCCACACATTCCACAAATTACACTTTCGGCCTTAACTGGTTAAAGTCACATTTTTTTGTAGCTGTGAACCATTTTATTTCTTAACCTGCCATGGAAAAATTCTTCCCAGTATCCCCGTAGTTTCATCTATTAGCAAAGGAGAAGATGAAGACCCAGTTGTTGAGGCAAAAACAATCACTCCTGACACAGTTGAGATATTCATGTGCCAGGGATTTTCCCTGAAGGCCTGCCATGGTTTTTACCTTAATTCTGCAGAATACCTATAGTTTGAAAGAATTTTTATCCCTTCAGACATTAAGTTGTTGAGAATTTTGGAGACTTTTTAATCTACAAAAAGGAAAATGAAGTCAAGGTCCTTTTAAATTAAGACTGTCACAAGAATATTAAATGCTGTAATTTAAAATTTGAAAGAGTGACATTTTGATTAATAGTTTCATCAATACTTAGGGCTCCATTGCCCTGTAAAAACGTGTCCTTAGCACACCTGTGAGGCTGTGGCTGGAGCTCTGCAGGTACGTGGAAGAACCCAGGGCAGACAGGGCCAAGAAGCTTTTACTACCTATTATGCTACGGGAAGAATCTCGGTAACAAAGATAAGCGAGGCGCTTGTGGGTGATTCTTCAGGCTGCTCTGTGCCCCTGCAGAACATGTGGGGCCTGAGCCCCCCTAACCCTGAGTTTACGGGAACCGCAGTGTGTTCTGAGGTTCAATACTTCACAGCTCCCTAGGGCAGGAATTGTGAAGCGTGCCAGAGCCTGTTGGGTCTTAGTTATAATACTATGAAAACAATAATTCTTTCTTATTTGAATAGTAGTTGGCCTAGGAAGACAAGATTTTAAAATTAGGAAATATAAGAAAGTTGAGAAAAAAATTTATATAACTCTTCTTTAATCAGCATTGGCCTCTGATGCCTAGTCTGAGCTTCTTCATGTCTTGGATGCAAAAATGTTTTGATCAACAGAAGAGGAACCAATTTGACACTCATGAAAGAGATTTTAGAAAAAGGCAATTATTAGGATGATATAATTTAGATCAAAGATTTTGCTGATGTTGTTAAGTACCTACCCTTTAGGAAACATTAATTTGACACACTTTTACTAAGTACCCACAGTGTGGGAGGAGCTGTTCCATGTTGATGGAGACAGAGTCCCAAGCTTCAAGTTATCGAGAGGCTGTTCAAACACATAAACAATTATTTATACCATGATGAGAAAATATACAGAAAATGTAACAGGCACAAAACAAAGGTTCATCTTTTCTTACAACCAAGTGATATGAGTGAAATTCTAAATTCTTTGTAGATTTATCCTTTGGTAATAGTCTAATGCTAAATTTATACTGATATCTCAATGATGGAGTTCATCAAAGGAAGGCCATTAGTTTATCTTCTCTTATTAAACTAAAAGGAATTCTTGGCCACCTCAGTTTCTCTCTTATTTATAGAAAAATTTTCTAGTAGACAAAATCACTCTTTCAATTTTGTGCATCTTCATTCATTGCCTGGATTGCTGCAAATTACTATCTAGCACTTAAAATCAGGGTTTTGTTTGTTTGTTTGTAGTTTTTCTGGTTTTCACAAGTGTATACAGATTTTGTATGAAAACTGCTGGCTTCTGGTAATACAAGTAAAACAGAAAGACCAGCATCGATTTTCAAGTAATAATGTGCTATGTGATGACACTCAGGATACGAGGGATTAAACAGTACAATCAACTTATGAAATATTATTAGAATACTAAACAATTCATTAAAATCTCAGGTCTTAATCCTTTAATAAAATCCTGTTTTATACCTTCACAGATGACTCTTACAGGTAGTTGGTTCAAACTTTACATATGTGTGAATTTTTTTCCTCACAATTCAAAATGTAATGCGTAGTTAAATGATAGCTGTGCATTTAAATGTTTTCAGTTTTTCAGAAAATATTTTAAAAGTGAAAAATTATAAAATCAGGACATTAAGAAATATTTTTGTACCACTGTACAATGTATTTGTGTTTCAAGCTAAGCATTAATACAAAAGAGCCAAAAAAAATTAAATTACAAGTATAAGTTCTGACAATTAAGTTTGAGAACTTGCCTGCGTGCACTTACGTGGGCAGCCCTGTACTAACACCTCGGAAGATTTCCTAACCTTATTGAACCAGTTCTCACAGCTGCGTCTGTGACTCTGTGTGGTGGAGCTTTGCTGGCTGGAATCCCTTATTGTTGTTATGTTGCCTTCATGAGAATGTCAGAGCTTCAATAAGAGCAATGAACAAACATTAAATTTCTTGTTAAACTTGGTGAGAGTGGCAATAAAATCAGAAACGTGTTAGTCCATGGTCAGGGGATAATGGCATGAAAAAAACAGCAGTGTGCAAATGGACTGATTGTTTCTCTGAAGGGAGAGGGAGTGTCCTCTATGAAGAGAGGACACAGTGGCCGGCAAGGAGCAGAACTGTTGAAATATTACAAAATTTGTTGAGTTGTGCATCAAAATCATTGGCTTACTGTGAGAAATGTAACAAACCCACTAAACATCAATAGACAAAGAGTTAGGGAAATATTCAATGAAAAGTGGGTCTGCTTCACAACAAGGTATCAGCTCGCCTGGCACAGTCTGTGAGGGAGTTTTTAGCCAGAAAACAAATAACTGTATTGGAACACCCACTCTACACCCTTGATGTGGCCCCCAAATGCCTTCTTTTCTTTACCCAGAGATAAAGAAAATATTGAAAGGAAGACATTTTGATGACGTTCAGGACATCAAGGATAGTATGACAAGAGCTCTGATGATCATTCCAGAAAAAGAGTTCCAAAACTGCTTTGAAGAGTGGACCAGGCACGGGCAACACTGCACAGCTTCCCCAGGGGAGGACTTAGACGGGGAACATAGCAATATTCAGCCCGGAGGGGAGCAGCACTTTTTCTAGGATGAGTCCACAAACTTAATTGTCAGACTTATTATATAAAGTGAAAGAAGTGACAGCAAGCTAAGGTCAGTTTATTATGAAACAAAAAAAAACACGTTTTTGCCTACATTTAATGCAGCCTAAATGCATGGTATTTATAAAGTCCACTGTAGTGCAAGGACTGTCCCTTCGTCCTTCACAATCACTCACCACGCACTGACTCTCTCAGACACACTTGCTGCCCTATAAGCTCCATTTAGGGAAAGTGTCCTATATTGATGCTCCATCTTTATCTTTTATAGCATATTTTTACTGTAGCTTTTCTATGTTTGGGTCCACAGCTACTTCCAACTATGTTCCTTTTGCCAACAATATTCAGTAACGTACTGTATAGGTTCATAGTCTGGGAGCTGTGTACAATCCACCTGCTTTTGCTGCATACAATCCACATGTTCACCAAACAACAAATTGCCTAATAACATGATTCTCATAATGCATCCCTGTTGTTAAGCAGCTTATGACTAAACATAAGAAATACCTGAGGCACGTTGGAAGTTTCTGGAGGGAGAGACTGAGTAAAGCAGGTGTTTGGGAATGGGAGGATAACCAGCCGCGCCCTGAAGGCATGCAGAAAATCACAGGAGGTAAAGTTCTAGGACCCCCAGATGTAGAAATTATTACAATGGTTCAGTCCAGGAGGAGACTCGTAAGAGGGTAAGATGCTGGTTAAGAGACATTTAGGGTGTGAACACCATGCTTTATATATTGACAATGCTACATCAATACTTGTTAGTTGAACAACTAAATGTGATGCAAGTTAAACAAAAACCACGTGAAAATATACCTAATGAATAGAACAGACTTAGGGCAATTCAAGAGTAGGAGTCCTCTGATTTGGCAACTTTAATAACAGAAGCATTATCAAAGCTGTAAAATCTCAAAGTCAATTGAAAAGGAAATTCCTTAAGTCACTTTCAGTTGTTTTTTGAGGAAGATCTTGCTAAAAGCTCTGGATATCTTTTGGCTCCAAAGAGCCCTGGGCACCTCAAGTCTTCAGAGGATTTCAAGGCATACATTACAAACAGGATACAAACACAATATCAGGGTGCGAGTGTTGGTTTCATGAGCTTCAGAATGTTAATTTAACTGTTCCCTTTGGCACAAAATATTTGTTGTTGTTTTTTTGTATTTTTTTTATTGAATCATAACTGTATACATTGATATGATCATGGGGCATCATACACTCGCTTCATAGACCATTTGACACATTTTTATCACAATGGTTAACATAGCCTTTCCGGCGTTATCTCAGTTACTGTGCCAAAACATTTACATTCTACATTTACCAAGTTTCGCAAATACCCCTGTAAGATGCACCACAGGTATGATCCCACCCATCCCCCTCCCTCTCCCCATCCCCCCCCCCTCCCTTTCCCACTTCTCCCTATTGTTAGGTTGTAACTGGGTTATAGCTTTCATGTGAGAGCCCCAATGGGATGAATAACTTCAGGGGAGAGGGTCATTTGGGTGTTTTCCTTGCTTTAGTTTAATGGCAGATTTAATGCATCTGTAATGTATTTGTGGCAGCAGGATCAAGAGAAAAACATGCCAGCAGATCATGAGTCACCCACCAGCTGCTGTGTCACCTCCACTGCAAGAACACCCATTTCCAGGTTTCATATTTCATTAGGGTGATGAAGTGCATCATTAGCCATTTATTGGGAAATCATCGGCTATTAGAGAAAATTAAGTTCTATGAGTAGTTGACAACTTATAACTGTTGACTAGTCCAATCACTATATACTTTGTTCCCTGCATAAAAATAGGTATGGACATTTTAATAAATCTTATGAATAGATGTGCAACTTTAGGAATAAATCAATCTGCTAGGGTTATTGTGTTAAATTATTAATGGTACAAATACATTGTAAGTCACTTCTCAGGCACCTTCCCAGTGCTGAATGATCAGTAGATCACCAAAAAAACAGCGCACAAGGAAAAATCACTGATACTGGAGACCATCTTTGGTTAATTGCCATTTTTTGGCAACAATGCCATAATATGACATGCTTTTTTAAAAAAGGTTAAAACAAAAAAATTGTTTATCTGCAACTTTCTATCACCAGTTCTATAGAACAAGTTTGCAAATATAGATCTGAAAAATTCTTCACCTATTATAAAATAATTTTTCAGGAACCTTAGCATTCTTCAAACATATCTTTAATGTAATTACCTTTTAATTACATTTTATTCATCTTAGTGAATAAAATTTGTGTTTTCAACATTGTTTTAATTTTCATCTAAAAAATTATCTTTATTGTGTAAATTTTGGTGTCCATATAAAGCAATATACTAATAACTATTTTAATGGCAGATTTAATGGCTGCTTCTGCTACAGATGTTGATGTGTGGGGTCTGAGTGTTGCCACCCCAGCTGCCTTTCTCTTGCAGGAGATGTTCTTATGCTTGGAAGTTCCACGTTACAGGGGGTAATATAGAGAGAAGGTACAAGTGCATTAGAACCCTTTGTAGATTTGCGTTCTTAACCCAGGAAGTTGGCTACTTCCACACCTATTTTGTATAAGACAATAAATCTTCACAAGAATAGAGCTCCAAAGCCAGGTTTTTGTTACTGGGATCTGAAAGCAAGTTTTAACCGATATAGAAAGGTCAGAACACGATACATATAAATTCTTATAAAATACGATCATGACTGAGATGAATTAAAGATATTTTTTCAATTTGAAGAGAAAGGGGAGAGAAAAATTGGAAGTTAATCAAATAGGACTTTGTAAATCACTGGTATAATGTGACCATAAGTCACTGAACTCGTCAAACTAAAATATTACCTTGCGGAACATAAAATGTCATGACAAGAAAACCTTGAATAAGTGTCTCTAAAAACTACCTTTCTTCCGAATTTATGGAGTATAATGGCTGCATAATGCATTTGGCAGTTAGATAGTTTCCCTCCATCATATTGGGAAACTGTATCTGTCCCAAGAACCTTGCACATTCATTAGCGATAACTTAAAATGTTACTACATGAGAAAATTATAAGAAACAGACTTCGGTGTTAACAATCCCTTGAAAACATTTACTATACTAGAAGATGATGCTATAGGCACTTTTTATTTTTTATTTTTTATTTTTTTTATTGTTGGGGATTCATTGAGGGTACAATAAGCCAGTTACACTGATTGCAATTGTTAGGTAAAGTCCCTCTTGCAGTTTTGAACTCCTAGAAAGACTCTCTGGCTCTGAGCAACAGCTAGGAGTGTGGAAGGGCAGCTGTCTCAACTCTTTCTGTGAAGACAAACACATAAGAGAGGCAGATGACGGTTGGACATTGCACCAAATATCAAAAGTATGGGAAATAAAGTAAGGTTTTCTTTGAAATACTACAGAGACATATGATTTCTGTCAATCAGAAACGGTTATCCCATCTAGCCCTGTTTCACTCTTTAAATTATGTTTCATGAAATCATAGCCAATTTATTCCATAACCCAAACCAGAAAGTTTGGAATCTTCAATTCTAGAACCTCTTTCATTCCACCACTAGTGAAGACCAAAGCTCAGGGACAGCACATGGGATGAAAAGTGCCGGGAGACTCATGGAACAACCTGCAGCCTCCTGTGAGCACGGAAAGGTAAATCGTAACACAAAATACCACTAAGGAGACGCTAAACAAAAACTGCATAATGCAATCTATATCTTCAAATGGTGGTATATTTACACCATTCTTTCTTCATATGAAGCAGCCTAGAGCAAGCTGCTTAAAACAGCAACACACACAAACATTATTTTTAAAGATCCATAATAAAATGATGGAGAGAGAATATCAAAGTTTTATGGAAGGGAATCGGCGTCCGAACACAGCATCTAGGCCTGTCATCAGGGCAGTAGAAAATTTAGTTAATTTTTATGCTTCTTGATGGATCCCTCAAAATCAACTACTGCTTGAACTCGACTTTAAATCATTGTTCAAAAATAAAGTTTATTTAAGAAAAAACTATTGAAAAATAAATAATTCAAAATATATGGAACATATCAAAAAATTCAGTATATTTCCTGATGAGAAAAGATATGAAATAATGGACCAATACCTCAATCTATTCAGTGTCCAGTCTAAACATCATTACACTGATTCAGTAAATGTATTTCTTTTGCTGCTATGATATGATGGCAAGATCAGTTAGAAAAGAGATTTGAAGATGGACTAAATTTGAGGTATCTTAGTAAATAGGACAGAATACAAATTTCTTTAAATAAGAACCATTTAGGAAAAATTGTTTCAAGCAATCTCTACTAGGCAAAACTACCCAAGTTGCTTTGCAAAAATAATATATTCCGATGAGTTAGAATAATAATCTAATTAGATATTATAAGAATAAAAGTTAATTTGCTATTAAAAACCTGTTATTTAATACAGGTGTTGGAAGAGAAAATTAGTCTTCTTAGTTTTCTTAAAATATAACAATCTCTGGGAAGATAGTGACCCACTAACACCTGTCAGTTCTGTTTTTGTGACTCTTTTTTTCTGTAAAATTCACCACTGCTGATAACTCATTCTTTGAAAGTTTTTACGCACATCCTTTTGTTGTTGTATTGTACATGCATACGTGTGCTTCCTGTTGCCAATTCTTCAGAATAACTCGCATTTTCCCTGAAGATTCAGGCCTCCTGCATGTCACTGTGGTGTCCACCTCTGGCTCTAGGCTTGGGTGTGTGGCCCAGACCAAGCCAACAAAAGCTTTGAATCCTGGTGTTTGGTGTTTGATTCAAAGATGATACAAGAGTAAATCCTACAATTTTCTTGGCGCTACTTTAAAAATAAAATCGCTTTTCCATTTGGATTTAAAATTAAGAAAATGTACCCTTAAAGCTACTCATAGTCACTCAAGGAAGGAGTCTGGCTGAGATGTGACACAGAGGTAAGATATATCCAGAACAAAGACAATGTTAGTGTACTCTAGGGACTTGCTGAGGCATCTGGGTATAAATAAGCCTGATTTGTAGATGTTCCTATTACTTAAATGAATTAATTTTCTCCTCTGACTTTAAAAAAAAATCAAATGGGGCGGTGCCTGTGGCTCAAGGAGTAGGGCGCCGGCCCCATATACCAGAGGTGGTGGGTTCAAAACCAGCCGCGGCCAAAAAACTAAAAAAAAAAAAAAAAAAAAAATCAAATGAGTTTTATTGATGGGGGAACTGAAGCCACCCGACTAGGACATTTCCCAGGTCATTTTCTTTCATTGATCATTCTTTTCCATCTCACTGTACATTGTAATCCCCAGAATTATATTCTGACATAATCTCATTCTTCCTACATATCCTCCTGGGGCAGCCATGCTCATCTTAACATTTTATCTAATGGTTTACTGATGATTGTCATATGGTTCAGCCCACATCACTGCCTTGAGTTTCAGAGTCAGTTTCAGTTTCCTTTTGGAACATGATCACTCGGATGTTTTATAAGTATTGCAAATTCAATACATAGAAAACAATTATTCCATCTAGTCCTTTTTCACTCTTTAGATTATGTTTTATGAAATCATAGCTTATTTATTCTATAACCCAATCCAGAAAGTTTGGAATCTTCAATCACTGGATCTCATGATGTTCGTAATATCAAGTAGATTACACTGTATCTTAATAACTAGGTGAGTTTGTTAAGGAGAGATGGCTCCACCCTTAGAGGAGGAATTGAATTCTTCAAACATACATCTGGTCTCTTCCCTATGACATTGGCAAACTGTGTAACCCAGAGTTAAAATGGCGACCTACGAAGAATAAAACTGAAATTTAATGTCATATTTAGAGCTAAGGAAATGGATACCCTCCTCCTTCAGCTCACTACCAAAATCCTGGTAAGTCCTATTTGAGAAGAATAGAAAAATCAGAATAAAAGTTGAGTTGTTACTAAACTCAGCTTAGCTCCACATCCGGATTGGACTGAGGTTATCAGTCCTTCAACCTCCTTTCCAAGAAGCCTTTCCTGTTGAAGGATGGAATCAGCTGTATTCCTTACAGATATTTTCCATACAATGAACAGCATAAAACAAAAGTCAAAAAATGTGTGACATGAGAATAGGAAGATTTATATATTAAATAGACAAGGAAAAAAAAAACAGTTAAAAGAACCACATTTGTAGATGGTCCAGACGTTGGTGTTGGTGACAATGACCTATAAAACCATTATTTATATCTTTAAGGAAACAAAGGAAAAAAAATACCAGCTAGAGAAAACATAGAGAATACAAAATTTATGGAAGAATCAAAAGAACGTTTGGAGGGTGAAAAATACAATATCTGCAATTATAAACTAAGTGGATAGGTTTAACAAATTGCAACAGAAATTGGGATGGTTGAACAGGAAGTTAGGTAAATGGGAAATGGTCAAATGTAATCAAAGGCAGATGAAACAGTGGGAAGATATAAAAAAACAAAAGATATGTTCAAGATATGCTAAAAATGTCAACTATTCATCTATCTAATTTAAAAATTAAAGACGAATAATGAATCCAAAGTAAAAATAAAAGTCATGATGAAGTAAATTATTAACTTACAGGAGGATAAACACAATGAAAACAAAATCTGGGAGGATTGTAGTCAAACTATTGAAAGTCAAAGCAAAAAACAAGTTTTTAAAGTAACTAGATGATAGAACTATAAGATTAGCAACTAACTTCTCAGCAAGAGTGATGAATTACAGAAATAATGGATCGAGCTTTCTGGTAATGCTAGCATTAAGTGTTAAAGTTGTCCTCACCCCACAAATATACCTGGATCTGTTCACAGAGTGGGAAGAGGGCAAATTAGCCACCTGGGCCTTTCCAAGGCCGTGAAGGGGTTTGAGAGATTAGTTATGCTTAGTCAGCATCTATCACATGAGAGAAACGATAATTATTATGATCACACGCACCAGAAATGATCATTATTCTGTGAGTGATTGAAAACCAAAACATAATGCCTTTTTCTTCTTCTTTTTTTTTAAAGACAGAGTCTCATGGCATGGTAGAGTGCTGTGACGTCACAGCTCACAGCAACCTCCAACTCCTGGGTTTAGGCGATTCTCTTGCCTCAGCCTCCCAAGTAGCTGGGACTATAGGTGCCCATCACAACGCCCAGGTATTTTTTGTTGCAGTTTAGCCGGGGCCGGGTTTGAACCTGCCACGCTCAGTATATGGGGCTGGCACCTACCCACTGAGCCACAGGCGCTGCCCCAAAACACAATGTCTCCATGTCTCTTGCCTCTCTTTTTCCACTCTGTCTTCTTGGCATATCTTACAGAAATGTGTCTCAGTTCAAAGTCAACATAGATATCTCATTTTTATATAAAAAGTAAATGTTGTCTTACCTAAATGTATGACTTTGTTACTAGCCAAAACATATGTGATAAAATAAATAATATGGAAAAATGCAAAACATTGGAATTTAAGACAAATTTTTTCTAGTGTTAATTCTTTTTTTTTTTTTTTGTAGAGGCAGAGTCTCACTTTGTGGCCCTCGGTAGAATGCCGTGGCCTCACCCAGCTCACAGCAACCTCCAGCTCCTGGGCTTAAGCGATTCTCTTGCCTCAGCCTTCCGAGTAGCTGGGACTACAGGCACCCGCCACAACGCCCAGCTATTTTTTGGTTGCAATTTGGCTAGGGCCGGGTTTAGAACCCGCCACCCTCAGTATATGGGGCTGGTGCCCTATCGACTGAGCCACAGGCGCCACCTGCTCTAGTGTTAATTCTTATAAATATATAATTTTTTTAATTTTAAGCAAAATTCTACTAATGCAATTAGCAGCATTTGAATTCCCCCTTGTTTCTGCAGATTAAACTCGTGCTGAAACGCACCCCTCCTACACTGTGTCCACAAGGAGTTTGACGTTTCATTTAAATCATGAAGGAAAAAAACATTGCCATACAAATATTTGAGGAATTGAAAAAAACATACATCAAAAAATGTATGCATAAGGCAGGATTAAGCACCAGCTCAGCCATTTGCAGACGTTTTGCTTCAGTGTTAGTTGAGACCCCACATGGAAGTGACACTGATTTGAGAGGGTGACGTTCAACCCGCACGTCTGTCTACATCGCTCTGTGGACTTTCAGTCATTTGAATTGATTGGCTTGGAGGAAGGAACTTTACTGGTTTGCCTTATTACTATAGGGAATACAAAACTATAATCAATGCTCAGATATTATTTCATCCATCTAAAAATGTCACAGAAAAGAAAGTCAGCCTGCCATTTCTCAGTACAATATGAAAATGAAAAAACTTTCATATTTTCAATATTATTGAATGTAGATAAAATATAGGCCAATAATTTGGGGTATACTAACATGAATTTTCATTCAGCCATTAAGACAATATTTTTGTTTTCTGTATGATTTTACCTAGTTGCACACATATAAGCTTCGTTCTTTGGTGGACATATCTCAATTCCTGATGCGAACTGCACAGGTACACATTTTCCTTATTAATATGTAGTCTACTCTTTAAAATGTAGTCGTCTATGAAAAAGTTATATGACAAGAATTAATGTGCATCTTCTATAATAATTTGTTTCTTTGTAGTTAATTGAGGGAAAGCATAGATAACTCAAATATTATAACAGGGAATTTTACCTTTTCTAATGCTAAATTAACATATCTGCCAGTGACAAAAATGTTTGATGTTATCAATAGGTTAAAACAACAACGTTGACTTGATGGCGTGTTTTAAATGTTCTTCATGCGATATATTAATTTATAATGCAATATTGGTTTAGTGGCAACTCTAGCACTGCTAGAATGAAACTGTAATGTTGATTAGGCCCAGTTGCAGTGATGCCAAGATTATTAGTGTCTCCTAAAAACCTGCCTCTGAGATGTTCTGTCGCGATGGAAAGTATTCCAGGCAGATTAAAGGCTGCAGGATACATATGCTTTTAAAATGCCGCATGCGTGTACACTCCCTTTTTGGGGAAGTCAGCTTACTGTGTGTTACTGCCTTAAAAACATAAAAACATAAGACAGCAGGAACCCAGTGCTTCCCAATTTCCCCTAAGCTGTTATTGTCCCTGACCTGACTATTCATAGATTCTGTATGCGCCACTTTCGTTTGGTATTGTCAATTTTATTGTACAATTACCTGCTTGAGAAACTCATGTACGGAGAGGCGCCTTACAGAAATTAAATTATAATTCTACTCTAAATCCTAGATTATGTGGGAATGTGCCTTTTCTTTACCTTAATGTTTAATTCACTTTTAAATTCATTTTGCCTAAAATTTTTAGATCAAGCATCTGCAAGGTGAGACCTTTTGTGCTAAGCTTATTTTAGAGCAAGAAAATTGTTTGGAAATATATGATCTGTAAAATATCTTTGTCAGAGCTATAATTGCTGTCTAGCATTATGCAGTGTTTCTATAATGGGTCTCAAATTTCAAACAAATTGAAGGTAATCACTGAAGAAGCCACAATTCAGCAGTTACTAATGGTTACGTCTATTTACATAATAACTTAGGTGACCCGAAGATGCGCCATGGAACCTTTCCTAAACCTTTGAACAGCAATGTCTCTTTGGGAAACAGTCTATCTATCTCTGCAACTTCTGTTTTTCGGCAGTAAAAACGCACATAACATTGCAAACTAGATATAGGGTAGGTGGCAGGAAATTATTAATGGTGTGAACTTCATTAGAATTTCAATAACAAAAAAGGAAGCAAAATAAATTGGTGTGATGTGAATGCATAGTTAAGATACTTTTGCACAGAAAAATATTAGCCTTTTCAGTTGAGAAGAAAAGAACTGATGAGACACATTTGATGTGATTTCCACTTCTGTTCTTTCACAGAATTTAATGTGGCAGATATTGTTAGTCGAAAGCAATAAAAATATCTGATTTCTCCTTAGCAAAATGCCACAAGAATGGAAAAGTAAGTATCCAATGTATATAATACTCATATGAAACCAATAGAGAAACAACTACATGCCCACAGAGAGAAAAAGACAATTAAATTATGTGGAAACAGCCTAAATGCCCACCACCCAGGAATGGATTAACAAGCTGTGGTATATGTACACCATGGAATACTATTCAGCCATTAAAAACAATGGTGGCACCTGTGGCTCAGTGAGTAGGGCGCCAGCCCCATATACCGAGGGTGGCGGGTTCAAACCCAGCCCCGGCTGAACTGCAACAAAAAATTAGCTGGGCATTGTGGCGGGCGCCTGTAGTCCCAGCTTCTCGGGAGGCTGAGGCAGGAGAATCACAGAAGCCCAGGAGCTGGAGGAGGTTGCTGTGAGTTCTGTGACATCATGGCACTCTACCCAGGGCGGTAAAGTGAGACTCTGTCTCTACAAAAAAACAAAACAAAACAAACAAACAAACAAAAACAATGGAGACTTTACAGCCTTTGTATTAGTCTGGACTGAAGTGGAACGCATTATTCTCAGTAAAGCATCACAAGAATGGAGAAGCATGAATCCTATTTACTCAATTTTAATATGAGGACAATTAAGGACATAGTGGGGCTGGGGGAAGGGGAGAGCAGAGAGAGAAAGAAGGAGGGAGGGGTGGGGAAGGAAGAGCAGAGAGAGGGAAAGAGGGAGGGGGGTGGGGTCTTGGTGTGTGCCCCACCTTTTGGGGGCAAGACACCATTGCAAGAGGGACTTTACTTAGCAAATGCAGTCAGTGTAACCTGGTTTCTTGTACCCTCAATGAATCCCCAACAACAACAAAAAATAATAACATTAAAATAAAAAAAATTGATTTAAGTGGGGGTGACGGTGGAGAGGAAGGAGGAGGGAGTGAAGCAGAGGAGGAGGGAAGGGGATTGGTAGCTCTCACCTAACAGGTGCAAGGGAAAGGTATACGGTACCCCCCCCTCCCCGGGTGAAGGGCTTGCAAACAATGAAACCCAATCATTAGTACCCTCATATTAATCTGAAATAAAAAAAATCTGATTATGACACATGATATAGAGACAGAATAAGCATATTACATTAAGTCAGTCATTTGGTTCATTCGTTTAGAGATTTTTCAGGTGAAATAAAGTATACATTATCCCCAGTTTAATTCCCTCAAATCTCCTTCCAGACTGAACTTAATAAATAGAAGATTTTTTTTCATGGGAAACAAATAAGCAAAAGAAAAAAAAAAAAAAGCTAGGTTACTTTGTCATTGCTTACTAGAAGTTCATGGTAGAAGTTCTAATAACCTTTAACTTTTTTTCACAATAAATAAATAAGACTTTCTTAGCTAAAACAAGGTTATGTAAGGTTACAGAATGCAGGTATTTATAAAACTTGGAATAAGCATATCAGATTTTTGCTGTTTGTATTAAAATATGTGTTTTACTAGCAAACTATAGAAAATAAGATCCTTCATCAATTTTCAGATAAAGTAGATTTTCTGCAAGTGTCCTGCAGTGTGACTGCTGCCTTCAGCACAGGGCCAGGGACTGTCATGGAAAGCGGGCGGACGTGCTGCAGGCCTGTCCAGTCCAGGGCAGGAGGGACGTGAGTGAGGGTCTCTAGCCTTCCGACCGCCATTTGCTGAGCGGGGCCTGGTGGGGTGGAGTTGTGTGCTGGATAAGTCCTACACCCCTCACTAACCAGGGTCGTCACTTGACACAGTGTGCTGAGTTTGCAGCTCTGTCTTCGGTCAGATCACCTCCGCCACCATCCCTCTGTGAACTCCTCTGTGTTGTGAAAGTAGAGAATCCCTTTCCTTGTCCAGTTGTAAGTCAGAGTTTGCCAAAGTGAGAGTATCCAGTTTGGATGAAGGAAGAGCAGACATTATCCAGACAGCAGATGCAGGCGGACAAAATACGGGTTCACTGTGGGTTCCCTCAGTGGCACTGACTGGTGGCCCCACTGGGCACACCCCACCTCTGTGCCACTGCCTGAGACAGCTGAGGGGAGCACGCAAAAGGGCAGGGACACGTTCCTTGTTTTCAGAGGTCATACAGAATGCTCTTTCCTAGATTAAAATTGTATTCTCAAACTGTTTACAGTAGTCTCAGTTGCCCTGCCTTGTCCTTGTGAAGTATGAATACCTTTGTATGAAGTTATTGAAATTTTAGAGGTGTTGGTTACTATCATTACATTAATCTAATTAATAGATATCACAATATTAAAGAAATTCATAAAAATTCTGAAAGCAAATGAAAATATTTGCCCTCCTAAAGTTTATCATATTTTTTTTCTTTTGGTCATGTCCCTTTTCATTTTTAGGCATTAGGTAGTATTTACTCTAATTTGAATATTTCTCCAAGCCACATATTTAATGCAAATGATTTATGCTAAGCCAAGATAGTTAATTCATCCATATGTGATTGAAATTCTTTTTTTTTTTCTTTTAGTGTTTGTTTTTTTAATTTCAGAATATTACACACATTCTGGGGGGTATACACATTTTGGTTACATAGTTTATTTTTGCATATTTCTTTTTTTTTTCCCTTTTTTTTTTTTTATTGTTGGGGATTCATTGAGGGTGCAATAAGCCAGTTACACTGATTGCAATTGTTAGGTAAAGTCCCTCTTGCAATCATGTCTTGCCCCCAGAAGGTGTGGCACACACCAAGGCCCCACCCATGATTGAAATTCTTAACCACAGGCAATCCGCTTATCACACTTCTGTTGCTAACTCCTTTATTTTTGAATATTTATAAAATAAAGCACTATGCTGTCTTAATCCTTATGTGAAATCTCTTTCTTGAACAATTTAATTTAAAAAAATGTATCTTGTAAAGTCTTATGACTCTTTTTTGAAGTAGAAAAGAAGTAGACGATAGATGAATTCTCAGAGAAATTTTCTCAAATCTCAATTTTCTAATTCGCATGGCAAAAAGGAAAAGGTAGAAATAAAATGCAACTGATCTATAAAAATAGTGGTTGGCACAAGACAACAAAACTTAAATGTTGGAGAAATGACAAATAAGTTAGGATTTTTTGAAGGACTGAGTGACTATCTATGACGGATAGAACTGAGTACCTAAACAAAAAAGTGAAATCACTTCAAATAAATAATAGAGGACACCTTACTACTTGAATATAAAATTAAGCTGAAAAAATCTTTTCTAAATAGAAATTATAAATATATAAAATATCATATTTTATTTTTAGGACCAAGAAAAATAGATAACATATCTAGGAATAATCTTTGCAAGATATGTGTACAATAGATAGGAATAATTTTTTTAAGTGATACCGAGGGACATGTACAAGATTTGAATAATAAAAATAAATCCTATGCTTGTACAATAAAATCTCTATATTATTAAAGGCATTTTCCCAGAAATTACCCCATGGTCTTAATAGACATTAATAAACATGTGGAAGGATTATTTTTATATATAGGTTTCATAGACCTTATGAAAGAGAACTGTGTAAGAATAGGTGAAATATTTTCAAAACGAAGGATGAGCTTAAACCACAACTATTGATGTTAAACATATAATAGAAAGAAATGGTAATTAAAACAGTATGATGCTGGAATTCAACTCCTGGCCAAGATAGAGAAACGTAGAATACCTTTATACTCCTGCCCAAAAGAACCAAAAAACTTAGACTAAATATGAAAAATCAAGATATATGTAGCAGACATTGAGATGTTGAGAAACGAAGGATGTAATTCATTAGAAACAAGAAAAAATGAGGTGAACAGTGAGGTTTCCCCAGCTTCCTGCTTGGGAAGTGTCTTCAGGCCATGGTGTGAGGACTGGCAGCCAAGGGCGGCCTGTGAGGGAGATGAAGCAGGTAAAGGGAGAGATATTAGGAGATTTTCAGAGGATTCCCCTCCCATATTCAGCAGGCACGGATTAGCACATGCACGTAAAGGAAAAACCAAGGCTCAGAAAAGAACCCCATGAAATTCTGAGAGGGATCTATGTCCTTGGCACTCATGTGAGGGAGGAAAGAGTGTCCTCCCCAATAGCCAGACCAGAAAACTCCACCCCTCGGCGGTGGTTGGATGGAATATCTAGAGGGGTCTTTCCCCTCAGGGTGTGGATTAGCTCTGGACCCGGTAAGGCTCTTGTCCCTGCCTTCACATCTTAAAAGCAAGAACCAAAAGGATCAAAGAGTTTCCAAATAATTTAACTGCATCAGAACTATTCTCAAGACATTTATAGGAACGCAGGTGAAGAGAAGCATTTTTTATAAGTCAAAAGCAGCATTGTAAAAAACACAGATGGATACAACCACATGCTTTTTTAAAAATGCAACAACAGATAAACACAAATACAGCTAACGACAAACTGGATAAATATTCACAACATATACACCAAACAAAGGATGGGTACTGTCTCCGTGTGTTCATTTTATTCACTAGAATTGAGAGAAAAGAACATGTGATTTCAGATGTCAGTAATGCACTTCAGGATCCAATAGGATACAGGGTGAGCAGACTTGGTTGACATAGACAAGACGGACAGAAGGGAAAAGCACCCTGGGCAAGCTGGACGACTGGGCCGAGATGAGGGTCTCCAGAAATAAACAGTGCTATGTAAAAGGAATTTTTGCAGGCAAGGAAATCTGCTTAGTGTAGAGCCAAAGAGAGTTGGAGCCTGTCTGTTTTAGAGTAAACCTGCATATACCATGGGAGAGCAAGCGGAGACCTCTGCCCACTGTCCAGCATCTCCTGGTCGTGAATGCTTGTGCAGCACTGTGTTCCCGTGACAGAGTACTTGGCAAGTGTGTGGACTGGTGGAAGGGTTTCCTCTGCCCTCTTCGGACCTTTGTCAACATCACTCATGGCAAAGATATCAGCACTACTCTGCCTCTGGGAGATCTCCAAGAATGTCCAGGTTGCTAAGTTTTGTTTTGTCCTTGGCATGTCTAGATTTTACTATCTTATGGCTAAATGAATAATAAAGGGAGAGTCTTCTAAGCTCCGTTATCACTTTAAGAAAATGTGACTAATTGATACTATCAGGAAAAGCTCTTCAAATGATTTAAGGTGTTCAAAAAGTATGAAAAAGCATAGCTGTTAATAAAAGCAAAGTTACTATGAAGTTACAGAGAAGTATGGTCTAAGAAAATCAACTGTTCAGCATCACATTTCAGTGAAAAAAAGTGAAACACAAGATGGTAGCCAAATTTCCTGGATTCCAGAGACAAATTGCTGCATCATCTGGGGGACCTTCTACGCCCTGTGTAACAACTGCACAGACAGGACAAGGGGAAGGTCAGGGCCTGAAGGCTGCCAGTGTCACGACAGAAACACTGTTGTAAGCAGTTGCAGATTCTCAGTGCCAGGTGGTAATAGTGTAATTTAGGAAAATGGTATAATTTAAACTATTAAATTTATTAGTTATGAAGGTCATTAGTTGTTAAAGTTATCCCCACAGCATTTTACTTTGTAATTTGAGTATCTTCATTGACTCAGCTATATGCCATCCTTCATCCCAGGATGCTATCTGCTGTGTTAATACTGTTAATTTCAACTTCCTGTGTGGACAATGACTAACTATTAATCTGAGAGGCATATTATGAAACAAGTCATTTGCTTCTGTACAGAACTGTTCCTACTGGAAAACCTGGTCCCGTGGTTAATACCCATGGAAAAGAGAAGGCGAAACTGTCTCTTTATTGTGATGCTTTACAGTACGCAAACAGAAGAACAAATTGGAGGAAAATGCGCAAAAAGAAAATTAATTCTATTTGGGGTTAATAACAGTAATGCACACTTCTTTCTCCTGTCACGGTTAAATGCATTCTATACAGTGAAATCCACATACTTACGATCACATTTTTGTATTCTCAAAAGTTTAAATGTAAGATCTCATATAAGCCATAAAGTATAATATTCAGATTCATAGTCACATACAGAAAGAAAATGATCATTTAAATTATGTGATTTTAACGACTGGAACTGTGTCAGGAATCCAACCTAATAGATTCCCCAAGGTCCTTCCACAACTCCACTGAAAATTATAACCAACAACCAGCCCTGCCAGCCAGCCGCCCCAGTCTAAGCACGCCTTCACCGCCTAGGAGGGCTGCTGCACGTTGTCTAACTCTTAGGGTGTTGTACCCTCTTAGGATATTGAACAAGATTTACATAAAGCAGGAAAATTACCAAAGAACATTATTTTGCTGTTAGAAACTGCTTAGACTATTTCTCTGAGATTTTTCAAAGATAGTTAATTTCAACTTCCTGTATGGACAATGACTATTAATCTGAGAGACATATTACGAAACAAGTCATTTGCTTCTGTACAGAACTGTTTTTAGTTAATTTTCAAAGATAGCTAATTTAGCAGCTGTTTGACAGTATTCTCAGCATACATATATTCGGTAAATTATAGAAAATATTTTTGAGACTTGGACATATTTCTGTATTGTGAGTTCATTCCTAGTGGCTGACTTCCACTGAATTAGTAGGGAAAAAAAAAACATGAAAATAAGACGAGATTCTAATAGAAAGAAAAATGCTATGAAAAGCAATGTAGGACACAGGCCCTCTACGTATAATCAGGTATGATTCAGCACATCTTACATCCCTATAAAAATGCAATTCTGATGAGTTGTCAATCACAGAAGTGGTTATACTAAGGTTTATGTTGCTGATCTTTCCTGAACTCTAACCTGGTATTAATGCCTAGGTATGAATTATTTACTAGACCATATTCCATCTTGTCTCTTAAGCAACATTCACCTCCGAGACAAAGCGGGTTTCTGATGCCTTCTGCAGACAGATTTTTTAATAAGGCAAGAGAACTGAACGTGCTCTCATCACGGTGTGGAGAGCCTCAGAAGCAGCACGGGAGAGAGGGGGGAAGGCTGCTGCTCCTGCAGTCAGATGAGCGCCACCTGAGCCTAGAGCTGCCTGGCTAGGAAAAGGCTCAGATCTAGGCTTAATGAGCCACCATCCCCAGAGAATGTCACGGGTATTAGAGACTAATTCCTGGGACTGGACTTTGGAAGAAAGACAGAGATAGAGAGATGGAACATGAACTTGAAGGATGAAGAAGTTAAGTGTGCCCAGCAAAGGTGAAAACACAATTTGGTGAGTTGGAGTTTGTGGAGGGGAACTTAAGGCCGGCTAAGTGGAAATATGGATTAAGTCCTTTGCAGAGACTGACTCATTTCATCTTCTCAGCAGTATTATAAGTCAGGGCAACTGGGAGTTTGGTCAGCCAGCATGTCTTAAGCAACACAACTGATCAGACCTTGCATCCGTGGGAAACCTTGCCCATGAAGATACCAACACCCCTCACCGTTTTCAAGGTTGGGCAAAGGTAAGGGCCTGGTGAGGCTGAGGGAGAAGGGAGGTTGCAGCTCCAGGAGTCTAGCAGGGCTGGAATAGAGGCCGCCCGTCAAGTCTGGGGAGGCCAGTGGACAGAGAGTGGCAAGAGGGATGACCGTGAGCCGGATGATTAACATGAAGTCCCATTCCAGTTTAATGAGCTGCCCACCTTTAACGCCATCCTCCTGTTCTACCTACTGTGTTCAGTAGCGTGAGTGACAGTATCAGTCAAGGGAAAGCAACCAGATGGCGACAAAAAAACAAAACAAAACAAAACAAAAACCAAGCAGCACCTGGGGCAGGGGATTGAGGACTAATGATGAGACAAAACTGGGATAATAGGCCTGGTTAACTTCCTTCCCCTCAGCTCATTCAAGAGAATTAATATTACCAAGATGAGCTGAGTATCCCATTAACTCTATTTTCTATTAGAAAATTTGTCTCCCAGCAGTGAAAAGGAATCACCAGTGAGAAGTGTTTCTAACCGTTATTCTGTACACGTAGTTTATTTATTTACCCCAGATGACTCAGTCTTGGGGTAGACTCCAAATTAATAGGGCATTCTAAGCAAAACCCTTCTGGCAAAGTCAAAAGTGTAAAGGAAACTTTGTACATTTTTCTCACTCCAAGTTCGATTAGGAATCAGCACTCCTGATTTCTCCCAGGTAATTGCTCCCAGACCACATCTCCTGATTTCATTCCATGGTTTTGTGTGTCTCCAGCTGTGTGGAGAGGAACCTGGTCTCGCCATGTAGAGGGGGTGGCATTCAGACCCCCACTTCCCTTCCTGTGCCTGTGGCATGCCATACTTCTTATTTGCTTTCCAAGATGATACCCAATCAGAGCATGACCTTCCTGAGCCTACAGTGATGAAATGTAGATTTTTTTCCAGACACAAGGGCTTTGCAGGAATGGAGTGAGCAGAGGTCATTTCCTGGGAAAGGGCAGACCCGGCGTCTCTGCTCTCCTGCTGGCCTCTCCACCCCTGGGCTCCTTTCCTGTGACTGGTGAGATCCCCTGCCTGGGGGCCAACCTCCGGGGGCAGGGTATGAAGGAAGCAGCTCAGCCGGCCCTGAGCCTGCCTCATCCTGGCCACATGTGCTATCCAGGAGGTCTGGTCCAGTTTCCCAGAGGATGGCCTGAGGGTATGGGGAGTTGGCTTAGTGGTACAATGAGTATTTCTTTATGGGGTCTCTTCCCTGTGGGTCTACCGCTCTCTATAGCTTCTCCAAGTTGTCATGAGCACAAGAGGGTAGCATTCAGGAATTGGAGACCTGCCTGGCCATCAGCACCCCTGCTTCTCACTCGCTCAGCGAATGAGGGCATTTACTCACTTGCACAGGCAGATAAGGACAGTGACGAACTCAGGTATCTCCTTCCTGGGCACCCCTTCCAGGATTGAGAAGTCTAAAAACCCTTCAGTAAATTCAGAAAACTAAAGAAAATCCTACAGATAGTGTCAGTCTGCTCCGCTGCTTCCTTTAATGTTGGGTAGCCCAGGAGATCACATGGTTTTGGGGTTTGTTTTTATAGTAGACACATAATAAGCTTTTAATTTATCTTATTGAAATTGAAAAGAGGGAAGTGAAAAAATAAAATGCCAAAAATGTCCTCACAAATCTTCCAGAGAAAAATTGAAACTCTGTATTTTGGCAACTTTGCTTAAAAACAGAGTTTGAATGAACTATTCCTTCTTTTTCATAGAAAAATAGTGCAATTGAAAGGCTGATAGTTTATCAGAACTTTACCTTGCTCTCTCAGCCCATTTTAATCTCATGTATGATGTTCACATATTTCTTGCCTTTTCAGAGTTGCTTTTAATGTGTTGTAGAAGAATGTCTGATAAGGAAAGTTTAAATTCAGAATATGACACCAGAAAGGCCACCGTGAATCTGACCTGCTTTAACCTTGCCAAGAGTCATCAGCCAAGACCCATTTGCCAGACCTCACTCAATAGTTTAAAATTACTCCACTGATTGCTTTTGATCATGTGTTATAACAGTTTTAATAGAATATGCTATGAGAAATGGTGGTAATTATGACAGTTTTAGTATCGGTAGGGAACTTATCTAAAAGGCATCCATATTTAGATGTCATAAATTATTTGAATAACATGAATGTGAAAATAATTTCCTTTCTCAATGTGTTAGGTACAGGAGAAAATAAAACAGTGAGGGGAATGAAATGTAATAGGGTGTATGTTCCTATTCTTAAAGCTGATTTATTCTGACAATTTTTTTTTTCATTACTAGACTGAGCTGACACTCCCCGTGTCTGCGTGACTTTACTGGAGCAATTCTGCAAGGGGGAAATAGCTTTGTATTTGACATACAGATGTTGTCACTTATTTTTAGTTACTGCAATAATGAGTAAAAAGAAGTATGAAACTGTAAGTTATTTTTGAAAATTAATCATTAGTAATGTTACTTCTACAGATCATTTTATCAACAAAACATTGTATAATTTAAAATGGTATCTACGCACAGTGGCTCACACTTGTAATTTCAGCACCCTGGGAGGCTGAGATGGGTGGACTGCCTGAGCTCAAGCGTTCAAGACCAGCCTGAGTAAGAGCAAGACCCCCTCTCTACTAAAAATAGAAAAACTAGGCAGGCAGTAGGGCAGGTGCCTGTAGTCCCAGCTACTTAGGAGGCTGAGGCGGGAGGATCACTTGAGCCCAAGTTTGCTGTGAGCTATGACACCATGGCACGCAAACCCAGGACAATTGAATGAGACTCTGTCTTAAAACAAATGAATAAATAAATAAATAAATAAATAAATAAAGTGTTTCAAGTAAAATAAATTAACTTGAATCAACTTGAATCTCTTCTTAGTCCCAAAAGAAGTTACTATTGATAGGAGATGTTAATTCTCTTTCCAGAAGGATCTAGGTGTATCTGTACCTCAAAAAGGCTAGTGTGTCTATTGGCATACTTCATCTTTTAGTAGGAAAAATGCCCTTGAAAGTATCAAGGATATTATACTATTAAATTTTTTCGGAAGATAATTTCAAGTGTTCATGCATCAATTTCAACAACTGGGAGGAAAACCAAGAGTTTATATGTCCACGTGTGTTCAATAAATCATCGCAGCACTGACAAAAAGGAAAGAATGAATCCCTTTGGGCAAATGTCTACGCAAAAAGTCATAATTGTTGTCACAAAAAGGGAAGTAGAACTTAGAAATTGCCATCACCAACACAATGTAAAGGCATATGGCGTCCCTCTGGGGGAAAGGCTCAGGTGTAACTTGAACTTCACCTTCAAAATAAATACTGTGTAACCTAAACATTTGTACCCTCATATTAATTACATTAATGAAATTAAAAAGAAAAAAAGAAATTGCCATTACCAGTGAGAGAAAAGGAAGATTTTGGTTGCAGAGCAGTGCTAACTCTATTGTCATAGAGTTAAAAAAAAAACAACAGATGGAAACAGTTAAGCATTGATAATCTTTATGATGTTTCTCTGCATATCTGTATATACTAAACTTCTACATAAGGTGATATGCCCACTATACCAAAAGATAAATGTAAAACATAACAATAAGTGAGAGTTTATAAATTCTTCTAAATGTATTCCAGATCTTTGAGGTTGTTTAAAGCCCAGCATATGATCGTCAGTATGACAATTCATCACATGTACCTAAATGTAAGTACCATATGGGTTTTTAGCATATTATTGATCTGTTATGTAAAACATCAGCTCTTACAAAGTTAAAAAATAAATTACCAAAGTTTGAACTCACAGGGTCATTGGTTCTGGAAAAAAGTTCACAGTCATTGCAGAAACTAATGAAAAATGACCTTTGCTTTTATCCTATTCTTAACAAATTAACTTATTCAACTTTCAGTATCAGCTTCACCAAGCCTCTACTAGGTTGGCCTTCTTGTTGATAGAGAAACTCCATTGGCCCCTTTCTCATGCTTTGCATTTTTTTATCAACTCAAAAAAAAAAAAAAAAAAAGATTTGCTCATTACAGGATAATCTGACTCCCTGGAGGCTCAAATAGTATTTGGTAAACAAGAGAAACTTCCTATATGAACTAACTGTCCTTTTGTCATTTCCTAACAAGTTATCCAAGTTTCTCCAGAGCATTAATTGTGACATTGCATTTTCAAAGAAGCCTTCTGAAAGCATTTTGATGGGAATCCTCTTGGTTTTTCTTTTACCACATTTGACTACAGGATATATTAAATTATTATCTGTATACTTGCGTTAGACCAGGGATCGGCAAACTCTCGAGAGTGGGCCAGATCCAGCCAACCCTTCTCCATCTCACTGTCCATAGCTGAGTTCATACTATGATGGCACAGCCAAGTAGTTGCAAAACACCTATGTATGGCCGCTGTAGTCTAAATATGTTTACTATCCGACCCTTTGAAGAACATGTTTGTTAAACTGCCTTAACTAAATTGGAATTATATCATTGCTGTCTATTACTACCACCATCATTTATATGTGAATGGGGGCCGGGGAGATTTCTTATTCTTTTTTGAGGAGTTCATAATAATTTGCACATGTTGGAAGGTTGACAAATATTTTTCTGATTCACTACCACCCACTGATATTTATAATTTTAAATGAGTCAATCACGAAGTCATAGAAATGGGCTGCCGGGACCCTGGCTTCATAGAGAATGGCTGGCAAACCATGACAGATTGAAGGGAATTAGTACAAGTTGTACTGAAATAAGAGTGGGAGTTAAAGCAAAAACACAGCAAAGCAGAATATGCCAATATTTTGAGACTTTCACTTTTCTACATCAACTTACTACAAATAGTTCTAAATTTTTACTTAGATTTTTTGAACAATAAACATCTGATTTTCCCCCATGAAGTTAGCCACAGCAAGTGAGTTAATACAGAGAAATTATTAGAGATTATAATTAATGATTATTTTCAAAATTTGTGACCTTTATGCAAACACATTCCTCAACTCTTCTATATTTACAGTGTTTTTGAAATTTGTTTTATAAGTTTATTTTTTTAATGATCCTAATATTGTTTAATATTGCTTTGTGCACAGGATAATATTAATGGCAATTAATGGTGAGAGAGCAACAAAGTTCTATGTTGAGGGGGCAGGGTAATTAACTTTAAAACTTTAAAGATATTGGATAAGGAAGATATGAATACAAGAGTGAAAAGTAATTTCTTAAAAGAAAATTTTAAAAGTAACATTTTCTGAGGGAATAGGGACTTTCTATGTAGAGAGAAACTAATTTTCCCACAAAATGATTAGCATCCAATGTTAAAATTTATAAATATACCTCTGTTCTCAATGTTCATCTCCAAGAACTCATTGCTCTGGGGGCGTGGAGGGCTAGTTCTTCTCTAACTACTTGTAAGGTCAAATTCTAGCGTCATTCCTCTGTTCCAGTCTAGTCTTATTGTTAAGATATTTTCCTCTGATTGGTTCCAACCCATTTATTATTTACCAAATAACCCCTACAGTTGATTTTACTCTAATCACCATGCCAATATGTATACACGATCTTGGGAAAGTCATTATATCTAAACTAGAAAGTACACAAAAAAATTACAAGAAACGAAAATCAGGTTTGAAGATAGATGTGACGATGGTATTGTGGATTTTGTATTAATTGTCCAGTGGAAGAAAAGTAATGTAGAGACAGGCTTAATTAAATCTTAACGTTTGTGTATGGGCATATATTTGTTAATTTCTCCCACCATCTATGGAAGCTTAAAATTTACTTTGAAAAGGTTGAAATGAATACAGGCTACAAAGAGATAGCACCGCGCGTTTCTCCTCTCTGAGCATTCCCTTCAGTGATTCCTTTTTTATTCTACATCTCTGCATTTTTATTTGTACCTCGATAAACCCCGTATGTCATTTTGTTTCTTTTAACAAAGCAAAATTTCTAGTTAGCAAGTGTACATAATGAGAAGTTTGGAGCTTTACTCTTCATTTTTTATGAAATTTCCGATCTCTTTGAATTGTTTATGAAGGCAGATGTATACTCAGACACCTTCTCCTGGTTCGAATTTTATTTTATTACTGCAATGTTAATGAGAATTCAAATTTATTTTATGTACCCCTTCAACAGTGTCAAAATAATTGAACACAATCGTGTGCTTGTTATTCTTATTTGAGGCCAGCCATGGCTTTGCTTCCAGCATTTTGAAATGATAGCATACTCCGTTCACCTAAAAGAATCAAGCAAGTAGCTTGTAGGATATTTTAGGTCTTTGCTGGATTTCAATGGGAAAGAATGGGTGGATCAAATAACTCATTTCTCTGGCTTGTCACCGCCACATGATAAGTTCTACGATCCTTAAATTTTCCACTCTCTAGCAGGGATCTAGCTGGCTGCCTGTGGCCGGTGCCTGAGACTCTGATAAAAGTCATGGCTTCTCAGCCAGTTACTGCGACTCTGGGGGATTTTGCCCCAGCATCTCTACCACAGGGCAGCATCATATTGGTTGTGGTCACCTTCTTTCTGCAGAATCACCTTGGTCCACAAGAACAAGATGAGAAACTAAGGTAGATTTAGAAAAGCAGATAGTGCGTCAGAGGAACATTCCACATTCAAGGTGCAAGAACTGTGGCCCCTTCATAGGAGGAGTCTGGCTCTTGGTTCAAAACCTCTTATGATTCTAGAGCCCTGACCCAAGGCAACTACAAAGGATCTACCCAGCAGGCCCCAGGGGGAAGCTGTCCTCCCTACACCAGTCTTGGGGCATAGCCAAAGCCTGCATCCTGCCTGGGGCGTTCCGGGGCAGGACTCAGCCCCTCCAGCCAGTAACACCCTTTGGGGTGCTTGCATTCCCAGTCGCCCCCCCTTCATTCCTACGTGTGGGACTACTGTTTCCCACTGCAGTAACTGATTAAAGCTTAACCCTTCCTTTCTGGCTTATTGCTTTAATTGGTTTCTCTGAAGTGAAGTAACTCGGGAATGGAAAAACAAATACCCCCGCTTTGTCAAGTGGAGGCTAAGTTATGGCTGTGCGTGGTCTCCAGGGGTGAATAGCAGTCACTGAAGACTCCGAGGCTGGGAGGCAGGGGAGGGATGAGAAATTCCCTACTGCAGTGGCCCCCAACCATTCCAGGACCAGGGACTGGTTTCATGGAAGACAATGTTTTCCATGGAGTGTGTGGAGGCTGGGGGAGTGTGTGTGTGTGTGTGTGGGGGGGGGTAGGAGAGCTCAGGCACTGATGCAGCAGTGGGGAGGGGCTGGTGGCTGTCAACAGAGACCAAGCGGCTTTGCTGATTCCCTGGCTGCTCGCCTCCTGCTGTGTCTTGGTTCCTAAAGTTCACGAATCTCATGGTGGCGGGGATGGGGGTAGGGGTACGGGGGAGGCAGTCCACTGCCTGGAGGGTGGGGGCTGCAGACCTGTTGGGTACAGTGTGCGCTATGCAGGTAATGAGGACATGCAAAGCCCAGACCTCGGCGCTATACAATAATGTCCATGTAACAAAACTGCACTTGTACACTCTAAAAATATTTCAATAAAAAATAAAATAGATTAAAAATTTTTTAAAATCTAAAAAAAAAAATTAAGAAGTTGCTGAACTAACATAACAATGTAAAGCCAATGCCTTAAAGATAACTTTCTCCCCAGAACACTAAACCAATTCCAAATTGTCACTTTTGCTTATATTTTCTACATACTCGAAGCCATGTTCCAGATGCTTACTTTTTTTTTTTTTAATTTTTTTTAGAGACAGTCTCACTTTGGTGCCCTCAGTAGAGCACAGTGGCACCACAGCTCACAGCAACCTCCAGCTCTTGGGCTTAGGTGATTCTCTTGCCTCAGCCTCCCGAGTAGCTGGGACTACAGGCACCCACCACAATGCCCGGCTATTTTTTGTTGCAGTTTGTCTGGGGCCGGATTCAAACATGTCACCCCCAGTTTATGGGGCTTGTGCCCTACTCACTGAGCCACAGGCACCCCCCTAGATGCTTACATTTTTTAATGCTTTTGGAGAGCTTAGGTATCAAAGAAATGACTTTTATTTATATAATAGTTCATAAATCTATTTATGAAAGTTACTGAAACAAATGTCCCCAAGATGTAGCATGCAATATAACCAGTGTGAAACAGGTGTTACATGTACTTTCTTTGGCTCATAATATGAGCAAACATTTACTGAACATCGACTATGTCCAGTGAATAGCTGATTCTTTCTCACACGTATCATGACATTTAACCTCACAACAACCCTGTCAGGAAGATTGCGTCAGCACCTTTCGGTGTTCAGAGAAGTTAAATAATTTATCCTAAGCCACACAGTGAGGCTGTGCTATGGCAAGATAGAAAGCCAGTGTTTTAACCATTCTTCTCAACCACTTCCCAATAGGATCATGAACGTTTTCTGCCGTGTTTTTTTTTTTTTTTTTTACCTTTATTATAAATTCAAATGAAGTTCTATACTTCAGAACCAGCCCCAACTCCACAGGTAGAACTGGGCGTCGGTTATGAATTTAGAACTGTTTAACATTCCTCTAAAAGAGCTTAATAAGAGCTGTTATTTGCTTTTCATCCTTTATTCTGTGGATTTTGCCTGGAGGGGCTGCTTTTGGCAATATGCCCACCTCAACTGCCCACTGCAGCACCTGCACAGCCGCCTGGAGAGGCCCAAAGGTCTGCGGCTCAGTGATGCTGTGGACTTGTTAACAAGTGTCCATCTGTTCCATGAAACAAAACAAAACAAAACTTTTAAAGCAGATAGCATACTTTGTTTAAATCATACTTAATGCCCTCAAAATTGCCAGTTTTCATTTTAATTATCTGCAGACATTTCTGGATCTATGATCTTTAAGCTCAGGCAAATGGAGTAATTGCAAATGTATTTTTTAATTGCATGATATACTTTTAATGTCTATGCATATAGAAAGCCGTAAACAAAACTCAAACCATGTACATAGAATGCTCTATGGCGTTCTTCAGCTAAATGTAAATTTTCAAATCCATCCACATAAATACAAAAAATGCAAAATTCCTATGTTTCTGTATGTACCCTTATATTAATCTGAAATAAAAAAATCAATAAGTAAAGAAAAATTTTTTAAAATCTAAATTTGTTTCAAATAACCCTATGGCCCATTATAAGGATATGTGTGCGATCTATGTCAATAATATCTAAACTTAGGTGATCCTGCAGTTTACGGAGAATTTGGAAAATTTATATTCCCAAAGGTAAAGCTTTTCAAAATAGTTTAAAATGTTATAGAAAAGGACATTGAATGTATGTGCAGACTATTTTCTTATATTAATTATAATGAGATTAAAGGTCACTTTCCTTCACTTTAGCTTTCAAACCTGAACTTTATTTTATTCATTGTGTTTGATTAGAATGTACTGATTGAGCATGTATCAGTCTCGAAATTTAAAAAAATTGGATGAAAAATTAAAAAAACTTGAGCCAAAGAGCACTCACACAAATTTCAAAATCCTGTTGGCCTTTCCATAATGATCCTGTTAAAAACACTCTCAATTCACTGCAAAATTATTCCACACAACGAAAATCTCTGCATGGCGCAGCCATGTCATCAAAAGATGTTCAAAAGACTCTGTTAGAAATGGTTGTTCTCGTTGTATTTTATAACTTGCTAATTTGGAAACAGGAAAAAAAATATAATAAATATTCTCATTCAAGGCAAAAAGAATGATATATAGCTTGAAAAATAAAAGTGATACTTAATATAATGAAAAAATATTACTCGATATTAGAAAAATGATGAATGATGTTTATTTACTGGAAGTTAGAATAAAAGAGTACCTGGGGGCAGTGGAAGCATGATTTGCCAAACAGGTTACCTCTGGCCAAGAGCTGAAAAATTGGCCCATGAAGAAGCCATCTGTAGTCAGAGGATGCTGCCAATTTAAACGTCAGTATTATCAGTCCAACTGTAGGCAAACAATATCTTACAATTTTTGTAAAGTGAACCTGCTTATCAATCAAACAGCAACAAAAGTTTAAATCTCAATTCTGAAACACAGACACTTCATGATCAGATATCAATGCAGACTAACCACTCTCAGCTGAAGTTTTTTTTTTCTTTTGTTAATCTCTGGAAATAGGAATTTAAAACAGTTATTTTAAAACAAAATTAAAAAGCATTTATTAACACCCATTAAATGTAATAACTACTACTATTGATGTATAAGAAAAAATTGGAAGCGAGATGGGAATGACAAGCACCCACCTGTCTGTCCCACTGTGGTTTGGAGAAGAGGGTCTAGAAATTTACCATGTCCCAGACATAAGCACAGGAACCATCTACAAACACACACCAAGACTGTCCAGACATGTCCTGGCTTGTTTAATTGAAGAAAATGAGAAAAAATAGGACAGAATAGCCATCGGAGGGCTGTTCAGCAACACAGGAAGGGACACTGAGACGAGACATCAAGGCACTGCAGGAGAAACAGCATGTTGGGAAACCTTAGTCCAGGGCTTCCTAAGGGTCCGGGGGGTAAGGTGCCTTGCTAGCATTAATTCACAGACCAAAATCAGAACACAGGTGGTCTTTGAATAGTGAAAAGAATGGGTAAATCCTAGGAATAGAAATCCTATTTTTTCTAAATCTCCATTGTAACTGTAACATTTCTGGAACATCAACTACAGTCAACTTTTACTCTGTTAGTAAAATGTGAAACTCTCTTTCTGATGCTTGCTTTTTCAACTCAATGATATTTTTCAGCCCTTCCTTATTTACCTACATTTACTAATATTTAGCTCAGCAAGGAAAACCCATATGTTACTTAACAACATACAATAAATCCAGTGTTTACCACCTTCCTTAGGAGGCCTGGAAAAACCATAGCTGGTTTTGCTGCCCAAGCCAAAGATTCTCCCAGTGGAGCCTGGTTGTAACCTCAGCCACGCACCAACTTGCTGAACTGCCTTTTTCACCGGAGCTGTTTTGGAATACCCAGTAGAAAATAATCCTGCACAATTAGGACACTCATTCCAGATGACTCTTTAGTAGGAGAAACCTTCTCCCAGGTGTGTGTGGCTGCTGTTGCCACATGACCTTGGATGGAGGACAGCTGTTTTCTGTCCCTCTCTGGTTGCCCTGCCTGGTTTGAGGATCTGTAAGTAATAAAAACACTTAAACTTTCACATGGAGGTTGTGCCATTGAAGCTGTGGCTGCACTCTGATCCCCAGGCCAGGCGGCCTGAGGGTGCCCAAGCAGACAGATCCTCTGCTGGGACTTCCATTTGGGCCTCCTAGGGTCAGTAGTCACCCGCTAAATTAATAGAAAAACTTGAAGAGTTTTATAAAAAATAAAACAACCCCTAGTCACCTAGTTTTCTTTTGCCAGGAGGTTACAGAATAAAAATTTTAGCCTTTTATCATGTTTACTTAATAAAATTCAAAACTTTTGTGATTCTTTATTACTTCCATTTTTCTTATCTATATGGCTAAAAATGCCTGTTTGTCATTTCTGGTATATTTTTATATATTGGTCCAAAATTATACCTCCCTGGTTTTTTTTAAATTAAAAAATAATATTTTACCTTATGAAATGTGTATGAGATCACAAAAGTGAAAATGTCAGGATCACTCACGCACTTATTTTTTTTATTATTCTCCAAAGCAATATGTTGTAGATGTACTCCAAGTCAGCCACAGAGATAAATTATACATGTGTTTTGGCATCCTGCTTTGAACAATGAAGGGTAATAGAAAAACATTATCATAAACAGCTTCACTTCTGAACCAAACATGAATCATTTACCTTTCTTATTTACCTGGCTATTGAAAATTACTCTGTAAGATCTGGCTGGATATATTGCTTCAGTAAGGAATGAAAACACAATCTTGTCTGCACTCCATTGCATAGATTTTATTTCAGAGCTTTATTTTTATTTTGAATTTATTCTGGAAGTAGATGACTTATATTGCTTTTTCCTTGGCAACAATACAGAAAAGCAACATATGAAGGTGCCAGGAGACAGTCACTGAGCCGGCATGAGGGGCCATGAATGGAAGGACGTGGGACGTCTGATCTCCTTGTGAGAACGGCTGCACATGCTGTAGGCACACACACACTTATATCTGAAGGATGCAATGGCAGGTGGTGGATGCACAACACAGACAATGTTCAGTTTTTCCTGAGAAACCTGAAAAACCAAGACGGCTTTATGTTCGCAGAGAAGGAGACGCTTGAACTGAGTCTTGAAGATTTGGTAGCTGCCGCACAGGAAGGTACTCCTGTATGAGACAACGTTGTTCAAAAAAAAAAACAGGAAGCACTAAAATCTCCTCTGTGTTCAGTACAAATAGAGCAGATATGTGTGGGTAAGACCCTGGGGCCAGGTAGGCTCTCTCCTGACAGGTACAATGCACCCGTGTATGGCAGACACTCAGGTGAGGGGCTCAACTACAATTTGGACTTTACCTACCAAATGCAAACAATGCAACCTAATGGTTTATACCCTCATATAAATCTTAAAAATTTATTTAAAAAATGAAGAAAATAATTACCATGTGATCCAAAACTCTACTTCTGGGTCTATATCCAAAAGAACTGAAAGCAGAGGTGGAAAGAGATTTTTGTAAACCGTATTCATTACGGCATTGTGCATAAAGACAGAAGTTGGAAGGGACCTGACTCTCCTTTGACAAGTGAATAGGTAAACAAAATGTATGTGTAATTATAATGAATTATTAATTAACCTTATGGGAAATTACATGCTTCTCTGTTCATGATTTTAAAATTATTTATTCATGTTGATTTTAGATAGACTGATAATAATATTCTGTGGTGAAGTCCCTTTTGCAATGTATTTGCTTGGGATCACTGGACTTCCTGTATCTTGATGTCCAAATATCTTGCTAGACTTAGAAAATGTTTATCAGTTATTTCCTTCAATAGATTTTCTGAACTTTTTGAATTTTCTTCCCATCCAGGAATACCAATAATTTATAAGTTTGGTCGACAGATGTGTCTTACAGTCTTTGTTTAATTTTCAAAATTTCTTTTTCTTTACTTTTTCTCTGACTGGATTATTTATATACTATAAATGATATCACATAATAGTATGTTATAATATTATTATTATAATACCTGTCGTCAAGTTTGGAGATTCTTTTTTCTGCTTGGTCTGATCTATCATTTAAGCTTTTAAGTGTATGTTATAATTCCTTCAATGACATTTTCAGCTCCAGAATTTCTGTTTCCCTTCTTTTGTTTTAAGATATCTACCTCCTTGGTAAAATTTTCATTCATATGCCAAATTGATTGCATTATTTCTTGGTATTGAGTTATGGATTTCTTTTGCATCTCTCAAAGTTTCTTTAAAGTCAATATTTTTAATTCTTTATCTGACACTTCAAAGATTTTGGTTAGGATTTATTACTAGATAATTATTGTCATACTATTTTGCTTTGTCATGCTTCCTGTATCTTTACATTGATTTCTGCGCATTTAGAAGAATAGTTGCTTCTTATATTTATTTTCATTGGTAAGTGGCTTTTTTCTTAAAGATGTGAGTGTGATCTTGGTTGAGTAGAGCTATTTGCCTTTGCTTCTGAGTATACATAATAGCAAAGGCTCTGTATAATTTCCTTGGCTAGAATAGCCTTAGTGTTATCTGCAGATTCCTCTGTCGGTTACAGTTACTGCAGACTATTGCAACATTTTCCTAGGCACTGGAATGCCTGATGGATCCTTTTTCAGATTTCAGTAGTATCAGTGGTGGGCTAAGCATGTTTATCCTTGTGACTTGGAGGAGCTGGCACCTGTCTTGGAAGTACTTGGCAGGCTGGTTCTTGAGGGTCTGGGTGATTTTCTTCAATGCCAGTTGTAGTATCAGTATATTGGGTGGATTAGGAGGCTTGTGACCTCTTGGGAAGCCAGGGTGTTGTGGATTGTTAGTGCAGGAATGATTGTGGGAAGCTCTTCTCATTCCCGGGGCTGTGCTTTTGTGATAGGATCTATCACCACATGTTGGAGGTCCCAGGCCAAGGTATGCAGCTGTAATGGCAGTGATAAGGTTTAATGCCAAACTCTGTTCCCCAGGAGAAGTTATTCTTTCATTATTCTTTTTCAGTACAGTGATTAGGAACAATATTAATGACTCATGCATATGGAAATGATAGAAGAAAAAACATGTAATGCTCAATGATATGTTTAGTGGCTCCATTCATATAAATATTTAACTCAGGTCTCACCTGTTTTTGGTTTGTTTTGCTGTATTTTCATTTTTATTTCCAACTCAGTCTCCTTGGAGAATCTGATAAAAACCAAGGACTCCCTCCACTGAAGAGTGCTCAAATAGCAAGATTTTGACCTAAAAAATGCGCATGTTTACCATTAGCTCTAAATAAGGCTCATGGACTTGATAATAGAAATGTAAAAAGAATAATAGTATTTAAGAATAAGCTAAATAAATTTACTTGTTTTAAACACTACCTAAAACAGCAATTTTTCAATAGAGGCACACAAAGCATGTGTCACTTACTGAGTAGAAGGCAGGAATGTACAGTGAGCTATTATATACAAACCAGGCTACACAAGAAGGAATTATCTGAACCAATGTGCTAATAGTGTCAAAATTGAGAGATGCTGACCTAGGGCTTTTAGCTGTAACATATCTCCACTGTTTAGTTTAGTATTTAGACTATCTACATGGTAAACAATTGCATTAGCCTGCTGGGCTGATGTAACATACTATCATAGACCGGGTGACTTAAACAGAAATATACTTTGCTATAGTTCTGAAGGTTGCAAGTTCTAGATCAGGGTGCTAGTAAGGTTGTTGTCAGGAAAGGATTCTCTTCCCTGCTTACAGATGGCTACTTTCTCACTATGTCATACAAGGCAGAGAGAGAGAGAATGGGAGACAGAGAGAGAGAAAAAAAAGAGAGAGAGAGACACAGAGAGAGAGAGAGACAGGATGGGAGCAAGCAAGCTCTCCATGTCCCACAAGGGCACTAATTCTGCCATGTAGGCCCCACTCTCTGACCTTGTCTAAACGTCATCACCTCCCAAAGGCCCATCTCTACATAACATCACATTGTGAGTTGAGCTTCAAAATGTAAATTCTGAGGGGTACAATTCCATTAATTTCAGTAATGATACAAGAAATATTAAAATCAATGATAAAATAATGAATTCAAATGAAACTGGTAAGTTAATCATAAAATACATTGAAAATATTTTTTTTAGAGTTAATAGTCATCAGCCTTTTTATTTTCTTAGTTTTCTATATACATTCAATACATAGTTTTTTTGTGGTTTTTGTGTCTCTCATTTTTCTTTTTTTTAAATTAAATCATAGCTGTGTACATTAATGCAATTATGGGGTACAATGTGCTGGTTTTACATACAATTTGAAATACTTCCATCAAACTGATTAACATAGCCTTCACCACATTTTCTTAGTTATTGTGTTAAGACATTTATATTCTACATTATTGAACATAATAAATATCTGATAAACAATTTAGTTAATGTATAAATAGGATAAATACATATATCTCATTAAAACCAAATTACATTTGCAGATCTGGATGTGATTCATTATTTAACACAACAGAAAGTTTAATTCATCTTTGAGGAATACCCTGAAAGTTTGTCCAAATGAAAACCCTCAAAAATATGGGCTATTTATAAATCCAAAATTCTCTATGTAATTTAAAGTATTATTAAATAATCTGTCCTCTTTGATTTTCCATACACAGTGTTTTTCATATCATACTGCTGATTGCCAGGTTACAGATGACAGAGGATCCTTTCCCCAAGAACCTTTCCAATGCTTCTAAATTCAGCTTCAAGATGCCCATAATTTACTTGGGATGAGATTTGTGTTCTTTTCCTTCTATATCTATGTCACTGTAGGAGTTTCTTGTACCACTAGCATTGAAATTTTATGAGCCACTGAACACATAAATAGAAAAGGAAAAGATAATCTCTCCAAAAAGTGACAAAATAGTAATCCTATTAGAGGATACATGATTTTTCAAGATGATTCCTGAAAAATTTCTTCTCTGAATCTTTCTGTGTCAGTTTATGTCCTTTTGATCTGAGTTTAGCTCAAGTGCAACAAAATGTGTCTGTGATAACAGACTCTCTTAACCCAGCGAACGGTGAGCACCTGCTTCCTCCAAAAGTTAGCTGGGGCAACTTTGCAGGTTTAACTTGCTAAAAAAAATTACCCTCTTTTGTATTTTTACTACCTCATTACTCTAACTTTTCCTCTGCTACTGCCTGAGTCAGTCCAGTGTTCTCAACTGAACCAAATGAAGGGGCTGCTTACACCTCATGTCTCTATTTCTGCAATGTCGACTAGGTTCTCGAATTAGAACACCTGGATTCTGCCCCTTCTTGCCATGAAATGCCACTCCTGTGGCATTTTGCTCTTGGACACTTTGCCTTTTTTGACATCAGCTATTTTCTTCTTCACCTTCTTTCTGGATCCTGTGTCCCCAACATTCCCTGGTCCCTCAGATACCTCCCTCACTTCTCTATCCTTTCCTTTTCCTTCACCTATAATATTGATGTTGCACTGTTTCTGAAGTTGCAGAGTTTCTTCAATCCCTGTACCCTGTCATCGTGTCCCTCAGGCAACTCTTACTTTCCTTATTACCTGAGAGTGAGGTTTCTCCAGCGTGTGTTGTCAGGCCAATACTCCCCTCTCTGCTGCACATCTGTCTTCAAACTCAAATTGTGCGGCACATACCTATTTCCTCTCCTTACTGCCGCTGCCCTCCCTTCCCCATCATGACCCTGATCTTCTTAACTTATAATCAATAAAATTGCCACTTTCTCCTTTTCTTGTGGGTAGACTGAGGTTACTCTTTCATCATTGGGCTCTCAGATGCTGCTAATACTGTGAAACTTCATCAAAGGACTTTTGTGTAATGACATTGTCCTCCCATGGGTCCAGGTCTCTGACTTCTCTCCCACCCCCATGTACCCCTCCAGTCCCTATGGTCAGAGCGATATTTATAAATATAATTCTTAAATTCTTAAACAGCGTCTCAATGCTCTGTAGATGAGGAACAAAGCTCCTGGCTCTCAATCCTCCAGATCTGGCCCCTTCTCCCTCATTCCCACCACGCTTCCTCTGGGGATAGAGCTTGCTCTTTTGGTTTTCCCAAAGGCATCAGGCTTGGCTCTCACCTACAGGCCCTTCTCTCATCCTCTGCCTGGAACAGTCCTTCTCCCACACATGCTTCTCTCCAGGCTTGGCTCTCAGCTTAAACGTTCCTACCTTAGGGCCCCTTCTCCAGGCTTGGCTCTCAGCTTAAACGTTCCTATCTTCGGGCCCCTTCTCTGACCCCCTAGACCCGGCATTCTGCCCAGCTGGCATTCCTCAGTGCTCAGGGCTTCTATAACAAAGCAAGATCAAGCTTCAGGCTGATCACCTTTTTGCATCCCAGAACAATGGGCATTCAACGCAGCACTGGGCACATCGCAGATTCTTTTTTTTTTTGTAGAGACAGAGTCTCATTGTACCACCTCGGTAGAGTGCCGTGGCATCACACGGCTCACAGCAATCTCCAGCTCTTGGGCTTACGTGATTCTCTTGCCTCAGCCTCCCAAGTAGCTGGGACTACAGGTGCCCGCCACAACGCCCAGCTATTTTTTTTGTTGCAGTTTGGCCGGGGCTGGGTTTGAACCCACCACCCTCGGTATATGGGGCCGGTGCCCTACTCACTGAGCCACAGGCGCCGCCTGGCACATTGCAGATTCTTAACAAATCCCTGCTGTTGATTGAATATGTTCTATTGTTTCCCTGGAATCTCAAATGTGTGACTTTAAAAAACTCACAAAAGTAAAAAAGTTAGAGATTTTAGGAAGTTCTAATTACCAAAACATTATTCAGATGACCTAAACTGATTTTTCTTAAGACACAAAATTTCAGATGAATTGTTTTGAACATAACTTATTTTCAAAAGCTAATGTTACAACCTTCAAACTCGAGTCTGCATCAATGTAAGTCTGTTGCTCTTGCAGAGAATTAGATGACAGTGTTTATGAGAAAGACAAAGGGTGTCTTTCTATTTCACAATGTGTTTCCTGTTAAAATCTATGAAACTTAGTAAATGTAGAATATAATTGTCTTAGCACAATAACTAAGAAAATGCCAGGAAGGCTTTGTCAACCAGTGTGATGAAAATATGTCAAACTGTGTATTAAACCAGTGTATGGTGCCCCAGGATCGCATTAATGTACACAGCTATGATTTAATAATAAAAATAAATAAAATAAAATCTATGAAATTAAATTTCCCTGAGGGAGAAAAATCTAAATTAATAAGAGAAAAGACTCATCATATACAAAGTTTGTGCATTTTAACTTTTTTTCACTGTAGACAGTAGATACCTAATGTCTTACCCCACGGTTATTTGTTTTTTCGTTTGTTTGTTTGTTTGTTTGTTTTCACTGTCTAAGGAGAATTATTTGTATTTTCTGGCACTTCCTCTTTCTTATTTCTTTCATAAACCATAACCAGGATCTATAAATGACCAAATAAAAAATTACATCCTTGATGAATACCAGATTTTAACAGGGAAATAATGTGCCTACTTTAAAAATATAATAAAACATTTCTTGAATAATAAAGCTTTATTTGAAACTCTTGAGTAACTGTTTTGAGTTGCAGATTTGTGAACCAAAACTGGAATCATCAACATTATTTAGAAAAAGTATACACATTTGGATATTTTATTTGGGTTCTGACATTATCTCATAAGTTTGGATGAAAACCTTTTCAGGTTTTTATGCTAGATGGACGATTTTAGCGCACAATTCTGGCCATCATATCGTGTAGTGAACACAGGTTAGTTCCCAACTCTGTGATTAGGTATGAAGGTTCTGGAGGCAGAGAGCCTCTGCAGCCCTGCTTATTTCTAGAGATGTTAGATATAACATCTAGAGATGTTTCAGCAACTCAGTTAGACAAGTCATAAGTGACCCATTAGATCCAGTAGAGCCTGAAAAATGTCAATCCCATAAGCTCTGGAGCCAGGCTGCATTGGGGTGACAAGTTCTAGAATGCTCTCGAAATTGATAACATGGGTAGGTGATTAGGACTGGAATGTAAATAAAAGGCTTTTGGAGAGATGGAGAACCTTCAATCGTTAATGTTTGACTTAGGTCTCCAAGATTGGCAATGGGCAATGCATTCCCATGAAACAGCTTTAAATACAGGTGGCTGGAGCAGAGGTTAAGGAGGTATCCCAACCTTGGGGTGAAGATTGGTTGAAACGAAACCAAACCAAGATTGGACAAATCCGGGGGGAATCTGGGCCTAAGGTAGGATAGAAAATTAAGCTGCTGACTTTTGCCTGCTCTGGTTATTCAAATTAACTCTCACGTGTTTCTACTATTTTACAATAGTCGATTTTGTTTACAGGTTCTTTGAAATAGGTAGGAAGGAAAAAATAATGCTACAACTCCTCAAGCTGTTATCATTTCTCAGAAGGAATTTCAGAAGGAAAAAAAGAGAGACGCTTTTTTTGGTAGTAGGAAGCAATTTAATGAGGTTTTGAATGTTTTTTTTTTTTTTGCTTTGTTTTGTTCAAGATACCGAAACATAAGCAGCTTCAGTAAAACTTAACTAATGAATTCAGAAATTCCAGAGAAGGGCAGTAGTAATATGGTTGGGTGGTGGTATAATCTTCAGTCTTTTACCCACAGGACTGGGTGCCAATGACTTTGGAGCCAGGGGCTAGCTCCTAATGGAGGCCAGTTCTTCTATGGGTCCTTAATTTGTTTGAATTAATTTTCTTGAGATACCGGAATATGAAAACAAATTTCATACTTTTACAGAATCACAGGTAATTCGCTATGACCTTGTGGACTTCACCCCAAAGATGCAAGAGTAGCTAAACCCACGTAAATCAATAATGTAATTCACCACATAAATAGAAGCAAATGCACAGACCAGGTATTATCTCAAGTGATATCAGTTTGAGCAAACAATTTATGATGAAGATCCCAATGGCAAGCACAGCAACAACGAAAATAGATCAATGAGACTTGATTAAATCAAAACCCTCTACACACCTAAAGAGATAATCAACATAGCAAATAGACCACCTACAGAATTGAAGAAAATGTTCTCAATCTACACATCTGGCTAATATACAGAATCTATAAAGAACTCACACCAGCCTGTAAGAAAAAAACAAGCAACCCCATTAAAAGTGGGCAAAGACATGACCAGAAGCTTTTCAAAAGAAGATAGACAAATAGTCAACAAATATGTGAAAAAATGTTCATCACCTTCAAGAAAATATAAATTAAAGCCACAATGACATGCCACCTTACTTCTGTTAGAATGGTTTTTATTAAAATATCCAAAACAATAGGTGCTGGAGCAAATACACAGAGAAAGGAACACTTAACACTTGGCGGGAAGGCAAGTTAGTACAACTTCCATGGAAAACAATATGGAGATTTCTGAAAGAACTGAAAGTAATCTTTCGTTTGATCAGCAATCTCACTACTAGATATCTGCCCAAAGGAAAAGAAATCTTTTTCTTTTCCTCTTCTTCTTCTTCTTCTTTTTTTTTTTTAAAGACACCTGCACTCAAATGTTTATTGTAGCATATTTAATGATTGCAAAGATTCAGAATTAACCCAAATGTGGATCAATTTATAAGTGGATTAACAAAATGCCGTATGTGTACACCATGAAATACTATTCAGCCATACAAAAGCATGAATTGATGCTTTTGAAGCAATTTGCAAGGAACTGGAGACCATTGTCCTAAACAAAGTATCTCAAGAATGGAAAAATGGATATGAATTCTCTAATAAATTAGAAGCAACCCATGGGTATACAAGTGCACAGAGGGAGGTAAATATTGGCAATCGTGCAGTGAAGGCGGGATGAGGAGGGACAAAAACCCTCTTATCGTGTACAATGAATACTATTTAAGTGATGGGCACATTCATAGCCCTAACTCAAGCCATGTAAGAAAAATATTTGTACCCTCTTAGTGTCTTGAAATAAAATATATGAAAAAATAACATTTTCACATAAAAAAGAATAGCAGGTTATCTGACCTGAGTTTAGAATAAAAATTAGTGTAATGTGTGATAACACACATCACTTAATTACTTAATTTTTCATTTAACGTAGGTCATTGTGTTGAAATACAGTAACGATGTACTTTTTTAGTCTGGGCTCTTGACACAGACACTCTGGGCTCACATCCTACCTCCCTTATCAGCAATATGTCCTAGGCAAGCCAGTGGGCCTGTCTGCTCTCTGCCCCTTCTTCTGTAAAACAACGACAACAAATAATCACCTCTACTGTGCGGGGTAGTATGGAGTGGTAAGTGATTTGATTCAACTATCTTTTAAATGTGTCTGTTTCACAAGTATTTAAAATATCATCTCTTCCATTTACCCGTGTTCTAGGGCCCATTCTAGTCAACACTAATGTATTAATGAACAATAAATATAGAGACATTACTCCCATGAAATGTAATTCTAGTAGATAAAAGATAAGACAAACAACTTTTTAAAAAGCAAGATAATTATTGCAAAATTCAAAAAGAAAAATATAACTTGAAATAATACATCTAGGTCACATGGCAGCAGCCTGGATGTGGCAAGGCAGGGTGCTGAGGGCCCTACCTTAGGTCACAGTCTTTGGGAAAACCTCCCTGAGAACTGAATTTCAAGAATAGGTCAGTCATGCATAGCTCCAGGGTAAAGAATTCTAGGCAGAGTAACTGCAGCAGTAAATGCCACAGCAGTGCATTAACATATCTGAAGAATGCCCTGGAACATAATGATGTCAGCCAAGAGCAAAGTGGAAGAGGTGACAGTGGCCCACTGATGCAGACCCATAATTGCCAGGTAAAGAGTGTAGAGCGACTTCCAAGCATGGTTGGAAGCCCATGGAGGCCGTTAAACTGGAGAATAATGTAATCTGATTTGAATTTTCCAAAGGTCATTATGGCCACTGTGTAGAGAAGAAACTGCAGGGGAGAAAAGAGTCTAAGCAGGGACCATTCCCAATTGGGGTTCTGGTGGAGAGACCCCATGCAGAGAGAGAGAGATAAATAATTCAGGACCTAACCAATGGGTCATGCTGAGGGATTAGAAGTGGGTGGATAGGAAAGAAAAATCAGGTTTGGGGTTTGAGGAACTCAGTAGATTTTAGGGCTATTTCTTAAGATGACAAGTCAGAGGAATAAGTTGGGAAACTAATTCAAGAGCTATGTATGGGAGATGTTGAGTGTGATATACTTCACATGATATCCAAGGGGGAGCCCTCAGGCATGCTGCTGTTTGTGGAAGACTGGGGCTCCAGAGATAGCTGGGACTGTGCATGCAAATTTGTGGGTCCTCAGCGTACAACGATTTAAACTGTGATACTGAAGATGTCACCCGAAGAAAACAAGCAGATGCAGAAAAGAAGAAAGAACAAGGAGCAGAGGCCCTTGGCTGGTTTGCAAGAGGAAAGAAAGCTGGCAAGTGAGATTGAGATGAAATGGCTAAGGAGACAGAAAGAAAACCAGAGGATATTGTGCGACAGAACCCAAAAGGAAACTATTTTAAGAAAGAAATCTGCTGTGTCAAAAATGAATAGGATGAGCTCAGGGAAGTAGCCACTGAACTTGACCACAGGGAAATCATTTGAAATGCTGACAAATGTCTTGGATTGAAGAAAGCATGTGCCTCTGGTGAGCCTCAGGTGATCTCATGAGTTGAAATGTTATTTCACTGTATATGAATGGCATTAAACATACTGCATCTGAACTAGTGTCTTTTATTTTATCTACCAAAATTCCATCTAGTTACTGATTGCTACAAATGTCTCGAGTAACACTGGATTTGCCCTCTTCTAAATGGGCCCAAATCTTGCATGCATCCTAGCCTTTAAGTAGTATTACGTCAAGTAGTTAATTCTACTGCTTGACATCAGAAATATGATCTGAATTTTGTTGTGTGAAATTTTAAGTTCTCATGAAAATCAATATTGCTAAATTATTTGTAGTAGCCTGATTTTATCCTTATCCTCATGTATGTTTCCCTCCACACATACTCATATGCTTGACTTGTTTTTCATGCTGTAAAGATTGTTTTCATTTAAATAGTAGTGTGATCTGGTTGCCCTCATTGGTAAAGAATTAAATTTATACCATCAATTATATTTTCCGTATGGATGCGCCTAGGAAATTGTGTTGGCCCTTTCATCTGTGTCTTGACTTTATCATCTTTTCCATGTGGGCACAATTCACATACACTTAATTCTAATCTAGCTCCTAATTGCTATGTCTACCTATGTAAACAGTGTTTTTAGAAATAAACAGACGTTTCCAAAAAAACTTCTTTAAAAGACACTTAAAATAAATAAATCTAAATCTACTAGTTTCCATTGTTCTGTGGACTGAATTGTGAATGCATATGTTGAGCCCCTAACCCCTAATGAGACCTTCTCTTGAGAGAGGGCTTTAAGGAGGAATTTGTGTAAAATGAGTTTATAAACATGGGGTCATCATTTTATAAGCTTGGGGGCCTTGTAAGAGGAGGAAGAGAGAGAGATCTCGGTCTCTCTGTGCACACGTACTGAGGACAGGTCATGTGAAGCCACCGTGAAGGTGACTGTCTGAAAACCAAGAAAAGGGGTCTTGCTGGACCCACCACACCAGCACAGTGGCCTTAGAATTCCACTAGGAGAGGAAATTCTGAGGATCTCTAATGGGTGGATGCCAGGTCTGTAGCTAATCACGTTAGAGTGCGCAGAAAACTACATAGCAACAAAAAAATCTTTTGCCCCAAATCATCAAGAGTGCTGGGCTGGAGTAACTCGTACCAGAGTAAGAGCTCTTTGTGGGCATAGAGTATGGCTGGCAAATTTTAACCCCCAGTAGTGAGCACAGGAGTCGTAACAGTGCTGAAACCCAAATGTATTTTATTAAATAAATTACTAATTTCATTCATGGAGTGTAATAATTTTTCCTGTTAGTTTTACTTCCATCAGAAGACCTGCTACTATAATCATTTATAAAAACTTTAACTTCAGAGGGTCTCATTGAACTTCATTTGTACTTCACAAGTATAAGTTTCTGTAAGACTCTCATTCTATTTTGAGTCTGTATTTAAATATTACCATTCTAATACGTGGCCAGGGAAACATTCTGAAATGAAGGTAATTTAAGAATGCAACTTTGAGACAATAATCTCACAAACAATAATATTAATACAGTATGTCGCCTCAAAAATGTGCCACAAAATAGCTGAAATTTAGACAATTTCCTAAGTGAAAGCAATTCAGTTATGCTATTAATTTACATACCTGAACTTGGCCCACAGATGCCACAATAACTACATCAGAATTTATTTTTCAGTATCTCACCTATATTAAATACAAGTGATACAGAAATAGATGTCGAAAGTTTCTTTTATACCTTAGATAACATGTAACAAGGCATGAATATATTTGAAATACAAAATGCGAGGTAGAAGTTCATTTTTACAGGTAGAATTTCCAACCATTTTTATAAACAAAAATGTTTTTCTACAAGCTGTGTCCTCGCTGTATTGTAAGAGCTGACAGTTTTTTGAGTGGCTTAACAGCAATCTTTGGGGCTCAATTACACACGATTGGTTTCATTGGGATGATGATGAACCCCAGGCTGTTGGTTAACCATAAACTCTTGTTATTTTCAATGACATGGCTTCCTTTTAGCAGTAGCTCATTTAAACAGCAACAAGCAGCAATGTTCTCCTGAGCCTCTGAGTGCATTACTTTACCTCCAAAGGAACCGCTCCCCTGGCTATGAAACAGTGGTGACAGATCACAAGAGTTACTGGTGGGGATGGGAAGAGAAACACAATTCTATTGTGTTTCCTTTTCAATACCAATTTTTCGCAGGGATTTTCTCTCGTTTTCCAGGCAGTGTAGCTACCCTGTTTTCCCGAAAATAAGACATCCTCCAAAAATAAGACCTACTTACAGGAAAGATAAGACGTCCCCTGAAAATAAGACCTAGCGCATCTTTGGGAGCAAACCTTAATATAAGACACCGTCTTATTTTCGGGGAATCAGGGTAGTGTGAGGGTGCCAGGAAGCTTGCTCAGGCCTTTTAACTGGGATGATCTGTAAGGCCAGGCAGATAGACCAGAAGGTCGTGCTAGCAAATTTGGTTTATGGGGACTTTACTTGGCAAATGGTAAATATATGATTCAGCTGTACTACCCTGATTTATAGAACGGTGGGAAGAGAAGTGAAGAAAAAATGAACAAAGCGAGAGGCAGCTGTGTGTGTGTCCTTCAGGGAGAAGCTTCCCAAGTTCCCAGTCTGGGGCCACCGCAGGGCAGAAGCTGCTTCTGTTCTACTTGTAGCTGAGAATAAGGACAAGATAACATTCCACATGTCACCAACCAGGAGTGTATGCTTGATTTTATGCAAGAAAATGTATTTATGGAATGTTACACAGGTACAATTCCACGTTCAAGGTATTTAGAAAGTTTAGTCCAGTATTAGTTACAACCCCTATTGACACATCCATCCCCCTGTGATTGTGGATCTGGGGGTGTGGAGAGAGAGTGGGATGAAGCTCACGCCCCTGGGGAAGGAGATAGCTTTGCAATGAGGTTTTAGACTTGACCTAAGCATGAGGGGGTCCTCCGTGCAGCATCAGGGCCAGCACACACCGCCCCACCTACACACACCACCCCAACCTGCACACTCACCCCCAAACTCCAAGGCAGTGTCAGGAGTAAGCCCTGGCTGGAAAGTCCACTGGCTGACCACCATTCACGTGAAGGACTGCAGACTTAACTGAGTATCAAATACGTTTTGTAGGCTGCAATCTCTCCTTGAAGTAACCCCCTGGCTGACCCTGTTTCAATGGTTATTCCTGGAGATGGGCCACAGTGGGTAATGTGAGTGAGGTTTGTGCTCCGCTCCCCTAACCCCTGCATTACTGCCACACCAGTGTCTGTAAAGCAGGCAGCCCATGTGTGACACACTCAGGGGCAGAGCCAGACCCAGTCTTTGGCAGAAGCCACAGTCCTTGTCTTCTGGTCTAGTCTTTGTCTTTCCTCCCACCTGCCACACATCCTGCATCTGGGCCCAAAATGTGCTGCTCTGGTGCAGGTGAGTCCACAGGACATGCTCGGCAGATGAGCCTCGGATGTGGCAGAGCCCAGAGTCAGCCAGCCTAGTCTGCATGGCACAGCCAGGTAGGGCAGACACCCGCCATGTCTGTTCCTTCTCCCCATGACCACCTCCATGCAGGTGAGGGTAGGGATGGCCTCCTGCCCCAAGCTCAGTGTGTGCTTAGCTCCAGTCACTGTCCATTCAAGTGGATAACAGGCTCTGAGATGGGAGTCACATAGGCAGAACAGGATGTCTCCTGCCTGAGCCGAAGTGCAGGTTTAGAGAGAGAGAGAAGCGATTGGAGAAGATGCAAGTTAGAGCTAATGAACTTGGGGGAATCTGTCTGCTGTGCCTCAGCCCCTTGGGGGAGAACTTAGAAGCTCCTTTAGGGTCAAGTGGAGAACCCTGGTCCATACGCCCACGAATGGTCCAGAGAGGGAAGAAATCCTCAGACCAGAGTCTCTCACAGCTGCAGATGGGGCAAGAAGTTGTCATGGAATCCCCAGAGCTCTCAGCAGGGTGAGGGTGTCAGCACTGACAGACAAGCGGAGAGCGCCTAGTCCTCATTGCATATAGCATGATGGGAGGCAGCCTTGGAAGGTCACCGGGCTGGGAAGAAAGTGGCTTCATTTTAACCAATCATGACTCCAGGGAGCCTGGTGGGGGCTGAGGCAGCACCTAGCCTGGTGGAGCAATGTCCAGGCAGCACCACAGGGTGGGTCACCCAACAAGAGGCCAGCAGAGGGCAAACCAGAGCATTATGGGCAATGGAAGTTTCCCCACCCTCCGCAGAGTGACCTCTGGAGGGCTCAGCTCCAGCCCTCCCCCAGCTCAGCTTCCCTGCAGGAGGTCACCTTGTCAGCTTCTGGGCTGGCACTGTGAGGCTTCTCCACACACCCCAAGGATTCTCAAAGTTTGACCTGCACAGGGACCATGGAGGACCTTATAAAACACAGACCATCTCAGCCATTGGGGAAAACTTAAAGAAATGTTGCTTATATAAATTTCAATGCAAAGCCAAGCTTTATGCTCATGAAACAATAAGAATGTATGCCCAGGATAATGAATAAAGGATATGTGCCAAGAATTGAAGTAAACTGGCCGCAGCCCATCCACAGAACAATTAGAGCTGATTAGGAAGCCGAGCATCCTGGTGGCCAAGCTCCTTCTCCGTGTTGAACTCACACTTCCGATTTACAGGGCAGATGGCAATGGACACCGTTCTCCCATCACACTCCACAGTCGCTGAAGCAAATCAAACCACCTGATCACAGCCAGCTGGAGCAGCTCTGTAGAGACCTCCCGCTCTCCTGTAGAAACTCATCACACTGGATGCGGGTTGCAGAGTAATGAGGCGGCCCATTCCTTCCTCGGAGTGCTCACCTCCCCAGGTCAGCAGCATCTATCTAACTGATGGGAAAATCTGCAGGAAAAGTTCAAGACTTCTCCCTGATCACAGAAGGGGTGAGCTCTTCTGAGCTGTTTTGTGGGCTTTGATGATCCACAGAGGGGGCCATGAAACTCTGAGCACAAAGATGTCATTTCCATACCAAGTCAATGTTTAAATTTTCTGAGCTATAGGCACATTTATGCACTGAAATATCCTGTGAGTAGTTGTCAAGAACTAAGATCTGCTAGAAGTATTTATTTTTGCTGTTTTCTTAGCTCCAGATTTGAAACATATGCTCATCACCTCCACATAGGAGTAGTTCAGCACGAACTGTTTGCTTTGTTTTATTTAAAGATCAGTCAAAACAGTTATTTCAAAACTGACCTGCCAAAAAATGAGGCATGTGCAACTTATATATGTTTCTTTAAAAACTAAGAAGTTAACTCAATAAACTGCAATACAGCCATGGATTGCGGTGCTGTAATAAGTGATACCCAAGTTTAAGGCATCTGTCAACTTATGGAAGCAGCATGAGGCATCAGAGTTCATGTTTGAAGTATAAACTGCTAGTGGCATCTGGAACTTTTCTTTTTTTTTTTATTAATTTTAAATCTTAGCTGTGTACATTAATGCGATCTTGGGGCACCATACATCAGTTTTATAAACAGTTTGACACATTTTCATCACACTGGTTAATATAGCCTTCCTGGCATTTTCTTAGTTATTGTGTTAAGACATTTATATTCTACATTTACTAAGTTTCACGTGTACCCTTGTGAGATGCACCGCAGGTGTAATCCCACCTATCACCCTCCCTCCGCCCATCCTCCCCCCTCCCTCCCTTCCCTCCCCTCCCTCTCCCCTTTCCCCAAATTCTTAGGTTATAACTGGGTCATAGTTTCCATATGAAAGCCAAAAATTAGTTTCATAGTAGGGCTGAGTACATTGGATACTTTTTCTTCCATTCTTGAGATACTTAACTAAGAAGAATATGTTCCAGCTCCATCCATGTAAACATGAACGAGGTAAAGTCTCCATCTTTCTTTAAGGCTGCATAATATTCCATGGTGTACATATACCACAGTTTATTAATCCATTCATGGATCGATGGGCACTTGGGCTTTTTCCATGACTTAGCAATTGTGAAGTGGGCTACAATAAACATTTTGGTGCAAATATCTTTGTTGTAATGTGATTTTTTTTTTTTTATTTTTTTTTTCCTTTTTTTTTTTTTTATTGTTGGGGATTCATTGAGGGTACAATAAGCCAGTTACACTGATTGCAATTGTGTAATGTGATTTTTGGTCTTCTGGGTATATACCTAGTAGAGGAATTATAGGATTGAATGGCAGATCTATTTTTAGATCTCTAAGTGTTCTCCACACACCTTTCCAAAAGGAATGTATTAATTTCCAAAAGGAATGTATTAATTTCCCACCAGCAGTGCAGAAGTGTTCCCTTTTCTCCCCATCCACGTAACATCTCTGGTCTTGGGATTTTGTTATATGGGCTAATCTTACTGGAGTTAGATGGTATCTCAAGGTAGTTTTGATTTGCATTTCTCTGATGATTAAAGATGATGAGCATTTTTTCATATGTCTGTAGGCCATGTGCCTGTCTTCTTTGGAGAAGTTTCTCTTCAAGTCCCTTGCCCAGCCTGCGATGGGATCACTTGTTCTTTTCTTGCTTATACGTTTGAGTTCTCTGTGGATTCTGGTTATTAAACCTTTGTCGGAGACCTAATCTGCAAATATCTTCTCCCATTCTGTCTGCTTGCTTTACTTACTGTGTTCTTGGCTGTGCAGAAGTTTTTAGTTTGATCAGGTCCCAGTAGTGTATTTTTGATGCTGCTTCAATTGCCCGGGGGCTCCTCTTCATAAAATACTCACCCAGACCGATTTCTTCAAGGGTTTTCCCTGCATTCTCTACTAGTATTTTTATAGTCTCATGCCTTAAGTTTAAATCTTTAATCCAGTGAGAGTCTATCTTAGTTAATGGTGAAAGGTGTGGGTCCAGTTTCAGTCTTCTACAGGTTGCCAGCCAGTTCACTCAGCACCATTTGTTAAATAGGGAATCTTTTCCCTACTGAATGTTTTTAATTGGTTTGTCAAAGATCAGATAATGGTAAGTAGCTGGGTTCATCTCTTGGTTCTCTATTCTGTTCCAGACATCTACTTCTCTCTTTTTTTGCAGTACCATACTGTTTTGATCACTATTGATTTATAGTATAGTCTGAGGTCTGGTAGCGTAATTCCTCCTGCTTTGTTTTTATTTCTGAGTAATGTCTTGGCTATTCGAGATTTTTTTTGATTCCATATAAAACTAAGTATTCTTTTTCAAGATTTTTAAACTATGACAGTGAGGCTTTAATAGGGATTGCATTAAAATTGTATATTGGTTTGGGTAGTATGGACATTTTTAACAATGTTGATTCTTCCCAGCCATGAGCATGGTATGTTTTTCCATTTGTTAATGTTTTCAGCTATTTCTTTTCTTAGAGTTTCATAGATCTCTTTATAGAGATTTTTCACGTCTTTTGTTAGATGTACTCCCAAATATTTCATCTTCTTTGGCACTACTATGAAAGGAATAGAGTCCTTAACTGTTTTTTCAGCTTGACTATTGTTGGTATACATAAAGGCTACCGATCTATGAATATTGATTTTGTAACCTGAGACACTGCTGTATTCCTTGATCACTTCTAAAAGTTTTGTAGTAGAATTCCTGGTGTTTTCCACATATAAAATCATATCATCTGCGAAGAGTGAAAGTTTGATCTCTTCCGACCCTATATGGATACCCTTGATCGCCTTTTCTTCCCTAATTGCGATGGCTAAAACTTCCATCACAATGTTAAAGAGCAATGGAGACAATGGGCAACCTTGCCTGGTTCCTGATCTAAGTGGAAATGATTACAATTTAACTCCATTCAATATGATATTGGCTGTGGGTTTGCTGCAGATGGCCTCTATCAGTTTAAGAAATGTCCCTTCTATGCCAATTTTCTTAAGTGTTCTGATCATGAAGGGATGCTGGATATTATCAAAAGCTTTTTCTGCGTCAATTGAGAGAATCATATGATATTTGTTTTTTAATTTGTTTATGTGATGAATTATACTTATGGATTTATGTATATTAAACCAGCCTTGAGACCCTGGAATAAAGTCGACTTGGTCATGATGTATAATTTGTTTGATGTGTTGCTGGATTCTGTTTGTTAGGATCTTGTTGAATATTTTTGCATCTATATCCATTAGTGATATTGGTCTATAATTTTCTTTTCTTGTTGGTTCTTTTCCTGGTTTGGGGATCAGGGTGATGTTTGCTTCACAGAACGTGTTGGGAAGTCTTCCTTCTTTTTCTGCATTTTGGACCAGGTTGAGTAATATAGGTACTAGTTCCACTTAAAAGGTTTGGTAGAATTCTGATGTGAAGCCACCTGGTTCTGGGCTTTTCATTTTAGGGAGATCTCGTATGGTTTATGCTATTTCAGACCTTGATATGGGCCTGTTCAACATTTCCACTTGATTCTGGCTAAGTCTTGGAAGGTGATGTGCTTCCAAGTATTGGTCAATTTCCTTCAGATTTTCATATTTCTGAGAATAAAGTTTCTTGTAATGTTCATTAAGGAATTTTTGAATTTCTGAGGAGTCTGTTGTTATTTCGTCTTTGTCATTTCTGATTGATGAAATTAGAGATTTTACTCTTTTTTTCCTGGTTAGGTTAGCCAAAGGTTTATCTATTTTATTGACCTTTTCAAAAAACCAACTTTTTGATTTATTGTATAATTCTTTTGTTTTCAATTTCATTTAATTCTGCTCTGATTTTGGTTATTTCTTTTCTTCTACTGGGTTTGGGGTGGGAATGTTCTTCCTTTTCCAGTTGCTTGAGATGTCCCATTAAGTTGCTAACTTCCTCTCTTTCTGTTCTCTTGAGGAAGGTTTGCAGTGCTATAAATTTCCCTCTTAGGACTGCCTTTGCCATATCCCAGAGGTTCTGATAATTTGTGTCTTCATTGTAATTTTGTTCCAAAAATTTAGCTATTTCCTTCTTAATCTCATCTATGACCCAGCTACCATTCAGCATAAGGTTATTTAACTGTTTAACTGCATCTGGAACTTTTCATCTCAAGGTGTTCTGTTTTAATGTGGGGCAGGGACATGGCCAAAAATAATAAACATCTGAAGAATGTCTTCAGGACGGCCCTGGGAAGGAGGAGCTGATACCAACAGCCCCTGTAGACAATGGGCCTTGAGTGTGATGCCAGGTACTTCCCTGCAGAGGTAAAAGGAGGTTATGAGCAGTGAAGATTCGACCAAGCAAGCTGAAGATGGAAACTGGAAACTGAGGGTATAAAAGACCAAGAATTATAAAGACTGTGACTTCTGTCTTCAAAACAGTACATGTTTTATAGTAGCTGTAGTGGTGGGTGGTATGACAGTGGTAAGTATTAGAAATGGCAATGAAGGTTTAAACAAAAGTTAACATGGATTAAATGCTTACAATGTGATAGGCTGTACTATAAATGCTTCATATGTAAACATTGCAATGATTCCCAATACAAATTTGTCTATTGTCTTAAAAAAAAAAAAAGATACAGGAAACTCAGATGTCACCTGTTTATTGATGCTGTAGCTCCAGAGTGCTCTTGAAGAAAACTAGAACTCAGATGGCAAGTGAGATAATTACGTCTATGAGCTCAGAGCTCCGAAGAAGAGAAATAAAACTTAAAGTATCACAAATGAACTGCGTGTTCTCTCTCTCTCTCTCTCTCTTTTCTCTCTCATATATCTATGTATGATTTCTGTAATGCTCACAAAACCCTTTGAGATAAGATTTTTTGGTGGGGGTGGGGAGAAGTCTCCCTCTGTTGCCCAGGCTAGAGTGCCACGGCTTCAGCTTAGCTCACAGCAACCTCAAACTTCTCTTGAGGTTAGGACTGCTTGAGCCTCTTGAGCAGCTAGGACCACAGGCGTGTGCCACTGCGCCTGGCTAATTTTTCGATTTTTAGTAGAGACAGGCTCTCACTCTTGCTTGTCTCACCTCAAACGATCCTCCTCTCTCAGCCTCCCGGAGTGCTGGGATTATAGGCATGAGCCACCACGCTCAGCCAAGATAAGAACTTTTATATCTTAATTTTATACATAAATTGAGGTAGACATTCTTAGAATGAAAGCATGCTTTCCATGGAAGTACACAATTATTAATAGAGCCAGAATTTACAGACAAGCAAGCAAACATCAGATGGACAGGAAAGCACGGCTGGATGTGTCTTTCTCCCTGTCATCTTGTCTGAAGACTCTAGAGCAGGGCCTGGCGTGTGCAAGGCACTCAGCCAACAGTATAAACTGAATAACCCGTAGCCAACAAGGTCATCATTCTTTCCACTGTACCCAGGTACCTCACCAGGAATGAATGTTTCCACTATTCCCCCCTACCCCCAGGTTAGACATTGAAACAAAGGAACCTTCTTCTACTGGTAGGGCATGGTAACACTGCCATTTTTTGCCACAAGGATCAAATATCTGCTTACGTAGACGTTATTACAGTGAAAATTGTCTTCTTAAAGCAGCAGAAGAGAGCAAAGGAGGTGGGCCACAGACTCAGATGGCACAGACCCTGCTGTGGGCACTGAGCACCTACTGTGTGCAGAGATTCATGCACAGTGCTGGTGAAAGAGGACAGAAAGCATCCTCCTTGCCTTCCTTCCAGAAGTTTCCGTTGTACTGTGCCTGTGGCCATTTTGCTGAGCTCTCTTGGAGCCCACGTTTGGTTGAACACATATATTTCAGGGGTGTCTGATATTTTCAGGGTTTGCGCCCTGCTGAGTCCTGCTCTGTGACTTTTCACCCTAATTTTAATATCAGTAATTATAATCACTGCAGCTTTCTGTGAATGAAATGAGATTCAAAAATATTTAGAACTCAGTATAGTATAGTGAATAAGACGGTAATATTTGGAGTTCAACTGCCTAACCAATTCAAATACAGCTCTAATGTAAAATATTAAGGGCAAATGACTGGAACCTCAGAGCTGTCATTTGTGAGGTGATGAGAATGATGGTGCCTTCTCGTGACTTGCCGTGAAGTTTGAATTAGTTTATCTTCAGGGAGTCTTCTTTTCTCAGTGTCACAGCAGAGAGAGGAATGTGTAGTCCTGGGTCTGAATCTCTATCGCATGACTCAACAATGAAATGGGGTCCATGCAGTTGATAAAACAAGCAGGATAAACTAAGCGATATCGGTGAAATAGTGAAGAAGACCAAAACTACTTTTTCATAAGAAAAAAATGCATTCAGAGGTGCCGGGAAAAGCTTCTCTCTCCATCTGCACACAGAGGACAGGAGAGTCATAATCCCGTCGTTTCACAGAGAAAAACCTGACATAATTCTTATCAATTAATATAAGCCAAATATTAATTCATTTTGTCAAATAAGGTTCATAATATTAGATATAAAAAGAGGGGCAGTCAGTAAACAGTTTCTATTTCATCGGAACAATAGGTATTTTATAGCTATTTTCCTTTTATACTTTTAGGGTTAACCTATAAAAAAAAAGTTGAGCACTTAATTACGGTTACCAGGCGCATTGCAGTCTTGGTAATCTTAGTAAAGGCACATGAGGGCAAACTGCGAAGGTGGCCTGAGGGAAAAGTGATAGGAACGGTGAGGCGCTGAGATTCTCATCCAAAATCCTGGAACTTTTTTTTTTTTCTTTTTTATTGTTGGAGATTCATTGAGGGTACAAAGATCCAGGTTACACTAATTGCATTTGTCAAACAAGGTCCCTCTTATAAATGTTTTCCTCCCCCAAGAGGTGTGCCAAATGCTGTGACTCCCCCACCCCCTCCCTCTTTCCTTCTTGCCGCCCCCCCCCATTTCCCCACCTCCCACCATGCACCTGGTCATCAATTGTCCTCAAATCAAAATTGAGTTCACTGGATTCTTGTTTCTCCATTCTTGTGATGCTTTACTGAGAAGAATGTGTTCCAGCTCCATCTAAGTTAGTACGAAAGATATAAAGTTTCCATCTTTTTTAGCGGCTGAATAGTATTCCATTGTGTACATATACCACAGCTTGTTAACCCATTCCTGGATTGGTGGGCATTTAGGCTGTTTCCACATTTTAGCATTTGCAAACTGACATGTGATAAACAGTCTAGTGCAAATGTCCTTATGCTAAAAGGGTTTTTTTCTCCTGTGTAGATGCCCAATAATGGTATTGTACAATCAAATGGGAGGTCTAGTTTGAGTTCTTCAAAGATTCTCCATTAAGAGTTCACTATGTATGATGAATAGAACAAGTAACAGAGAGCTAATTAGATAAGAGGTTGAATATTGCTACAGGGAAACCAAAACGCAAAAATTTAAGTTTCAAAGATGGATAGGAGTAGCACAAGGTAGAAATGGGCATGGGTGATTATCTTGGACTGAGTGTTGGCTTGCACAGCAATTAACTACACATGTTTACAAAGGTCTTCACCCACAGTCCTTCAATGGGTGAATGTTAAATAAAACATAGTCCAGCTGTACCACGGGATACTACTCAGCAAGAAAAGAAGTATTACTGACACAGGCCACTGCCTGGATGAGCCATTAAAGAATGACACTGGGGTTAAAATAATAAAGTAATTTTTCTGGGTGTAAAACTGGTAATGGGATTGTGGGATCAAATGGAAAGTCTGATTTTTGCTTTTTGAGGATTCTCCATTCATTGTACTCAATACCAATATGAAACTGCAGATGAACAACTAAACACTCACTCAGGAGAAGAACCCAAATTTAAGTGGGGGAGGGAGATAAAGAAGGCAGGGAGAAAAAGGAGGAGGGAGGAGGTTGATGGGCTCTCATCTACAAGGCACAACGTAAGGGTACAGGGCACATCTCCTGGGCGAGGGGCTTGACTACAGCTAGGACTTTGCCTAATAAATGCAGATGGTGTACCCTAATTGTTACAGTTAAAATAGTAGTGGTTTTTGTTAATTCTTGCTAGTCATTTTTTCTTTCTAGGTAAGTTAATCAATGTAACCTGATTATTTATTTAATCTGAAATAAAAGTAACAATAATAAAACTAAAAAAGAGAATCCCCCAAATTGCACGGTGCATGATTCCACTTCCATAACATTCTTCACAGGATAAAATTAGAGAAATGAAGAGCAGATTCACGGTGGCCGGGGACTCAGAAGCAGGCAGGTGTGAGCGTCACAGGGCAATGTGGACGGCCCTGGTGATGATGAAATGCTCCAGATCCTCTTGGTGATATACTGTCCTATGATGTTGAAATCGTTGTTAGTTCAGACAGTTACAAAAGTACTAAATAACAAGCTTAACTGAAAATCACATGAGGCAACTTGGCTAAGGAAGGAGAGGAAAGCCACAGTCCTGCTGTTGGACCCACATCTCGAGTTCACTCTGTGTCTCCTTTTGCCTCTATTGTCAATTTCCATAATTTAGTAAATTAAACCCTGAATGGATTAAATCGAGTATATAATTATTTTCCTATTTTTCACTTTAGGTTTATAGACTATCTTGATTAAAGTAACAAGATTAGTTATTTTACCAGGAGAAACCAACATCTAAAACATAAAATACTCAGCATTTAAAAATATGTGCATGTGAGTCAAACATCTTGAGTTCATTTTCCACTCTTCAGATTAGCTGGGGTGAATTCAAGAAGCCAGCATCCCTCGTGGGCAAAGGCTCCTCCTCATTACTGGGCTTCTGCTCCTTCTGTTCCTATCGTCCCTGAAAGACCTTGAGATCTGAGACAGATACTCATTATTTTTCACCTTTACCTCTCACTGTTCAAAGCAGCGCATTATGTTTTAACTGTGAGACCCTATTAACACGGAGCTTATTAAAGCCACCGAGGATGAAGGAATTCACAAGAACAAAGAATTTGCTGAGGGTTAAAGGTGAATAATAAAAAATAACTCCACAAAATAGGGGTTCCAGGGCCAATATCGGTATTATTATCATCATTAACGAAATCTAATAAAAAGTTATTCTGCAAACAAGCAACATGATCAAATTATCATAGTAAATAGTCAGCACTGAAAAGCCTCTGGCAAGCAGAAAACATAATAAGACTGTTTTTAAAGTACTGTTGCTGCTATCAAGAAGGACATCTCTTTGTTAAATGTGAATATGACATTTTTAACAAAATATTAATAAGCTAAGTCAGCACGTTAAAACAAAGAAAAAGTAAAATGCACATCGCCAATTTGGGTTTACCCAGACATTCAAGTTTAGTTTAATAAAGAAAAAACACTGTACCCATACACAAGCACACAAACATTCATACGCACACATGGACATATACATGCATACGTTTTCACATGCACAGACACACGTGTGCATACACATCCCCATGCACGCGCACACTCCATCTTGTCATCAACTTACATCTTTAAAACCAAGCTTAACACAAATAAGAAAAAACTCTGTGGATTCTTTTTATTTATTATTAAATCATAGCTGTGTACATTTATATGATCATGGGGCATCATACACTAGCATCATAGACCGTTTGACACATTTTCATCACACTGGTTGACATAGCCTTCCAGGCATTTTCTTAGTTACTGTGCTAAGACATTTACATTCCATATTTACTAAGTTACGTGAACATTTTCCAAACCTATTCAAAACCAAAATATACAGTGGAGCATCTAGCAAATGTTTTTTTGTTTAGAACAACACATGCAAAATTATTTTTATAAATTCATTTCATATATAAATATACACATATACTTACATGTACACACACACATATATACAAATTTGCATAAATACACACACAGATATATGGATATGTATACGTAATTTCCAAATAAAACTCTGTAAATGCTTTAAAATTCTGGAAAGGCACACACTAGACAGTGGAGCAGCTGCTACCTCTGGGGAGCCTAGAATATGCCGGGGGTGGCCCATGGTGAGTCTGCTGGACATTGCTTCACGAGGTGGGCTTAGCGTAGTGTGACCATTCTCCTGAAGACAAATGTCAACAGATTTGTCTCCCATATTCTAAGATTATGTACAAAGGTATGAAAAAAAGTTTTGCGAATATCTTCTTTCATCAACGTCTTAAGATTTGATACTGAGCAGTGGAAATGATGAATTAAAGGAGAAGCACATTGATCACGTGAACAAATTATTCCAAGTTGTCCTTTGAAGCCTGAAGCAATCTGTCACCCCAGGGATAACAGCGCCTGTTTCTCTACATTGTCAACAAAAATAGATGGTGTCCCTCTTACTTTTTTCAATTTTGCAGATCTTTGGGAATGGAGTATCCCAGTGTCATAATTTCCGGACGCCCAGCCCTCCGGGACGGACGGGCGGTATTTGAATTGCAGCTCCTCCCCTCCAACTGCCCCCTCTCTGCCCTTGGTCCCCAGGTCTGTTAGATTTTTATCTTTTTAAATTTTGATAGGCTTTTTACTATACTGTGAATATTAGTCTTTTATCCTAATGCCTTCTGTAAGTATTTTTGAAGTTTGTAGGATGTGATTTATACACCTTCAAGCACGTTTTTAAAATGTCAAATTTACCTTACTTTTCTTTATGAGTTTCTCTTTTTTTGCCGTAAACAGAAAAATTCTAATTTGTGTTTTGTTTTCAAGGGGCTTTTCTATGTCAACGTTCAAAATGAGTTCCTTTTATTTTCTTTTAATATAGTTATAGTTTTGCTTTGTTTTATATTTACCATTTTGATGTTTCTGGAATATATTTTTATGATTCCTTTAACTACCATTGGTTTGAAATACCACCTTTATGATAAATTATGCACATAAGTAGATTCTTTGGCATGTATGTATATATATATATCAACAATTCTATTGTATTTCAGTGACTGCTGTGCCAATTGCTAGGTTATTGTCATTTTGATTTAGTTATTCTGGGTTTATAATATGCCTTGCTGCTTAGTAAGACAACTGCCTGCACTGTATTTTACATGTCTTTGATTATTCTTGGGAATCTTTTACAGATAAATTTATAATTGAATGACCAGATAAATAAAAGTCCTTCTTTATACTCTTCATTAAACTTGCTTATTTTACATTATAATCATGGCAGGTTGCTTTTTTTCCACTCTTGATTCTATCCAAATGGGACGGCCACTTGTCTCCCCATGTACTAAGGGTGCAGGCAGCAGATTACAGAGTTTAATTTTTTTTTTTTAATTTGTTTTCCAACATTTCTTGACAAGACTTCTCTTACGTATTTTCAGGCCTTTTTGGTAACTATAGTCTGCAGGGCTAGTTTCTCTTTCAACCACGTCTGTGTTGCTATGCTTCCTCTTCCATTCTTGACCCTATCAATGTACCACACCTGAAAATCCTAGCAGGTGAATTATCAAGGTCACTGCTGAGGCCACTGGGACTTGATTACACAAGCACCTGTGAGAAGCATGTCGAAACTCCACCATCATTCGTCCAAGTCACAGGAATCTTAGTTCACCCAGAAGTGGCTTAAACTCAAGTTGGTAAAGTTGGATTGAGGAATAAGGGGATTTATTTGGGCACCACATGTGTATGCCTCTAAGAATGTCGTTTAGTTTTTTTTTTTGTTTTTGGCCGGGGCTAGGTTTGAACCCGCCACCTCCGGCATATGGGACTGGCGCCTTACTCCTGAGCCACAGGCGCTGCCCTAGTTTTATTACCACTTATTTTAATTTTAATTTTGTTACAAGACTAATGTATATAGTCTTACATACTTTTTTTTTTTTGTAGAGACAGAGTCTCACTTTACCGCCCTCGGTAGAGTGCCATGATGTCACAGGACTCACAGCAACCCCTAACTCTTGGGCTTACGCGATTCTCCTGCCTCAGCCTCCCGAGCAGCTGGGACTACAGGCGCCCTCCACAACGCCCGGCTATTTTTTTGTTGCAGTTCGGCCGGGGCTGGGTTTGAAACCACCACCCTCGGTATATGGGGCCGGCGCCCTACTCACTGAGCCACATAAAAGTATTGATACAAAATTTAACTTACACTATTGCTTATAGTTTTAGATCATTTCTTTTCAGGACTTTTTGATATTCTAATGTGTTATTATTCCACTGAGTGAATTGATATCTGGATTGTTCCAAGTGGCTCCTATAAATTTAAGTGGCTACTTAAATATTCTCAACTCCAAGCAAGATTGGCTGAAGTTTCCCCCTGAATATAACTGCTAGGTCATCAAGTGTATGTATAAATTTTCAACGCTATAAGAAATGTCAAAGTATATTATAAATACCATTTAAACATATTTGTATCAAATTATATATTCATATCAGCTACTCATAAGGGATCACATTAATGCAAATTACCCCCAGCATCAGAGGTTTTTGCACTTCATAATAATACAATATTTAACAGAATCCTTCTTAAAATATTGGATAGTAGGTGTTCAATATTTTAGACAGGTAGTTTAAGTTTCAAAATGTTTTATTCTCTACTGCCTTGTTCCTTCAATAGAGACTTCGTGTTTCAATTTTATCACCACTTAATCTCAAATTTTAGATATAGCAGCATAGATATTTTGAACTTGTCCCATTGATCACATTTACCCTTTGAAAACATCAACAAGAATTCTGTGAGACATTATATTTGATTAAAAAAATGTGATGTGTTTTTTGAGATGAGTGCTGGTCTTTGTGTTCACCATCTCAAAAGAGTCAATCGAATTTAACATAAAATATGTTGCCGTATTATTATTAACATATTTGAAGAATTACAAAAACTGTTGGGGCTCTACTAAAGTTGCTGGCTTAGATGGTATTGCTTGGCATTTTTTGAAAGCTAGCCTTTGAATATACTTTAATTTTCACAACTTTAATATGAAATATTATCCCTGAAGTCATCACTGCTATTATTTTAATAGCTACAAAAATATTCTTTGTTTTTGTCAAAATACTCTATTCAGTGATGTATTAAGATAAGGGAGCATTGAAGTATTGTTCTACTATTGTATTTGGATCAAGTGTTTTTATAAAAGCAATTTATAAAAAATCGCTTTTTTGCGTCTCCTGTAGTATCCAGCTCTGTGTTATTGTGAAGCCCGCCTTGATTCTGCATATGTGTAACAAAGAGAAAAACATCCCGGATGGAATGAAAATTTGGTGAACTTAACAGAAATATTTAAACGATTTAGCTAGAGAGCAGTTTTAGTAAAGAACACCTTCCCAAACCATTGAATGCTACTGTTTTCCCTGAGGCCAGCTTGGTGCACTGTTCTGCAGAGTTAACATTTATGGGGCTGTGAAACACACGTTGCCTTTAACATTGTGGGTGGGTTCAGTTTCTGGGATGAAGCAAGAAGACACAGCCTATGCCGTGGCTGAGACTAGAAACCCTTTAATCAGCTACACGTGATTTTGGACACAATAAATTATAAGTTTTAAATAGTGGTAATGTAAATTGTTTTCAGTGGGATTTAGTGTAATTTAAGTAAAATATCAAAAGCTAGCAGACAGCCTGCTATATAGCAAGTGTTCAAAAGAAATTATTGAATACATAAATGTAAGTAAAGGTTAAATTACCACTTAAAATTCAAGAAAACAATTTTAAAGACAAATGCAGAATTTTAAAAAGCACTAACTCACATTTCAGATCTACGCATACATAGATATTTCTTTTATTCACTGGAAATTTAGGAAAAACATAAATATGACCTGTTTCATTTCAGAAATTACCAATACATTTATAATGTTTTTTGTTATTGATCAGCGTTTCCAATGCAATTTGTTTATGATAAAAGCAGACCTTTATAATACCAAGAGAAACTACAGAACTAATCACTATTGGCCAGAAAAGGCAGGTACTGGGAAAGGGCGAGACGTGGGCAGGGTTCATGTATTGGAAGCTCACAGACCACTCTCAAGAGATCACAACTCACGCCAACAGTCCTGCCTAACGAACGGGACTGGCCTTCCTTCCAGCAATTCACTATCCCTGGGTCATGTAAAAATGGTTAATTGACTTTGAACACTGAAGTTATTACACACTAAATATCCAGGTTATTTTATTTTTACTTCTAAGTAGATATTGATTATAAATTACTTTGAAGGTCAGAAAAAAGAGAACACTCAGAAGTAATTGAATTAGAAAGAAAAACGGTTTGAAGAAAGTAATCAATAGTACACGTGCTACTTACTACTTCTAATCCCATAGGCAAAAGCAAACATGATCAGCAAATTACAAGTCAACAAATCACGGAGCCATATTTTTTATGTATGTAGCATATGCTGTTTGAAAATCAATCTTCCCTCTATATTTTTTTTACCCAAAAGCTTTTGCATGATTAAAATTGGCTCTTACAAAGAAAATAAACAAATGTTTACAACATCTTTCTAAATACGTAAAAATGAATAGGAATTTTTAAATGACTGAAGGAATAAGAGATCTTATGTCTTAGACCTTAGGTCTTAGATCTTGACTCCTCCCATCTGCAATAAGAAATAACTTCGAAAATTATTGCTCAAAGTTGTCTTTGTTTTGAATTGCACTTGCTAAAGTATATTTTTCTTATTCCACTGTTACTATTTTCTAACTTGCTCCTTTCTCCAGTTTAATTTTTTGTAATTTCATGCTTCCCATGGTCAACTTTCCTGTTCAATATTAGAAGACAGTTGAAGAAAAAAATAATGTATTAATTCTTACGTGCTACTCTGATTGTTAATGATTGCACATATACAACTAGTTGAGACTCTAGTTTCAGTAAGTTACTTATAAAAACAACCCATTCAGAACTATAATGTTCTCTTATGTGGCTATACACGGCTCTCATTTTCTCAAGAATAATAGCAGCTCTTTAAGGTTGGACTTATTTCTGAAAGTTTTCTAGAATTGCTGATAACAAATTTGTTGTCTTAAGAGCAGTATCATATAACTGACTTAATATCTTCTTAGTTCAATAAAGCTGGTGGGGGGCAACAATGGATGCAGTTGTAGTCTCTCACAGACACTCACACACGCACATGCACACACCAGAAATACAAGACAGTGTTTCCAGAACATGGTACACACACGGAGAAATTAAGAATAATTACCTTAATGCAACATGGAAAATTTCTGTTAAAATAGACTACACTGTGGCAAGAAAATACTCCCCACTGGTTTGATTTTATGCAACAATGTAAAATGTCAGGGAATTACTAAATATAATAATATGTAATTATTTCTTAAAAAATAAGTTGATTTATCATTTACATATTGTATGTATTATAGCCAGGATTACATTTATCTTGTTCATTTTTGAAGGCTTAGTTTAAGGGAAAAAAAGTATTGAAGACATGTGTGTGTGTTATCTCTGTTTATAGTTAAAATGAGAGAAAAAGTACTCAAAGAGAAACAGAAAATGCAGTAAACGATCGGTCTTAATTCCCTGAGCAGCCAACTACACAGACCATGCAACCAGAGGCATAGGGCTGAGGTGGCAGTCCCCAGGCGGTCCCCTGCATAGGCAGATGGCACCACACAGATACTGCCTTGAGCCCAGTTCTCAGGCTCTTTTAGTTTAAAAAAAATTGCTGAAATGTTTCCAAACCTACATGTGCAATGTAGGTTATATGTCACTTGAAGAAGGTCTCAGAAGCTTCACTGGATGGTTGTCGCACCTGGTCCCATGACCACAGCCTGTCCCCAGCCCCACCTCCCTCAGACCATAGGCTCTTGTCATCCCCCTGCCGCAGACTTAGAGGTCGTGGTGCGAGTTTGTCACTAGCTGAAGGCAGTGGTTACAGGTGACCCGCCCGTCCCATGTGTCTTCAACTTCTTTGATGGCTTTTGTGTGGCTGCCACAACAAGGCAGCACAGACTTGGGAGCGTAAGTGTATTTCTCCCAGTTCCAGAGGTTAGATGTATCAATGAGCTTGGATCAAAGGTCACTAGGGCTGGTTTCCCCTGCAGGGTCTGGGGAGAATCCGTTTCCCCTCTTCTTTCAGCTTCTAGAGGTCGCCGGCTTCCTGCCCCTGACTCCTCCTCCATACCCAAAGCCAGCAAAGGAGAGCCCAGGTCCTCACACTCCAGTCCACTCTAACCCACTCCTCGGCTGTCCTTGTCCAGTTTCAAGGGCCCCTGTGATTAGAATAATCCAGGAGAACCGCCCCTTTTGAGGTGAGCAATCTAGCACGCTTAGTTCCATCTGTAGCCTAACTCCCTTCTGCCCTGTAACACGCCGTGTGTACCAATTCTAGATATTGGGGGGGGGGGCATTAACCTAACTACCTCATCCATTTTTTATGAAAAATAAATATATTGGCTAATGACTAGTATAAATACTAATTCATATATTTAAAAATCAAATAATGTCAGGGAAGGAGCAGATTATTTGAAGTAATTGAACTTTGTTAAAGTTTAAAAGGGACCACTCAAAACCCAGGGAAGAGGGAAGTGAGGCTTGGAAACTTGAAGAGCTCCCCTGTCTCTCTCTCCCTCACTCTCTCTTGGATCTGCAGTTACCCTTCAAGCAGAGGGAGGAGTATGTGAGGATTCAGTAGGAAATAGCATTCTGTAGGGAAAATGAAATATGTGAAGAGGACAGATAATGGCTGAGCAGTCACAGATAAGTCAGAGCAGATTCCCCGAGACGAACGAACGACAGCACGTTGAAATTAATTCTACTTCATTTTTCAAATCTCTTATGATGTAGCTAGAAAATTAGGGCTCCGAAGCAGTGGTAAAACCCTAAACTGACATGTTACTTTTACTTACAAAATAAATTCAGAAGCAGCGTTAAATGTCACATAATCTACTTATTTGGAAAGAGAAAAAATTAGAAATTTGGGAGAAGTCGTCTTGCCTCCTCTAAATCTCACTTTCATCGACCAGTGCTTATCTGAGAGAAATTAAACAGTGGGCAGCAAAAGAAAACTTCCTAGAGAAAAAGAGGGGTAGTGTTTTACTTAAAACTAAATCTTTTCGAGTCACTGTCTCTTCTTCTCGGCTCCCAGGAGGTCTGAGGTTGGGACTCCTGTCTACAGCGGAGAAGGCTGCCAGGGTTCCACCCTCAGGGCCGCCCCAAGTTCAAGTCTCCTCTTGTCACAGCCGCGTGGGACAGCACACTGTGTTCAAGGCTGCTGAGTGGAGTTTTGAGATGTGGATTTAGAGGTCCTGAGTTCCCTCAGACTAGCTCACAACTTCTCTGTTTCCTCATCTGAAAGTTGAAATAATAATAGTATCTGTTTTGTGTCTGTCCTTAGAGTCACGTGGAACAAGTTAAGTAGGAAAAAGTAGGAGACACCAGCCATTACGGTGGTGGGGGGGAGGGTATGAGGCTGTATAAGATGCCCCCTGGGGGATGGGCTCTTCTACAAGTGGAACTTTACCCTGGAAATGAGAACAATGTAACCTAAATATTGTACCCTCACATTAATTTGAATAAAGTTAAAAAAAAGTCTTATAAATAAAGAAAAGTATTTTATCTTCTGACACGTGAAACAACCTTGCAGGACTTCAGTACAGCCGTCCCCCATCCTCAGTAGCCTCCGTGTGACAAACACCAGCACCCTACTAGTGAAAAATGCCAGACACATTTCGTAAAGTGGCCTAACTTTATACCAGCAGGATTTTCCATGAAGGGAAATGACATCTCCCACCCCATAGCTTTAACCCCTCCAGGCACACCTGCTATTTAATAGCAGCGTTCAATAATCCCCAATTACTAAATAACCTATTTTTACACATTCTGGACTGTGTTATCAAACTCAAAAAACCCAATATGAGGAAATTAATACTTATAAGCAAGAAGACCAGGGGCTCACTGGGCAGGATAATTAAACATATTTATCCAGGCTATTAAATATTTTCCAGGTAATTCATTACATGTGAAAATAAAAAATGTCAACACACCATACAATGCTAAAAATGAGTACAAATGCGCATGAAACTATGATTTTCAGTACTCGATATTAATTTAAGAAAATATGAGAAGTAGGAAAATAATTTTATAGATCTAGAAATGTTGTCCCCCTCAAACTTTCTAAACCATCAAAATGCGATTTAGTTTTCATTTTTCTTGCTCCCTAAAATCATTTAAAATTTTAATTTCTGTTGTTTCAGAAGATGAGTTGCTTGGGCAGTGGTTTCAGATCAGGAAACTAGGCCCATCATGTCACCCTTCTATACTTCATGTATTTCTGGATTGCCACAAACCACTGAAAATTAATTATTGATTCCCACAAAGTCACAGTATGACTTTACAGAGTTGGCCCAGAGATGGACTCTTCAATGATGCCCAAGGCTATTGAATTCCCCCCAAGGTCAAAGGCATCCGATTTCATTTTTGATCTTCCTTCCACATCACTCTTCAATAGAAGTCATCAGAAATTAATCTAAATTTGAGTTCAGAATCTATCATCACAGTAGCAATATTATGGTCCTTGAGGGCTCTTCTAGACAATCAATGGTTTGGGAATTAAAATGAAATAATACAAAATAAAAACAAACCTAAAAGAAAATCCCCCTAAAGTTTAAATCTAATTCTGAAGTTGACATTTGTTTTCCTTCTTTCAGGGGTTCATAGCATGTGTTTTTTTTTTTTTTTTTTTTATTGTTGGGGATTCATTGAGGGTACAATAAGCCAGTTACACTGATTGCAATTGTTAGGTAAAGTCCCTCTTGCAATCATGTCTTGCCCCCATAAAATGTGACACACACTAAGGCCCCACCCTCCTCCCTCCATCCTTCTTTCTGCTTCCCCCCCCATAACCTTAATTGTCATTAATTGTCCTCATATCAAGATTGAGTACATAGGATTCATGCTTCTCCATTTTTGTGATGCTTTACTAAGAATAATGTCTTCCACTTCCATCCAGGTTAATACGAAGGATGTAAAGTCTCCATTTTTTTTAATGGCTGAATAGTATTCCATGGTATACATATACCACAGCTTGTTAATCCATTCCTGGGTTGGTGGGCATTTAGGCTGTTTCCACACTTTGGCAATGGTAAATTGAGCTGCAATAAACAGTCTAGTACAAGTGTCCTTATGATAAAAGGATTTTTTTCCTTCTGGGTAGATGCCCAGTAATGGGATTGCAGGATCGAATGGGAGGTCTAGGTTGAGTGCTTTGAGGTTTCTCCATACTTCCTTCCAGAAAGGTTGTACTAGTTTGCAGTCCCACCAGCAGTGTAAAAGTGTTCCCTTCTCTCCACATCCACGCCAGCATCTGCAGTTTTGAGATTTTGTGATGTGGGCCATTCTCACTGGGGTTAGATGATATCTCAGGGTTGTTTTGATTTGCATTTCTCTAATATATAGAGATGATGAACATTTTTTCATGTGTTTGTTAGCCATTCGTCTGTCGTCTTTAGAGAAAGTTCTATTCATGTCTCTTGCCCATTGATATAAGGGATTGTTGGCTTTTTTCATGTGGATTAATTTGAGTTCTCTATAGATCCTGGTTATCAAGCTTTTGTCTGATTGAAAATATGCAAATATCCTTTCCCATTGTATAGGTTGTCTCTTTGCTTTGGTTATTGTCTCCTTAGCTGTACAGAAGCTTTTCAGTTTAATGAAGTCCCATTTGTTTATTTTTGTTGTTGTTGCCATTGTCATGGCAGTCTTCTTCATGAAGTCTTCCCCCCGGCCAATATCTTCCAGTGTTTTTCCTATGCTTTCTTTGAGGATTTTTATTGTTTCATGCCTTAAATTTAAGTCCTTTATCCATCTTGAATCAATTTTTGTGAGTGGGGAAAGGTGTGGGTCCAGTTTCAGTCTTTTACATGTAGACATCCAGTTCTCCCAACACCATTTATTGAATAGGGAGTCTTTCCCCCAAGGTAAGTTCTTGTTTGGTTTATCAAAGATTAGGTGGTTGTAAGATGTTAGTTTCATTTCTTGGTGTTCAATTCGATTCCAAGTGTCTATGTCTCTGTTTTTGTGCCAGTACCATGCTGTCTTGAGCACTATGGCTTTGTAGTACATACTAAAATCTGGTATGCTGATGCCCCCAGCTTTATTTTTGTTACTAAGAACTGCCTTAGCTATACGGGGTTTTTTCCGGTTCCATACAAAACGCAGAATCATTTTTTCCAAATCTTGAAAGTACGATGTAGGTACTTTGATAGGAATGGCATTGAATAGGTAGATTGCTTTGGGAAGTATAGACATTTTAACAATGTTGATTCTTCCCATCCATGAGCATGGTATGTTCTTCCATTTGTTAATATCCTCTCCTATTTCCTTTCTGAGGATTTCATAGTTTTCTTTATAGAGGTCCTTCACCTCCTTCGTTAGGTATATTCCTAGGTATTTCATTTTCTTTGAAACTATGGTGAAGGGAGTTGTGTCCTTAATTAGCTTCTCATCTTGACTGTTATTGGTGTATACAAAGGCTACTGACTTGTGGACATTGATTTTATATCCTGAAACATTACTGTATTTTCTGATGACTTCTAGGAGTCTTGTGGTTGACTCTTTGGGGTTCTCTAAGTATAAGATCATGTCGTCAGCAAAGAGGGAGAGTTTGACCTCCTCTGCTCCCATTTGGATTCCCTTTATTTCCTTGTCTTGCCTCATTGTATTGGCTAGAACTTCCAGCACTATGTTGAATAGTAAAGGTGACAGAGGACAACCTTGTCTGGTTCCAGTTCTAAGAGGAAAAGCTTTCAGTTTTACTCCATTCAGTAAAATATTGGCTGTGGGTTTGTCATAGATAGCTTCAATCAGTTTTAGAAATGTGCCACCTATGCCTATACTCTTCAGAGTTCTAATTAGAAAGGGATGCTGGATTTTATCAAATGCTTTTTCTGCATCTATTGAGAGGATCATGTGATCTTTATTTTTGCCTCTGTTAATATGGTGGATAATGTTTATAGACTTGCGTATGTTAAACCAGACTTGCATCCCTGGGATGAAGCCTACTTGATCATGATGAATGACTTTTTTGATGATAAGCTGTAATCTATTGGCTAGGATTTTGTTGAGAATTTTTGCATCTATGTTCATGAGTGAGATTGGTCTGAAATTCTCCTTTTTGCTTGGGTCTTTTCCTGGTTTTGGTATCAGGGTGATGTTTGCTTCATAGAATGTGTTGGTGAAGATTTCTTCTTCCTCAATTTTTTGGAATAATTTCTGCAGTACAGGAATAAGCTCTTCCTTGAAGGTTTGATAGAATTCTGGAGTGAAGCCATATGGACCAGGGCATTTTTTAGTTGGAAGCTTTTTTATTGTTTCTTTGATCTCAGTGCTTGAAATTGGTCTGTTCAGGAGGTCTATTTCTTCCTGGCTAAGTCTAGGGAGAGGGTGTGATTCCAAATATTGATCCATTTCCTTCACATTGTCAAATTTCTGGGCATAGAGTTTCTGGTAGTATTCAGAGATGCTCTCTTGTATCTCTGTGGGATCAGTTGTTATTTCCCCTTTATCGTTTCTGATTGAGGTTATTAGAGATTTTACTTTTCTATTTCTAGTTAGTCTGGCCAATGGTTTATCTATTTTATTTATTTTTTCAAAAAACCAACTCCTTGTTTCATTAATTTTCTGAATGATTCTTTTGTTTTCAATTTCATTGATCTCTGATTTGATTTTGGATATTTCTTTTCTTCTACTGGGTTTAGGCTTAGATTGTTCTTCTTTTTCCAATTCCATAAGATCTCTTGTGAGATTGTTGATGTGCTCTCTTTCTGTTTTTCGAATGTAGGCATCTAAAGCGATGAATTTTCCTCTCAAAACTGCTTTTGCAGTATCCCACAGGTTTTGGTAGCTTGTGTCTTCATTGTTGTTATGCTCAAGGAAGTTAATGATTTCCTGTTTTATTTCTTCCTTCACCCATCTGTTATTCAACAGAAGATTATTTAATTTCCATGCCTTTGGGTGGGGTTGAGCATTTTTGTTAGAGTTGAGTTCCATCTTTAGTGCCTTATGGTCTGAAAAGATACAAGGTAAAATTTCAATTCTTTTGATTCTGTTGATAGTTGTTTTGTGTCCCAGGATATGATCAATTTTGGAGAATGTTCCATGGGGTGATGAGAAGAATGTATATTCTTTATCTTTGGGGTGTAGTGTTCTATATACGTCTATCAAGCATAGTTGGTCTAGGGTCTCATTTAAATCTCTTACATCTTTGTTTAATTTCTGTTTAGAGGATCTGTCCAGGTCTGTAAGAGGTGTGTTAAAGTCCCCTGTTATGACGATATTATCAGATATCATATTGCTCAGACTGAGTAAGGTCTGCTTCAAGAATCTGGGAGCATTTAAATTGGGTGCATAAATATTTAGAATTGAAATGTCTTCTTGTTGTAGTTTTCCCTTGACCAATATAAAGTGACCATCTTTGTCTTTTTTGACTTTAGTTGCTTTAAATCCACATGTATCTGAAAATAAGATTGCAACTCCTCTTTTCTTCTGAATTCCATTTGCCTGAAAAATTGTCTTCCAACCCTTGACTCGGAGCTTTAATTTGTCTTTTGAAGCCAGGTGTGTTTCTTGCAGACAGCAAATGGATGGCTTGTGTTTTTTAATCCAGTCAGCCAATCTATGTCTCTTCAGTGGGGAATTCAAGCCATTAACATTTATTGAGATAATGGATAAGTGTGGTAGTATTCTATTCGTCTTATTTGGTGAGAGTCCATTGCTTAGTTTTATCTTTTGCATCAGTGTGGAGGTTAGGTTCTGTCCTTTGATTTCTGAGTTCTTACTTTGCTGCTGATCCATTGTGGTGGTCAGTGTGCAGAACAGGTTGAAGTATTTCCTGTAGAGCTGGTCTTGTTGTGGCGAATTTCCTCAATGTTTGTATATCCGTAAATGATTTGATTTCTCCGTCAATTTTGAAGCTTAGCTTAGCAGGGTACAGAATTCTGGGCTGAAAATTGTTCTGTTTAAGTAGATTAAAGGTAGATGACCATTGTCTTCTTGCTTGGAATGTTTCATTAGAGAAGTCTGTGGTAACTCTGATGGATTTGCCCCTGTAGGTCAACTGGCGCTTACTCCTGGCAGCTTGCAGAATCTTTTCTTTTGTCTTGACTTTGGACAGGTTCATCACAATGTGTCTTGGAGAAGCTCGGTTAGAGTTGAGGCGACCCGGGGTCCGATATCCCTCTGAAAGCAGTGTGTCAGAATCTTTGGTGATGTTTGGGAAATTTTCTTTTATAATATTCTCTAGTATGGCTTCCATTCCTCTGGGGCATTCTTCTTCCCCTTCTGGAATTCCTATAACTCGTATGTTGGAACGCTTCATAAAGTCCCATAATTCTGACAGTGAACGTTCTGCTTTCTCTCTCTTCTTTTCTGCCTCTTTTACTGTCTGAGTTATCTCAAGAACTTTGTCTTCTACCTCTGAAATTCTTTCTTCTGCATGGTCTAACCTGTTGCTGATACTTTCCATTGCATCTTTAAGTTCCCTAATTGACTGTTTTAGTTCCTTCAGGTCTGCTATATCCTTTTTATATTCTTCATATCGTTCATCTCTTATTTGATTCTGTTTTTGGATTTCCTTTTGGTTATTTTCCACTTTATTAGCAATTTCCTTCATTGTTTCCATCATTTCTTTCATTGTTTTCAACATGTGTATTCTAAATTCCCTTTCTGTCATTCCTAACATTTCTATACTGGTGGAATCATCTGCAGTAGCTACCTCATGGTCCCTTGGTGGGGTTGTTCTAGACTGGTTCTTCATGTTGCCTGGAGTTTTCTGCTGATTCTTCCTCATGAGTGATTTCTTTTATCTGTTTGCTTGCCCTAATTTTCCTTTCACTTCCTCTTGCTCTTTAAGTTCTTATGCCTGTGGACTAAAGGTTACAGGACCAGAAGGGTGAGAAGGTTGAAGAGCAAAAAAAAAGGGGATGAAAGAAAGGAGGACCGAGTGATAAGAAAAAAAGAAAGATAGAGAAAGGAGATGGGGTGGGTATAAGGAATATTGACAAAAAGAAGAGAGGCACAGAAAGAGGGAGACAGGGCAATATAGGTGTACAGTAGGGTACTTTGACACAACCTTAAAAAACCCCACCTTCTGGGGGTGCCCAGTTGCGTGGTTCCCTTGAGGTCAGCAGCTCTTTGCTAACCTGATCAGACACAGTACCCCACCTCCACCAAGTAGAGAGGAAAGACAAAAATGCTATAAATCAAACCAAAAGAAGCAAACAGAAAACTTTACAGGGATAAAATTGGGTGAAAAACCAAATTATATCGGTAGAAACACTAGCAAAAATGAAGTTGAAGTTATTAAAAAAAGCTGCAATGGGAAATTATAATTAAACTAGGAAAATTGAGAAAGAAAAAGGGATCTGTGTGGAAAAGATTGAAATTAAAAAAACAAAAGAATATCAGCAACGTCAAAATAAACAAACAAAAAAAACAACCAAGCAAAAAAAGAAAGAAAAAAATACACAACCAAAAACAAAGCAGTTTGTATATGTTATTGAATATTGTCTGGGCAACACGTGGTCTTCTGGGGTATGAGATGTTAGTCACAGTTCAGATACGACTGGAGGCTACTGATTACTCAAACCCCAGCAGGTAGACACCCTGAATCTCTCTTCAGCCTACTTAAAAGGCACTTCGAAGTTGTAAACTTGTTGAGCAGAAGCTTTCCCAGCTTTCTTGCTGGAATCGCTGCTGAAGTGGCTATCCACTTACTCAGTGTGCCAAGACCGGTCTCACTCTGCCCCTGAGGGTTAGGGCTGCAAGGCGGCTCAGACCCCACCCTTAGGCTACTTGGTTGCTGGGTTACCAGCTCCCACCCGTTTCTAGCTCTGCGACCCTGAGGGCGGAGCTTGCCGGGGCAGATCGCTGACAATGGATCCGTGTGACCCACCGCCAAACACTATTAGCTCCGTCTGGCTCAGCGGCTCAGACTGGGGCCCTAGACAACGGCCAAAGTTCTTGCACTCCCGCTCAGGCCTTCCCCAAGGCAGTTCAACTCAGTGCCAAGTCCAAGGACATCAAAACAGTTCACAGGTAAGGCCTTTCTGGTTTGCAGTCTCGCTGCTACTGAACTTACAGTTGTGGGCGGGTTTAGACGGATTGAACACACGCGACCCCTTGCCGGTTTTCCACGGATTTAGTCCTCCTCTTGGGGTCCAGAAGTCTCTCGCTGACTCCCTGTATCCTCATAGGAGTGATGATAGGCAGTTCCCACCAGCCAGAGACGCCTGGAGTCCTATCTCCCCAGACTCACGGTGCCCAGATGCAAGGAAGCTGTTACTCGGCTGCCATCTTGCTCTGCCCCACCCATAGCATGTGTTTTTGACCCTGATCAGAGTCCTTTGTTAATTTTCCAATTCCCTTTTCAACCACAGCTTATTTTACCACTAGGTGCAGGAAGAGGAGGAGTTTCCCACAGAGAAGGGCTCCTGGGGGGTAGTCAAGCTCAAATCTTAGAAGTGCCATGGGTCAAATGGACAGTGACAGAGTTATCAGAACATGGAAAATCTTTGTATCTGAGGGAGAGTGGAACTTTGGGCCAGGCCTTACAGGAAAGATGAAGCTGACAGCACTCACGGTGGTGTCAATCTCTCTCCCCACGGAGTATGTCTGGGCTGACTACAAAGGAGGTTTATCTGTGTCATTAACACAAATGAGGTGACCATCCAGTAGTCACACCTAAGAGACATTTTGGCAAAACTGAGTGAATAATCAACAGGAAAACAGGTGCTTTGTTTGTTATTTGTTTGTTTTCAGAAACTCTCTGCAGTTTAAGCAAGCATGTGTTTTAATACAAAGAGAGGAAAGGGCTTCAAGAACTCCAAGTGTAGTGCACATCTCTGAGACAGTTCATGACGGAGCCACAGAGGAGGACTCTCTAGTCCTGGCCCAACAGCAAGCTGATGGCACAGATGCCAGCTGGTCCCCTCCTCTGCCAGCTTGGATGTCTGCACATATGGTTCATCCTTCTGCTTCAAATAGAGCATGCAGCCCCTCCCAAGAGAGTGAGCCATTTGACCAAAGCATTACTAAGAGCTAATTGACAGTGAAGTTGGTCTACAGAAGATGGAATAAGGGTTTTTCACTCCATTTTTAAACCTTACTTGACAAATTCATGTATCTGATTCAATTTGGTTTCCCCCAATTACATGTTGAGTTGGAATTTGGGGTACAAATGGGATTAGAAGTCAAACTTGTCAAGGAATGGGGAGGTAGCAGGGTGGGGCATAAAAATAATACTTCATATATTTCTGAATTGAACTTCATGGTAGATGAACAAAGCTTTAAGAACCTAGCAAGGATCTCTGGGGCAAGGAGCGCCCTGAGGACAAAAGCACTGGGCCACCGTGTAATTGTCTCCTTTAGTCACCTGCTCTGGAAGGGCAGATGTGGGTGACGTTGCTCTGGGCAGCTGAGCCATACCCAGAAGGGACGGCTGATTCCTGACACTCTGCCACTCACACTGCTTGCAGGTGAGTAGCAAGTCCTTCCCTAAAGGGGGAGTTGGATTAGTCAGGGTTCTCCAAGAAATGAAACCAGCCAGATAGATAGGTGATCGAGAGATAGATAGTAAGATGTCAAGAGGCAGAGAGATAGAGACTGAGCTTTAGATGGAGATAAAGGTAGCTAGAGATTCATCATGGCATATTGGCTCACATGATTTTGGAGGTTGGGAACTCCAAATTCTTCAGCCAATCTGCAGGCTGGAGATTCACAGAGCTGATGGTGCCAATGAAGTCCAGGAAGGCGAATCTTTTTTTTTTTATGTTCAAGACATAATCTCATTAGACAAGGCCTATCACATCATAGGGGGCAAACTGCTTTACCTGAGGTTTGTCAGCTTAAATGTTAATCTAATTTAACCCCCCCACAAGTTGACACATAAAATAAACCATCCCAGAGGTTGATGTCCATATCTGTATCAATCACATTCCCCCCAAACCTCTTCCTAGGCACGCACAATTTGCTTCACTTTGCGATCACCCTCTGGCCTCACAGAGTGTCCCAACATGCTGACTTCACTCCTCTACTTCACAGAAACCACCACTTTCCTTCAAGTGTCCAGCAGATGACAACTAATGGGACCCCTTTCCTAGGAAGGCAGTGCAGGGACCATCCTTGAGCATTCCCTTTGGGACTCATCCCTTTACCCCAAGTGGCTTATGGACAGATGCCTAAAATACTCGGAGAGTTCTGTTAAATACGATGCTTCCCATAGTCTTATAATTCTGTCTCATTTTAAAAGTCAATAAGAAAAACAAATGAGGAACTTCACTTTTGCATGTAAGCCTGAGACAAACATCTCAGTCAGAAAATGTTGTGAGGGTCGAAAGTGACATTGTGACCTGGAGGTGCTGGGCACGGCCTCTAGTTTCAGGCTCTGTGCTTCAGCCAGCAGGACCAGCAGGGATCTCATTTCAGATTGGCCAGTCCTGAAATCTAGACAGACCATGGAAATGATAGACTGTAATAGCCACTCCAGAAGCACATGGCTCTCAAGATCACCAAATTATTTCACATACATGAAATGTATAATGATTAACTAGCATGGGGGTGTTTGCCCAGAGTCCTCACTACTCTGGAGGCTGAGTCAGGAGGTCACTTGAGCCCAGGAGTTCAAGGCTACAGTGAGGACAACAGTACACTCCAGCCAGGGAAATAGATCAAGACCCTGTCTCTAAAAAATAAGCTTAAAAAAAGAAATATTGTCATGATACCAAATTATTCTAGGTTTTTTAGCAGAAAAATAAATCCCAACATATGGAGTCCTTTCTGCCAAAAGCCAGCATACACATTAGATAGGTTCCTTCTGCTGCCTATAGGAATTTCCATTCCTCTCTCCATCACAAGGACTATTTTGTCCTTGACTCCCAGAGAAGGGCCATGAGGCACTTTTTTTTTTTTTGAGGTATATCTGATTAATAACATAAAAAACGTATAAGGAATGTTTGGAACTTAAAGAATCTTAGAGAAAAGAAATGAAAAGAAAACAATAAGCATACACAATTCAAAATCTTAGGTAAAAATTATGAAATTCCATTACACACAAAAGTTAAAAATTAGTTTGATATTGGGGTGATTTAGACCTGTTTTTCATCTAAGTATGTTCAGTAGGAGAGGTCAAGAGGCTGAGGGGCAATCAGAAACAGTTACTGAACAAGCATTCTAAGGCATTTATTCTTGAAAGAGATATAGTCTTGAGCAACTCTGATGAAAAAGAAAACAGTAATATTGAGGCAAAGGATAGAAAAATCAAAGACACAAAATACTTCTTGCTGTCTTGTATTTCTTCACTCTAGCCCCTATATCTATAGACTGGTTCTTGTTCTGCGTGTGACAAACGTGATTCTCCTCCGTGACATTTCTAATCCCGGTGCTTCATCTTCCCCACGTCACTTCTCAGACCTGCTTGTTATTGGAGTTATTCTATAGATTGATATTCCGATCCTGGAAGAGTATTTGCAGAGAGACCACCGATTAGGTGTACAAATGCCAGATAAATGAATCTCCAACTTTACATCTCAGAGCAGAAGGTGACTTTGGAGGGCTGCCCGAAGGAAGACACCAGGAAACCTCATTTAGCCACATCACAACTTGTGGGTAGGACAACTCCCCAAATAAGCAATGACCTGCTATTTCTGCAGTGTGTTTGGATCTCAGCAAACACAAAGTGCCCATTTCAACATGTGAATACTGCCATTATAAAAACTCTGCCCCCTAAGGAAGAAACACAGGTTCCAAATGACCATGGAGGTGATCCAGGATTGTGAAAATTATTCACAAACTTGTATCTGGTGTTTAACAGGAGCCTGGAGAGACGTTTCAGAGATGACGTTCTCTTCGTTATGTTTCTACAGGCAAGATACCAGCTCAGGGAGGTCAACTCTGAGCATTGCCTGATCTCACCCTACAGCTCAGAAAAGCTTCAGCCAGTGTCCACAGTGTTTTCTCAAGACCCAGCTCACAGCAAGGCAGGCAAAACCAGCCCATGAGGAGCACCATTGATTCAGAACCGGATGCCTTGTCAGATGCTGCACTTGCAGCCTCAGCCTGGTTATGGTGTAGGCAAAGCACATTGGTAGGACAACTCCCCAAACAAGCAATGACCTGCTATTTCTGCAGTCAAGAGAAAAGATTACTTAATCACTTATGTAATGGGACTAAGGGTTTCGGGGGCTGAAGAGGGTGTACATCGAGACTTATAAATCAACTTTATTTCTTTCATTATACTAGAAATGAAGCCAGTCTGCCTTACATTGACAAAACCAGATTTTACTGTTATCTATAATACTTTAAATCAATACAGTATAGTGAAATTCACCAGAATTTTAAAGGGAAGGAGAAATTTTTGTCTGTCATCCTTTTTAATGTCTCAATGAATGCAACATTTGTAACTTCCCTTTGATATAAATAGGGCAAAGCTTAACAGTGATCTCTCCTCTGAGAGAGGCTTTTCTAAGGCAGTGTCTTCAGACTGGGTGATGGAGGTCCTGAGATCTTAAGAGTTTCCGGGCAGTCCTAACACTTCACTTGGAGCCACCATATGAGCAGGGGCAGCCATGGGATCTGTACATTGTGATGTCCTGTCAGATCCCTTTCTGTTCCTTGTGGAGCCCCTACAGTCCTCAGGTTGAGCGACTGAAAACGTGGACGATGGGCAGACTGATTATAGAAACAAAAACTTGACCTGCAATCTGGAGCAACCTGCATGGGAGGCTGACTCCTCACCTACAGTAGCAGCCCAGGAAGCAGGCAGCCGTGCAGGAGTCAGACCCTGTCTCCAGCCATGACCCAGCAAGAAAAATAACACCCGCAACAACCAGTCCCAATAGCCAGGCCTTGATTAATAACTGACAGATTTTTAATTTGTATTCCTATTTCCAAATTAGGACCAATCAGAACAAGCCAGAGATGCTCCCTGACCAGTCACCCGGGATGCTCCAATTCTGGGTATCTGCTTCCAGCTTCCCCAGACCGACAGCCCCCAATCAGGACACACCACAGGCCTCCCCTCTCTTCAATGTAAAAGACTTCTGGCAAATGTAAGCGGGTATCACTGCTTCCCTGGCTATGACAAGCTCTAAATAAATATCCTTTGCTTCTTCTCACTTGGGTAGTCTTTATTTCTACCTCGCCGTCTGAGATATCCAGAACTCCCAGCTTCATTCAGGAGGCGTCATCCTGGGTTCAGCCACTTTGTAACCTATGAGCACCTCTCCAACACCCACATGTACATATGCAATATGCACACGCACACCTTCCCTATTTAGGTTTGTCTAACCATGAACCCGGCGTCCCAGGATTTGAATGGAAATTGGGTAGACTCATTTATAGTAAGTTGAAGGTAGTTTTTGCTATAGGGAAATTGGAAAGATCTGGTACAATGGACCAAAGAATCAAAGACCTAGCGTTGACCTCATTGCAGACAGACTGAGGAAGAAGGTGAGGGAGCAGAGGGGCTCACTCAAGCCCCGCCACCTCCATCAGCCAGTCTGCACTCTCAGCATAAACAGAGTCAATAGTAAGGGAAGGGGCTCTATTCCTGATGCCACCTTTCAGGTCGTCAGTTTAATTTTCACTTTGTGTAATCGCTGAGGAAGAATAGTGCTCTGCAGAATAAAAAAATTAATTAAATACCCATAAATAATACAGTTATTAGGAATCACATGAGAAATTATTTGACTTCTGAAAATTAAAAGAATAAAAGACAGTTTTGCTTAGAAATATTAAAATAGGGCGGCGCCTGTGGCTCAGTGAGTAGGGCACCAGCCCCATATGCCGGGGGTGGCGGGTTCAAACCCAGCCCCGGCCAAAGTGCAACAACAACAACAACAACAACAAAAATAGCCGGGCGTTGTGGCGGGCGCCTGTAATCCCAGCTGCTTGGGAGGCTGAGGCAAGAGAATCACGTAAGCCCAAGAGTTAGAGGTTGCTGTGAGCCGTGTGACGTCATGGCACTCTACCCGAGGACGATACAGTGAGACTGTGTCTCTACAAAAAACAAAAAAGAAAGAAAGATTAAAATAATTAAATATTGGTAGCATTGGGGAGGGTAAATTGAAATGCATATATATTCATTATAAAACTGTTACATATAATTAGCCAATGTGTTCCAAATGCCTTTTTTTTTTTTTTTTTTTGAGACAGTTTTACTATGTTGCCCTCAGTAGAGTGGCTGTGGTGTCACAGCTCACAGCAACCTCAAACTCTTGGTCTTAAATGATTGTCTTGCTTCAGCCTCCCAAGCAGCTGGGACCACAGGTGCCCGCCACAAGGCCCGGCTATTTTTTGGCTGTAGTTGTCATTGTTGTTTGGCAGGCCAGGCCTGGGTTCGAACCCTCCAGCTCTGGTGTATGTGGCTGGCGCCCGACCCATTGACCTACAGGCGCTGAGCCAAAATGCCTAATTTTTTCACATTTTGTGGTTTAGCATTTTTGTTCTTGAAAATAAATAAATTTTCTAAACACCTAATTTTGAAAACATTTAAATATGTAGACATAAAGGTATTGATAGAAGGGTTATTCATAACAACTATGTTAGAATACATAGAATACTTTCAGTGAAAACTGATGTACAGAGATATTTACACCCACACATCCATTATTTGCTCAGTAGCGAGACTCCCAGAACTGCTCCTCCACACCAACCGACTTACACCTTGAGACAATCCCAGGAGATCGTGCTATTTCATCCCAATTTTACATACTAATGTTAGGAAGGTTATCCAAGAGCAGGTTTTAACATATGCTTAATAATATCATCTATCCTAATAATAGTGATCTATTTTAAATTATTCTTTAAAATAATGGTAACGTTAAGGAAGCAGAATGTCCTCAATAATATTTCTGTAAGTCATGGTTGCAACTGATTCCACCGGTTTTAGCTAGTAACGATTACATCGTTACTCTGTCATCCTAAATGCGACTGGTTTTCCTAATAAGAGTACTCGGAGAATTATATTTATAAAAGAAATTCTTCAAAGTAGTTATAAATCCCTATTTTCAGTGAACTAGGAAATGTGTTATCTAAATACTGCTCTGATATTTATTTCAAAATTGTTCAGATAAATAGATTGTGGATATCTGATGTGGTTGAACTATTTTGCCTTCACTAAGATCCAAGAGAGCCATAATCATCAAAAACCATGGGGACCTACCTTAAATTTAACCAAACAGTCCATGCACTTGAGGCAGAATGTGTTTTGCACTGGAATTGGGGGGCTAGTACCCCCACCTGGTTTGGTCAGTGTGACGACCTGACAGGGTCCCTGATTCTGGAGCTCTGTTTTTAACAGCTACCTACAAACATGCCAGGATTTCATGTAAAAGTTGACTTGGAGCTTCGGGGATTAATGGCACCAGTTTGATACCATACAGTCAATCTTAAACACTATTTGGTTTTTTAAAATACAACTTTAATTATGACATTAAACTACTCATTGATTCGTAATTTATTTTTCTCAGAGTTCTGAAAATGAATTTGCTCGTATTATTAGTCCCTCAGAAACCAAAAATGGCACTATCAAATTTTATTATACTTCACATTATGTATGGGTTACTTCAAATAGATTATCAGAACATATTCTGAAAAGACCCCCATTCTCTCACATACATATGTCTATACATACACACACACACATATGTATACACTGTATTTATTTATTTATTAATCATAAAGTTACATTGATCATTCTGAGCCTGATATTTCTCTTTCTTAATGGAAGGAGTGGAATAAGATAATATTTAAGATTTCATTTGGGGTTTCCCAGATATGGCAGAAAGGGAGGGAGGGAAGAAAGGAGGATGGGAGGGAAGGAGGGGGCTAGGGAAAGTTAGTTTACTACCTGATGGTTACAGAATATCTGTAATTATTAAATTTTATTTACTCTGAAATACATCGTAATTAATTCCATGTCCTTGCTAATTCTTTCAGGGCTCACAATTTAATGCACTTGTGTAAAATGAGGAGTGAAATGTTGGCTGAACTGTCTTTTACTTATAATATCCATCAGGAAAACTTTACGGTTAGTTTACAAGCCCCTAGAGCACGTGCTAATATGAAATAATGAGCACATAAGGTAGGAAGACTGAGCCATTGTATTCCACGGCCAACACCATCGTGAGATTAAAAAAATGCATGCAATAATTTATACCAATACTCTTAGTAGTGCCAGAATCTCTAAAGCCTTATACACTGTGATTTATCTTCAGATTCTCTTCCCAATGAAACATGGTGATAACTGGAATTAAATAAAGCCCCGGAGGACAGGAGGGATGTTCGCCCTTAGTGTGATCTTAAATGCAGACCTCCCAGGTTTACCAGTTGGCTGCTGGTGCTTTCCTGGGATCAAAGGCCCAACATTTTGAAACAAAGTGATGTTTAATTCCACAAAGCTGTTGTGCAAAACTCAAAGAAAGAAAAATTACCAAAAAGAAAATATAAATAGACTACACATATTTCTCTCTTCTAGAGATGTATAGGAAACTTCAAAGTAGCAAAGAAAGAAGCAATAATTTATGATTCCCAGTCTCAATCTTCTAGCCTACAGAAATGGTGCCTTGTTAAATGTAAGAGCTAAAAGCTACAGTCTGAATAACTGTCTGCAGTTAGGGTTTATCATTCTGAGTCCCCATCTTTTTTAAATGTCTTGCAGCCCTGGGAAGAGGTTTACAATCCAACCATTATCTAAAGTGTGCTGCAACTGTGGGACACCAGGCTGCTTTTCAGGGGCTCCATCTGGACCCAGCATGGCTCTTCCCAAACATCCAGCATGCATGCTTCAAATGTCCAGACAGCACGTAATGTACAGCATGCACGCTTCAAATGTCCAGACAGCACGTAGTGTGCACTCTTCTTCTGAAGTCTGCCAGGTCTGGTGTGCACTTGGTGATCAGCAAACATCTGTGTAGCTCCTGAAGAGAAGGCGTATTAGTTTTCCAGGACTGTCAGGGCAAAAACCACAAACAGGGGCCTTAGAACAGCAGGAGTTCATTGTCTCACCCTTCCGGAGACTGGAAGTCCACAATCAAAGTATCTCTCTTTGAAATGTGCCTGAGATAATCTGCTGCAGACAGAGCTCCCGACTCCCCTCTAGAGCCCGAGGCTCTGGCAGTCCTCATCCTCCTCTGCTTGAAGGTTTACTGCTCCAGTCTCTGCCCCCATCTTCAGAGGACACTCTGCGTCTGAGTCCAAATTTCCCTTTACCGATAGGGACACTAGTCACGCTGGATTAACACCCAGCCTAAAGACTTTGTCGTAGCTTCATTATGTCTACTCGGACCCAATTGTCAGATACACTCACCTCCACAGGTGATGGGGCTTAGTACCTCACTTTAACATTCTGGAGGGCACAGTTCAGCCCATACCACAAGGCATCGGATCCCACACGTTTGTTCTTTCTCGCACACCTAGTGTATGCTGAACAGTTAAGTGGCTGATAGGAAAGGAAATGGCTAATTGTGGAATTTGTCCATTCTCCTGAAGTTATAAATCTTTGCTCACTACAAATTGAAGGAAACAAAATATGTGCTAAGCACATTCCAGCTGTTCATCACACCTGCTCTAACAGTTTTCACACTCAAATAGAGAGAGCCGAAGCTGCTGCCTGGGTTTTTGTTGTTGTTGTTTGTTTGGGGTTTTTTTAGGGCAACATGTAAAAATGAGGACAATTATACAACAAATCAAATTTGTGCCATTCCTTAGTAACAGTCCATCCACAAGATGTACTTGGCTGAACATTAGAGTATTTGGTGAATGTTGTTAATGTAAAAAAAAAAAAAAAAAAAAAGAAAGGAAGAATAATGTAAATTGGATAGTCCCCTGAACATTTGAAATGTGCCTGGTTTTAGGACCAAGGAATGTAAAGATTATCATAAAATACAAAGATCTATTTTACAGCAGTTAAGAAGCGTGAGGGGTAGGCTAACACACACCCACATCCACACACACATCAAAATCTGAAGTAAAAACATGAGTAAGTTCCCTTATGTCTAAAGGAGTTAAAAAAGTTTTAACTATTACATTCCAATATCTTATCAGAGTAGAAGGATCATTAGTTAATATTTAAAGGAGGATTTTAAAAATGTGGTCTCAAAAAATAAAATTTAGCAATCACTGGTCAGAAATCTCTTTTGATTTTGGCAATTCTGTCTTTCCAGCTGTTCCTAATGTGGCTTCTTCAGCTGTACATTTTCAAATAAAAGGTTTTTTAATGAAATAGTGTACAGAATTAAAATAAGATTTTGATGAAATGTAAAGTTGATAGACCACTGAGCTTCAGTTACTATACATTTTAATTCTGTCTTCAAAATTATAATTATGCAGTATATGTATGAACTAACACTCCATATTCCCAATTGCACCAAAGGCCTGCTGCTAGGAGAATGTGAATGGGCTATAAAATTCACGGGAATGGTGCTAGATTTTCAACAATCCATGGAAACTTCACCCTCAAGTTCCTGGAGACTCACTGGATGGTACTTTGCAAGAGGTGGAAGGTACTGGCTATAGCCCTAAAACTCAATGAAGATCCCACTTCCAAAGGAAGTAGATTGCAGGGCTGGATCCACAGGAGTGCAGGCTCCTCCAGGGCGTGGTCTTGGGCTTAGGATGTTTGAAATTCCAGAGGATTGTCTCTGTCTGATATTGAGTAAATGGACAATTACAGTTTGTATAACATGAATTTATTAGCAGCTGGTGGTAGCTAACATGGGAACATGCTTATTGTCCTCCCCAAATCCATGCTTTAGAAGGAAATTGGTTTTAGAATCAGAGAATATCATAATTAAAGACCAAGGAATGAGGTTATGAGAATGAGGTTATGAGAACAATTAATTAACCTACCTTCATTTACAGAGGTTCTCAACCTGTGGGTCATGACCCCTTTAGGGGTGGAACGACTCTGTCACAGGGGTCGCCTAAGACCATCCTGCATATCAGATATTTACATTACAATTCATAAAGGTAGCAAAATTACAGTTATGAAGTAGCAACGATAATAGTTTTACGGTTGGGGGTCACCACAACCTTAGGAACTACATTAAAGGGTCACGGCATGAAGAAGGTTGAGAACCACTGGTCTAGAAGTCTGGGGCACTTGGACACAGATGGAAAACTAAGGCCACATGTTGGGGATCTCCTCTGCCCACAACTCTCACACCAGTGGCCTGATCAGTTGAATGCAGAAAAATGCACAACACAACTAGGACCAGCGCTGGCTGAAATCAGTATTTATAATTTTTAGCTTGCTCAGCATCCACACTTTCTATTTCTGGTTATAACACATAAATAGTTTCTGTCCTGAACACTGACTGAGTTTCACTAACACAACTTTTATCTTGCTATCATCTACTAATAATACCTGAGCTTTCTGTTGAAGATCAAACCCTTTAAGGATGAACAAGTATCCCCAATTTTCTTGGAACTGAGGGGTTTCCCAGGATGGAGGACATTTAGTGCTAAAACAGTTTAATTCCTGGGTAAATCTGGAAGAATCGGTAACTACTGTGAGAGTATCCACCAAACTGAGGCCCTTGTCCCTTCAGGAGGTCACGGGTGACTAAACCGGGCCCATCAGAACCTCTCCCTACTGGAGACTGAATCCTGATTGTGAGACGGGATACCCAGCATAGCAACACTGGGGGCTGCACCCTGCAGGGCTTCTGTGCTGCTGTCACCTCCCAGGCCCCTGTGGCTTCTGGTTCCTGCACTTCTGAGAGATGATCCTTCAGACACCCCCACTTGGTTCAACACGGTCCTCCTTTGCTGGAATTAACCAGAGTGGGAGTTTGTCTCTTGCTCCCCAAATTTCTAACTAGTCCAGAAAGTGACTCCTGAAGTGGAGGGGTCAAGTGAGGCGGGACGAGTGGAGGCTGTGACATTTGTCTTCATTCCACGCTGGTTCTGGTCACAGAGGGGCCTGTCCCGGGGTGGCATTTTATTAAGTTATTTATTGTGGTGTCTGAGGATTCACACCAAGTGCTGAAGGGGACTGGACTTCAGAGGATGGGACAGAACAAGGTTAAATCACTGGAAATAAATCAGCAAAGGAGAAAAGCAGGGCTTTGCGGGGACAGGGCCTTTTCTACGCAGTAACCCAGGATGACACTGACCACGGTATCTGTTGCTGGCAGAGCCCAACCCCCACTACTAAACTGAAGTTGGTGCCCGCTGAGGCCTGGGGGCAGGATGTCCAGCTGACAGAGAGAAGGGATCCAGCCACGCCTGGCTCTCCCAGGCCCCAGGATCCATCTGACAGAGGCAGGTTGGTCACAGCCCCTTGGATTCCTCCTCCAAAAGCCACGCTGACTCTGGGTTTGAGTCGCCTTCAGGCAGACGGCAGGATACACAGCGCCCTGACCTTGGCGGATCTGGCCCTACACCCAGGGCTGTTTCTAAGACAATCTCCCAAACTGGATCTTAATTCAGGTTCTGTCTTTGGTCTCTAATTAACCCAGCTAACCAAATGCAAATCAGCAGGAGGCCAACCAGCTTCAGCAGAGCCTAGGGCTCAGACACCTGCACTGTGCCCCAGTGAAAGGCCTGAGGGGGCTGAGACCCCACATGGCCCTGAGGTCCCAAACCCAGGGGAAGAAGTTTGTGAAGGCAGCTCCCTCTGAGCCTATCCACATGGCCCTGGGGGACGACAGATAGGGTGGGGAATCTTCCCCCGGAGCTCACTGGTCTCCCAGGGGGAAGAGAACATTACTCTGGACCCGTCACAGTCTGTGGGCTGGGCCTCTCCCTCCCTTTGTCCAGTGAACCAGCTACTGCAGGTCAGACCCACCACGCTGTGACTTCGGGCGAGGAGCCTGGGGAAAGGTTCCAGGGGTCCTCAACAAATGTCAGCTGAGTACTTTCTGGGGATTCAGAATGTCGGTTGTTCTCTGAATTTCTTGTGTCTTAAAGGTTTCTGAAAGTTTAAAGTAGTTTTATTGCTATTAGTAACCAGAAGCAAAGCAAAAATTACACAGGGGAGAATTAAATTGGCAAGGAAGACTTTATCCAACAGGGGACTGGAGCTCACCCTGAACTCTTGCTGAAACAAGTAGGGTTTTTAACAGCTGAGTTGAGGAGCGATTACAGGCCATCTGTGCTTATCATCTGGCCTCACCCAAAGGAGAATAACATTTCTAGTATCACTATGACCTGAGGTAGCTTCACAACTTGGAGGAAGGCACCTACATGAGCTTAGACTCCCCCCACCCACACACAGAGACTAGGACATGGGCCCCATCTGCCTGGGTGGTTAAATTTCAGAGGGATGCTCCCAGACCCTCGTCTGGACACAATGCCTTCAGAAAGACATTTCAAGGTTGTAGAACTGCCAAGAGGCTTTTAAAATGTCAAACTAAGTAAGAAACAACGAGAGGCTCTAAAAGAAAACAATATGTACGTGTCAACCGAGCACTGCATTGGGAATAGTGTTCGGTGGTGAGCTGCGTGTGCACTTGAGGGGTAAAGGAAAACAAAGGTTTCTTAAGGAAAAATGAGGAGGATTAAGTGTTTGTTTTGAAATTATTTTTTGATTACAAAGAGCCACAACAAGGGTGACGCCTGTCCGAGGCTGGCCTGCAGCTGCTGGGCAGATGTCCTTGCAGGACATTTTGTATAAACACGTCTTGGCCTTTGTGGCTGGTTGTGGCTTTGCAGTCTTTTGAGATAGTTTTGTTATCCGGCCCACAAGCATGAGAACACTGTCTTCATGGCCTTTCCCCGCTCTACATGCCAGGCTGTATTTTTGTTTGTTTTTTAACATTAGTGATTGCATTTCAATTCTCACACTCTTCACATAAAATTTTACATTTCTAAGAAACAGAATAGTCACTTATGACTAGGAGTTTTCTAAAGTAAATGCTCTAAGAAAACAGAGGTTAAGGGGCCTAGAGTTAGTTTAGTTGAATGGAAGGGGACTTTAAGGCTGTCTGGATCATCAGCTGTCATTCTAATTCTCTAAACTACTGGGATTTATCTCTCTGCCTGGGGTGATTGCTCTAATTAAAGGGAAGACTTTAGTTTTCATTTCTCTCTCTTTCTCTCCTTTTTTTTTTTTTTTTTTTGAGACAGAATCTCACTATGTCACCCTCAGTAGAGTGCCATAGCATCACAGCTCACAGCAGCCTCAAACTCTTGGGTTTAAGCAATTTTCTTGCCTCAGCCTCCCAAGTAGCTGGGACTACAGGCACCTGCCACAACACCTGGCTATTTTTGTTGTTGTTCTTGTTGTTGCCTTGTTGTTTGTGTATATATATATACACACACGTATATATATATATATATATATATACACATACATTGTTGTTATGTATATATACATAAACACACACACACACCATAATACACTAATGTGTATTATGTAGCTATGTTTATATATAGCTAGCTCAATAGCATTAAAACCAGTAGACCATTAAATAAAGAATTCCTTGGACAAAAATTAGAATAAGGAACCCAGGTCACCGGTCCTGAGGGCCTTGGTCTTTCTCCAGCCACCTCCTCTGCCTTTTCTGGAGTGACCAAAGGAAGATATTAGCGAGCTGAATAGCATCTGCTGATTTGCCCTTCCTCATTGAAGATGGCAATTTTTCTTTCTCCTCCTTAACCTCATGGAGTGATTCTCAGCATTGTTTTAGTGACAAGGCTCAGACAGAAATCGATTATAGAGTGAGGCCAATCAATTATAAAACAATACAAAATAACCCGCTGTGGAAGTGTGCAGATGACCTGGAAAGCCTAAGGATTTCAGGGAAGCTAAGAGCTGATGTGCATGAGAAAGTGGGCAAGGTGAGAGAAATCAGGCCACGTCATGAACATGGTGGGTGAAACGAATCTAAAGGGTTTGAAATGCATTTCATGTCAGCAATCTGACATGCCCTGGAATGAGTGAAAAACTGGAAACGTTTATTCATTTTATTACAGGAAGTCCTTAGCTAGAGGGTCATGAGTTCTAAGAGGCTGCAGTTTTCTTTTCAAGACAGAAACTGCTCTTCTTCCTGTAGATAAGAGAAGCCTCCAGATGAAGGCCAGTCTGGGTGGATTCGTCCTTCCATCCTGATACCTTGCTTTTCAAGAGGAATTGATCAAATCTGTCCTGCACTGGATAAAAAATGAATAATTCCCTATGACTACCCACTAGAATAGTGGGTAGTACATATCGAATTTTCCACAAGACATAAAGGGTAGATTTTACTTTTGATCAGTCTAGAAAAGGGGGCTATGACAGTCTCCTGTGAAACCCTAAGCTTAGGAGAGGGAGCGGGACTTGGACTCAGTCCTATCTCTGCCCATGGCTGTGTTAGGCAGAAGGTTCCCTCGGTCAGAGCCTGAGGTGCCTCACCTAGGTTGGAAATTTCAATGCTGGAGGTATAGAACCATCAAATAAATGTATTATTATTCGAATTTAGAAACTGGAGCTTAGAGAAATTAAAGAATTTCCAGGAGGCCTCGGAACTAGGAAAAGCTGACATGGACCTGGGTCTATTTGCAGTCAAGACTTTTCCCTCCAAACCAGGATGTGAACATAAATATCAAAAAAGGGAGCAGCCTCTGCTCAAGGGGGCCATGGGCCAATGTGCTGTGGCAATGCCATAGTTCAATCAATAGGATAGCACAGTGTCAAGGAAGATACAAAGTTTACAGAACACTTACGTGACTGCAAATAAAACACAATTTGTGGATCTGTACGGAGAGCTCCTCTGTGCTAGGTATGGCAATAAAATTCAGAAACATTTACGGTTAAGTGGAGGTTTTACTCCGTTCAAAATTCTGTGGTTGGTTCCTCTTTACTTCTGCAAGTTGGATCTATGTTCAGCAATTTTATTTGCTTTTAAAAAGCTATAGTAAATTGATTGAATGTTTCAGCTCGAATTTCTTTTAAAGAAGACCGTTTATGTCTAGAAAAAGAGACTTAGTACAGAAAACGAGACTTAGAGGCAATATAATCTCAGTAAGCTGCTACAGTCATTCTAAAGAAATCCTTCCTTACTCCGACCCCACCCCCTCCGCCGGCTCCCCCCCCACCCCCCCGCAAAGCTCTAAGAAGTGGCTCCATCCCTCCCTGGAGTGGCAGTTCAGGAGTGGCTGATGCTGGGCCTTGGTTGACATTGCCAGGCACATCTACGGCCCAATGGAGCAAACTAGGGCACACCCAGGTTGTGATTCCTGGGTTGGTAGGAAAATGACACACACTCAGGTGAGTCCTTCAGAGGAGAGTTTAATGGTAAGAAAAGTTGGTGGCAGCAGATCCTGTTCGTTGTGGAGAAGGAATGTTCCACGTCGTGCAGACTGCCGCATGACGAAATGGGGACCGCAGCCTCAGCCCTTCAGCTGCAGGCACTGGATTCTGCCATCAACTGTGAGTGAGAGTAGAAGGAGATCTGGAGACTCTGAGTGTAGAAGGAGATCTGGAGACTCTGTGAGTGTAGAAGGAGATCTGGAGACTCAGTGAGTGTAGAAGGAGATCTGGAGACTCTGTGAGTGTAGAAGGAGATCTGGAGACTCTGTGAGTGTAGAAGGACATCTGGAGACTCTGTGAGTGTAGAAGGAGATCTGGAGACTCTGAGTGTAGAAGGAGATCTGGAGACTCTGTGAGTGTAGAAGGAGATCTGGAGACTCTGAGTGTAGAAGGAGATCTGGAGACTCTGTGAATGTAGCAGGAGATCTGGAGACTCTGAGTGTAGAAGGAGATCTGGTGACTCTGTGAGTGTAGAAGGAGATCTGGAGACTCTGTGATTGTAGAAGGAGATCTGGAGACTCTGAGTGTAGAAGGGGATCTGGAGACTCTGTGAGTGTAGAAGGAGATCTGGAGACTCTGTGAGTGTAGAAGGAGATCTGGAGACTCTGAGTGTAGAAGGAGATCTGGAGACTCTGAGTGTAGAAGGAGATCTGGAGACTCTGTGAGTGTAGAAGGAGATCTGGAGACTCTGAGTGTAGAAGGAGATCTGGAGACTCTGAGTGTAGAAGGAGATCTGGAGACTCTGTGAGTGTAGAAGGAGATCTGGAGACTCTGTGAGTGTAGAAGGAGATCTGGAGACTCTGAGTGTAGAAGGAGATCTGGAGACTCTGTGAGTGTAGAAGGAGATCTGGAGACTCTGAGTGTAGAAGGGGATCTGGAGACTCTGTGAGTGTAGAAGGAGATCTGGAGACTCTGTGAGTGTAGAAGGAGATCTGGAGACTCTGAGTGTAGAAGGGGATCTGGAGACTCTGTGAGTGTAGAAGGAGATCTGGAGATCTGTGAGTGTAGAAGGAGATCTGGAGACTCTGAGTGTAGAAGGAGATCTGGAGACTCTATGAGTGTAGAAGGAGATCTGGAGACTCTGTGAGTGTAGAAGGAGATCTGGAGACTCTGTGAGTGTAGAAGGAGATCTGGAGACTCTGAGTGTAGAAGGAGATCTGGAGACTCTGTGAGTGTAGAAGGAGATCTGGAGATCTGTGAGTGTAGAAGGAGATCTGGAGACTCTGAGTGTAGAAGGAGATCTGGAGACTCCGTGAGTGTAGAAGGAGATCTGGAGACTCTGAGTGTAGAAGGAGATCTGGAGACTCTGTGAGTGTAGAAGGAGATCTGGAGACTCTGAGTGTAGAAGGAGATCTGGAGACTCTGTGAGTGTAGAAGGAGATCTGGAGACTCTGAGTGTAGAAGGGGATCTGGAGACTCTGTGAGTGTAGAAGGAGATCTGGAGATCTGTGAGTGTAGAAGGAGATCTGGAGACTCTGAGTGTAGAAGGAGATCTGGAGACTCCGTGAGTGTAGAAGGAGATCTGGAGACTCTGAGTGTAGAAGGAGATCTGGAGACTCTGTGAGTGTAGAAGGAGATCTGGAGACTCTGAGTGTAGAAGGAGATCTGGAGACTCTGTGAGTGTAGAAGGAGATCTGGAGACTCTGAGTGTAGAAGGGGATCTGGAGACTCTGTGAGTGTAGAAGGAGATCTGGAGACTCTGTGAGTGTAGAAGGAGATCTGGAGACTCTGAGTGTAGAAGGGGATCTGGAGACTCTGTGAGTGTAGAAGGAGATCTGGAGATCTGTGAGTGTAGAAGGAGATCTGGAGACTCTGAGTGTAGAAGGAGATCTGGAGACTCTATGAGTGTAGAAGGAGATCTGGAGACTCTGTGAGTGTAGAAGGAGATCTGGAGACTCTGTGAGTGTAGAAGGAGATCTGGAGACTCTGAGTGTAGAAGGAGATCTGGAGACTCTGTGAGTGTAGAAGGAGATCTGGAGATCTGTGAGTGTAGAAGGAGATCTGGAGACTCTGAGTGTAGAAGGAGATCTGGAGACTCCGTGAGTGTAGAAGGAGATCTGGAGACTCTGAGTGTAGAAGGAGATCTGGAGACTCTGTGAGTGTAGAAGGAGATCTGGAGACTCTGAGTGTAGAAGGAGATCTGGAGACTCTGTGAGTGTAGAAGGAGATCTGGAGACTCTGTGAGTGTAGAAAATCTGGAGACTCGGGTGAGACGTACATCCTCTCCAGCACCGTACCTGCAGGCTGGAAAAAGGCAGAGCAGAGGACCCAGCTAAGCTGCCCCCATGGAAATGCTGAGAGAATAAAAGTGTTTTATTTAAAGTCACTAATTTTGTGCTAATTTGCCACAAAATAAAACAAAACTCACAAAGGGTGTTTAGCCACTGTACTTTGTAAATGAGAAAAACTGAGGCTTAGAAAGTTGAAGTAAATTTTCCAAAGTCAAGTGACCATGAAAACTGTGTGTGACATGAAAACTTTCTAAAGACTACAATTCAGCACTTGCAAAGAACATGAAATTTTCCAGGAAAGGAAATACGTGTGTGTGTTTCTCTAGCTCTCTCTGTCCTGTCTGTATCTATTCATATGTGTGTGTCTTTGCATATAAACATGCACACTCTGCTGTGTGTGAGAGAGCAGGCATCAGTTTGACATCTGAACCAGACTTGAGTGTGAACCATTTTCATTCTGCCGTGTGTTCACGACAATTGTAACGCAGAGATATTTCATTAGTGGAAACTCAAGTCATAGAAAATTCGTCTAACTAATATTTGTGCCCCAATCATTCCTTACAAAGACTTTTGCTGTGTCTAAAAAACACTAAAATCTGAATGATGGGAAAATATTTCTTAGTTTACTAATATTTCCTTTTATTTATATATAGTATTTGTTATAGTGTCCAAAGAATCAAACCTTTCCAAAGGATCAAAGTCATTTCAGGATTCTTACTTCCCAGGGCCACATTCAGCGTCATTACACGATTTTTCTGCAGGGTTTCTGCACTGCACTGGCTCATTACTCAATCCTTCTCCTCAAAACTGAGTTTGGAAAAGACGATGCAGACACATAAATTATTAACACTAAAACCAAGACACTGGGAAAATAAAATTTTGAGCAAGCCTATTCATTTTGTATGGAAATATTAAGTGAAAGATATGTACATATAAATATATGGTCACATGTGATATATAATTTGTAGATAATATGTGATATACAATATATAATCGATATGTGTTTTAGTACATTGGATAGTATACTATATATATATTGTGTACACCCATATATATGTGTGTGTGTATATATATCTCAAATACTTCTTTAGAAAATAAAATATGTTATGTGTATATAAATAGTGCAACAATTTGATCCAGTAATGCCAAGTTCAAATTGAAAGTCTCCTAATGTTCTAGACACCTTAGAGAAGGACTACAGTGAGCTGCTGAGTGTTCTATGAACTTGGTGAAGACTCTAATACACATTATCGCCCTTTAAAATCACAAGCTATACAAATGCAAATGCAAAATTCTTTCAGCAAAGGGAAGATATTGTTGTTGTATTAGTTTGCTGGTGCTACCCCAAGAACCATAAACCGGGGGGCTTAGGCAACACTCATTTTCGGCCTCACAGTTTCAGAGGCTGGAAGAGAAATGACAGAAGGTCTCCTAGGCTTCTCTTTCTTCTGCTCCATTGAGGAATGAGGTTGACGATTCTCCTGAAGTTTTAAAAATTTAATTTAAGCCTTGGAGTTGTTAAAATGTGTTTGGCTAATTATATTTATAATTCTAACATCTCATGCAAGGAGTATTTATGTTTTAATAGGGCTGTAAATGTGAGGGGAAAATGTGCATTTGGGTCGGTGATAGTTTACACCAGTCTTCAAAGACAGCGCCTCTGTGCTGTGATGTCCAGTGGTGAGAGGGGGCAAGAACGCTGCTGAGCTGCACCTCCTTGATAAGGACGCTAATGCCACCTGTGATGGGGGAGCAGGGCTCAGTCACTTCCCAAAGGCTGCGGCTCTCAATGCTATCACCCTGGGTTCCAACAGGAAATTTCTGGGGATACCGACATTCAGGCCACGGAGAGAAGGTGGCCTGTGTTGCAGAGCGAGGGAGCTGTGTGGTCTGGTCTACTGTTTTTTTTTTTTTTTTTTTTTTTTTTTTTTTGTAGAGACAGAGTCTCACTTTACTGCTCTCTGTAGAGTGCCGTGGCGTCACACGGTTCACAGCAACCTCCAGCTCTTGGGCTTATGCGATTCTCTTGCCTCAGCCTCCCGAGCAGCTGGGACTACAGGCGCCCGCCACAACGCCCAACTATTTTTTTTGTTGCAGTTCGGCCGGGGCTGGGTTTGAACCCACCACCCTCAGTATATGGGGCTGGCGCCCTACTCACTGAGCCACAGGTGCTGCCCTGGTCTACTGGTTTTAATGCTAAATAGTTGTGGACAAGTTTGTGGAACATACTGGAATCCGGCCAATCCCAGGGAGCAAATCAGACAAAAATAGCACTTCCTTTTTTTTTTTCCCCCAAGATAATGAATTTGTTAATATGGTAGAGATCTGATAGTGAACATTCCATTGCTCCTGACCAGGAAGATTATTTTCTACATATGCAGGGAGATATTTCATTCTTAGGTAATGAATGTAAATTACATGGTACACTCTGCTGAGAATGGAAATCCATTTCTCTGTCAGTGATACACATTCTGGGTATTTTCCTGGCAGCTTCTTATGGACAAATGATAATAGATTCAGACAGGCAAAATCACATTAAATAATTCCACCACATAATTGCTATGAATTTATAGTAGATTAGAATCAAGAAGCACATTAGCAGAAACATTAAATTATGATACAGGCTTCATTTTATTTAATACTCATTGTTTTTTTTAATCAGTTGCAGAGGTCTACAGATAACATCAGCTTCTCTGATTCGGGGATATATAGAATCAATGAATGTGCCTGTTCTTATTCTTTCCACTTAAATGAATATTAGATTAAATTTCCATTTGACCTACGCTATCAATAAATGCATAAATCTAGGGAGGTCTTTCCCTTGGGCAGCCATTTGTTTGGACTGTTTTCTCATGTAAAACGTAGACTTGTGATAAAAAAGATGAGAAAGGAAAGAGAATACTTGTGATTACTTCTCAAATGGGCTGACAGGAGGGCACCTGAGGGCACCCCAGTGAAGGAGGGTCTCCCCAGGCCATGTCCACTCACCTTAAACCAGGGCAGAGAGCTCCCACGAGGCTTAATTGTAGGCTACAATTGTTATTATGTTTCTGATTTTGTTGTTGATTTTATTTTTAATGTCTCATAAGAACTTTCACTTAATATTCCTCCACAAAGTCAGAGCACTGTGTTTGTCCATGTGTGTATATGTGTATGTACCCAAGTGACTGACTGTGTGTGTGTGTGTGTGACAGAGAGAGGTTGTGTACATGAGACTGTGCAGTTGTGTATGTGCTGTGTCTACGTACTTTTTATTTAGATGACTTAGATTTTCTATTTTAAAATCTATGCTTTAGTATACATTTTTTATATGTAATTTTAATTTTATTTTTTTATTTTATTTATTTATTTTTATTGAGACAGAGTCTCACTTTGTGGCCCTCAGTACTGTGGCATCACAGCTCATAGCAACCTCCAACTCTTGAGTTTAAGGGATTGTCTTGATTTAGCCTCCCACGTAGCAGGGACTACCGGTGCCCGCCACAGCCCTCAGCTTTTTTTTTGCTAGAGACTAGGTGTCCTTCTGGCTCAGGCTGGTCTCGAACCTCTGAGCTTATATGTAATTTTAAACTGTACTTCCAAATTTGTTGCCTTTGCAGAAAATAAACAACTTTGCAAAACAGATAAGACTCACCCACTAAGGAATACACTCTGGGCCGCCTTTTGAACACCATGCATTTATAAATTTTTATAGTTAGTTGATTACAAACTGATTTTTATTCAAATGCACTCATTTAAAACCATAATAAGTCCAATTAATTCTTCAACAATGACTTAGTTACAAATATTCTATCAATTCATGTTAAAGACACAGTCATAGGAGCTAGAGAGGGCCTACATTGGGAATCGTTTTTAAATTGGGAAACAAATGTTCATGTATCTAACTTTTCTCACAAAATCTATTTATAGGCATTATATATTTTATACCAGAAACACATAAAAAATTGTGATTAATTGACTGAAAAGGCTAGTGTTGGTGGATACAGGGCATTATGTTTTACTTTGCTGACTTAGAGGAAGCAGAGATTCTCCTACCATCATTCGCCATCCAGAGTTCAGCAGCCTGCAGGAGAGACCTGGGACACCTGGAGAAAGGAGCCACTGGGAGGAGGATGAAAGTGGTGTTTCCGAATCTGTGTCTGACCAGTCGTGGGAGCTGAGGTAAGATGTGGCCTGTTTTCTCGTCTAATGGCGGTGATTACAGACAGCCGTGGGAATCCCTCCATCTTCACTGATTTCCTGGGTGCCAGCTCCTTTTGAATCATTCTCCTTTTTTCCTACTCTTAGTTTTTCTATATAAAAAATAAACATTTGTGAGTCTGTGATATTCAGACACAGATTGAGCTTGCACATATTCAAAGGTGAATAAAATCAGGTTTTGGCCTCCAAGGTGGTCATGGTCAGCTAAGGCAGAGAGACCAGTAGACGGGATTCCACACCACTGTGGCTACGCGATGACAGACACGTGCAGAGGCAGCTGTGGCGTAACTGGGGGGTGACCCCACCAGGTCTGGGGTGCACAGGCTCTGTGGTCTATAACCCACAATGAAAGGAGTCTGTCCAGGTAAAGGGAGGGGGGTGACCAGGCACAGGAAGCAGCCCGTGTCAGGACGGGAAAGAAGCAGGTTGCCTGTCTTAGAAATTCCCAGCCTTTCCTTCTTTATCCCCAGTCTCTCCCCGCTTCTCTCCATTTCTCTCTCTCTCTCTCTCTCTCTCTCTCTCTTTCTCTCTATCTCTCTCTTTCTCTCTCTCTCTCTCTCTCCTCATGAAACCCTATCACTGCTTTGGAGGGAAGCAGAAACTGGCAGAAAACTCACACTCAGTCACCTGCTATCAATCTGGCTCTCTAGAAAACAATAAGAACCAAAAACAGATCAGTAGGTTTACCAATCTCCCTGCTATAAATGCTTCCTCCATGGGTTATTTCAAGCTGTCAATGGCTAACAAAACTTGCACATTTTTTCTTTTTTTTTTTTTTTTTTTGTAGAGACAGAGTCTCACTGTACCGCCCTCGGGTAGAGTGCCGTGGCATCACACAGCTCACAGCAACCTCTCAACTCCTGGGCTTACGCGATTCTCTTGCCTCAGCCTCCCAGGCAGCTGGGACTACAGGCGCCCGCCACAACGCCCGGCTATTTTTTGGTTGCAGTTTGGCCGGGGCTGGGTTTGAACCCGCCACCCTCGGCATATGGGGCCGGCGCCCTACTCACTGAGCTACAGGAGCCGCCCGCACATTTTTTCAATATTCATAATCAGTGCTGAGCTGGCACTGGCCAAGCCTGGCCCATTCCTGCCCTCAGGACACCCACCTCCCACCAGAAAAGCAAGCCCACCAGCATGTCCCAGTGCCGTTTCTCCAGAGCATTCTTCAGCAGTCACTGAGTGGGGGCATGTCAGTCCTTTGGGGTTCTCCACTAATGCAGGGCTGATGACCACGGGGGCTGCAGGGACACGTCAGTCCTTTGGGGTTCTCCACTAATGCAGGGCTGATGACCACGGGGACTGCAGGGGCACGTCAGTCCTTCAGAGCTCCCCACTGATGGGGGGCTGACTACCACAGGGGCTGCAGGGACACATCAGTCCTTCAGAGTTCCCCACTGATGGGGGGCTGACTACCACGGGGGCTGCAGGGGCACATCAGTCCTTCAGAGCTCCCCACTGATGGGGGGCTGACTACCACGGGGGCTGTAGGGGCACGTCAGTCCTTCAGAGCTCCCCACTGATGGGGGGCTGACTACCACAGGGGCTGCAGGGGCACGTCAGTCTTTTGGAGTTCCCCACTGATGGGGGGCTGACTACCACGGGGGCTGCAGGGGCATGTCAGTCCTTCGGAGTTCCCCATTGATGTGGGGCTAACTACCATGGGGGCTTCAGGGGCACGTCAGTCCTTCGGAGTTCCCCACTGATGGGGGACTGACTACCACGGGGGCTGCAGGGGCACGTTAGTCCTTTGGAGTTCCCCACTGAGTGGGAGGCTGACTACCACAGGGGCTGACTACCATGGGGGCTGCAGGGACACGTCAGTCCTTCGGAGCTCCCCACTGATGGGGGGCTGACTACCATGGGGGCTGCAGGGCACTTCAGTTCTTCAGAGCTCCGCACTGATGGAGGGCTGACTACCATGGGGCTGCGGAGCAAGATCACCGCAGAGGGTGCACAGCTGCAGCGTCCGGAGATGACCGTGGCAGAGCCTTCCCCTTCTTTGAACAGAGGGATCTGGATGCTGAGTGTGGCGGTGAGGATGCCAGGGAGAGGAGAGCACACACCACGTTTGCAGGAAGGAGTGGGAGGAAGCAGGCGTGTGTGTGTGTGTGTGTGTGTGTGTGTGTGTGTGTGTGTGTGTGTGTGTGAGAGAGAAGGCCCTGCCCTCTGGGCGCCAGTCTCCATTGCCTGGGGTGTCAGACAGGTGGGGGAGCAGAGCAGCGGGGAAGTCCTTCCAGGCAGGTGTGGCCAGAGGAGTTTGTACACAAAATATGAGGTGGTTTCTGGGAAAACATATGCAGGGAAGACCAGATTACCTGCTTGATTAATTAACCCCTAAGAATGTCATTACTGTAGGTCTTATTCCTAGAACAAGATATCTGTAATGAGATTTGCTTCTGCCAAAAATCAATATTTAAGTGAGAAAAATAAAATATTTTTTATTTTATTCTGAGATAATTAGGCACTAAGGCTTAATGGTGATTTCAAATTGAGGCCCCAAATCCTCACTCCCACAGTGCAAAAACAGCAACTGGAGAAAATATTTAGACCTTCAGATCGGGGAGAGGGGCCAGTTCCAGGACCACAGTGAGGTTTGGGTAGAAAGTGTGAAACATATAACTTGGGCAAATGGGGTGGCCAGGATTTTGTCCATGCTTTACGGACAGAAGCTAAGGAGTGGCAGAGCCTGGCACCGCGGAGAGGATGACAGCTGCAGGAAAGGTTAAGAACCACAGAGGTAGCTTGTGTGGTCAGGGGCAGTGTCACCCACAGGCCTCCCGTGAACAGCCAGGTGAGCTGGCTCTAACCTCTAAGCATGGGGCAATGAGCAGCTCCAGGGGACTTGCAGCAAATACATAGCTGACTGGTTTAAAGTGGGCCCAAATTAGAGCCAAATGAGGGGTATGTGCCCACAAAAATCAGGGACAGTTTCTGGGTCGTGGGATGGGTAGACAGGATGGATGCCAAGTAGTAGAGGGGAAAGAGAGACCAAGGAGGACAGGAGTCCGAGGGGAGCAGCAGGTATGCAGAGGGGGTGCAGGTGGGAGGTGGGGAGGCAGGTGAGAGGACGAGAGGCAGGAAGAGAGAGGGAGGGAGAGGATGGGGGCTGGTGAGTGTAAAGAGGAAGTAAGAGGAGGGGGACGTGTGAGCAGAAGCCCCGGGAAGAACTTGGTTCCTGAGCAGGGGAGAAAAACGTGGTGCTGGGTCTCTGAAACCCCCAGGGGAAAGGTTTCTTACCTCCCAGGCTCAGAGGGGGTCCCAGAGATGCTGAGGGAGGCAGGCAAAGGACGAAGCGGGCAGCAAACCCAGCATCTGTGTGCATTATCCAGGGTTCTCCAGAGGAACAAATACAACATGATAAGTAAGACTCAACACGAAAGTGAACTCAAGGTAAGGGCGAAAGACGATCCACACCCACGCCAGGGTCTGAAAGGGTAACACAGAGTCATTTAAACCTGCAGAGCAACAGTAGAGCCCAGAAAATGGACACAAGGCCTTTGAACCTTTAGAAGAATATTTTTTAAAATAACATTTATAATTGGAGAAGAAGGAAAAGGACCCTGACTTTATGGATTTGCAGATTTAGGGAGAAGTGGCTTGATTTGGGAGAACTACAAGGAGAGTTTAACACTTTACTAAAGTGCCTACGAAGAGAAAATGAGATGCGTAAGATGACTGATTTTTATTTTGTTTTTGAGACAGAGTCTCACTTGGTCACCCTTGGTAGAGTGCCGTGGTGTCATAGCTCACATCAACCTCAGACTCTTGGTCTCCAGCCATTCTCTTGCCTTCGCCTCCTGCGTAGCTGGGATTACACAGCTGCCACACTGCCCGGCTATTTTTTAGAGAAGGGGTCTTGCTCTGGCTCAGGCTGCTCTCAAACCTGTGAGCTCAGGTGACCCACCTGCCTCAGCCTTCCACAGTGCTAGGATTACAGACGTGAGCCACTGTGCCAGACCCTTGCATAAGGCAACTTAAATGTGGTGCATATTGTATACTCACACTGTGCCTGTTTTCAAACTATTAATGACGCCAACCAGCTCACAAAACCCCTGAACACTTGATGCTGGCCTGCCTGCGTATGTCCTGCAATGTTACTGCCAGGTGTGCCTTACTGTGTGCCATGGGCCCTGGGTATATCCCCTGGAAGCTCTGTGCACTCTGCAGCATGAAGAACCCAGGCACTAAGTGAATCTAGTGGTCACCTCTGGATGGAGAAAACTGTACAAAGAATGCAGGTCATGAAATGCACTTCTGCGAATCCAGCAGCTTTTCCTTGAAATTCCTGTGTCCTGAGATGCTTGGAATTCATTGTATGGTGACCCTGACTATTGTTCTAATTCACACTCCAGAGATCAGTCCTTTAATTTTTTATTAACCACTGTAAGGGTGACTTGGCCACATCTTGTAAGAAATTTTTATAGGAAATCTAAAACAAGTAATTAAATTCACTTCCATGCCTGCTAATTAGGAACGTGTTTCTCTCTTGTGTGGGCGGGTAGTTGTTGATTGCTTTCGTATTAGTGTTGAGTGCATTGGATGCTTGGTTTTCCATTCTTGAGATACTTTGCTAAGGAGAATGTTCTGTAACTCCATCCAGGTTAATATAAAAGAGATAAAGTTTCCATTTTTTTATGGCTGAATAGTATGCCGTGGTATACACGTACCACAGTTTATTAATATATGAACAAATACAGGCCCACACGAGAAGTAAAACACAATTAAACTTAAGAAACAGAGAGGAGGGAAGGGGGAGAAGGGGCTCCGTGCGCTCCTACCCGGGGCACCGTGCAGGGGCACATAGCACTTCCTGGGTGAAGGACTCAACCCCAACTCACACTTTCCTAACAAACTCAAACAGTGTAACTTAATCATATGTGTCCTTCTATTAAGCTGAGATAAAATATATTTTTCACATATTCATGAGTTTCCTAATTTTCTTTCTATCACGTCCAGTTTTATTCCATTACCGTAGTTTGTTTTATGATCTAACATCTACTCTGGAGCATGCTCCCTGTGTACTTGTAAAGGATGTGCCTTATCTTGCTGTTGGGTAAACGTTCTGTTTACCTGTACAGCAGGTGTTCCGGCTCTTCGTTGAGCTTCTGCCTAGTGTTTTTAGCTCTTACTTAATGTAGAAAATAAAAATGCCCACCTGTGTAATGTTGCCAAACCCATAATGTCTTTTTATAATTATTATATTATATAATTCATTTATTTTAAAGAATCTGAGATAAGAAAGGAGAGTAAGTACTTATTTATAATACACGTTATATCACATTTATTTACTACACTTGAGATTCAACTTACCAAATGGCGCCATTTTCTTACCCCAACACACTTTCTTTACTTACCATCTTTGTCCTATTATTGTCAAATATATCACATTTCTGTAGTGTACAGGATTAACAACACAATTATGTACATGTTATTTTATACAACTGCTTTCTAAAGCAATTATATAGGGATTACCTGGACCAAGTTCATTTAGGAACCAGTGGTGGGGTTTCTAGTATACCGTGAATTATCCCCTGTGTGCATTTAGAGCCTGTTTCGGCCAGCGTGACCAAAATAAGGCATTATCGGCTGTACACGTGTCACAAAAGGAGCAGATGAAGAGACCATGGGTAGAATGTACGTAATAGTCCAAGGGTATCGTGTGAATCCACTTTCTAACAGAGCTGAATTCAGCCAAGAACAATTAGATAATGTGGAGAACAATGTATTTCTTTTCTTTTTCTATACGTTCATTCATCATCAGGTACATAGAAAAACCCAGCAACTTTAGCCTTGAAAAGAATCTTAAGTTCCTGACATTTCCTAAACTTGGATTTGTGTTGAGTTACGTCACTCATGGGTCGCCTCTTTCTGTGTCTAAGTGTCTGTCACTCCCGGTCATCAAGCTACGTGATGGAGACTTTGCTGCCTCTGAGATTTGTATTATTTAAGTAGGTACCAGGATTGGCAGGAACAAAAATCTAAAAATGATCATTTAATTTTAGAGAATGTATCCACAAAACCCACCAAGGAAATTCATCTTCCTGGGGAGTTTTTGTTCACGTAGGGAACTTTGAAGAATGCCAAGTCTAGACTATTTGTCTATCTACCATCTTACCTAAGAGAGAGGGTGAAAGAAGGGAGACGAAGGGAAGGGAGAGCAGATCAGTGCCCAGCCTGATACGGGAGTAACACTTCTAATTTGTTACAACTACCGCTGAAGAAAAGAGTCAAATCCACCGTTTATCACTGAGAACAGATTTGGCACAACAGAAGAAAAAAGGATTACTATTTTCTAAAATCCCTATTTATTTTACCTTTAAATGCTTAGACAATAATCACTTAACGCTGAAATACATGGAGAAAAACAATTCTGGTTCCTGCCACATTGAGATCCATGTTAAGATTCCCATAGTACATTGAAAACTCACGGTTGCCTGAAAAACGCAGGTAAGAGTAACATACCTCTTTACTGAACTCTTGTTCCTAAAATAAGGGAAATCTCCTGAAAGACAGATAAAGATGTTTATTTATCCTGTGGGCTGACAAACCTGATTTCGTTCGTGCCCAGAACGTGTTAGGACATGGTATTTAAATATGAGCTGATCTGTTTAAATTGCAGATGTAGAGCTTTCGAGTCCTTAACAGAGGATGAGTTCCCTGTAAGAATTAGGAGTCGCTGGGCATGTGTCTGCGCACCACCTACATTTCTCGGGTAATGAAACCACAACCACAGTGGAGGAAGGAGGCCGACTTTCCCCAGACTGGCTTGTCCTTCCCTGAGTGTCTGCTCTGCCCAGCCCAGGGAGCACAACCTCACTGGTTCATGTTAAGGACAGTGGCAGTGGTCCATGTCCAGGGACTCCACATGGCCTGTAGGCACTCACTGCAGCGCCCAACCCCCAGCTGCCACCCATGGTTCTTCTGTGAAGCGATGACCCTCCAAGGAGCAGCACACTGAGGCACAATCGTTTCCCATATACAACTCAGTCTGGGCCTCTCCCAGGGGACAGCCTCATCCCCACACCCAGTAAGAGGCCAGTTTGCACACCACAAGGGGGACACTGGCCATGTGGACCTTCCCAGGACACCAGGCCTGATAAGGAGCATGCAGCCAGTGAGCTGGAGGCTGGATTTATACCAGGCACCAGCAGCAGGCGTGGGCTGGTCCACCCCCTTTCCACCATATCCCGGAGAGTGGAGTAGCAGCTCCTTAAATCTGCCCACGCAGAGAAGAACAGTCAGTTGTCTGGTGCCTGCTGTGTGTCCAGAACTGCTCCGTGGGTGCTGCACACTCACCTCATCCCTCCACATCACCCAGGAAGGAAAATACAATTGGTCCCATTTTTCAGAATAGGAAGTTTTCAAAAAACTGCACAATTCTAAGGAAGAAGGAATTTTACAGAAGACGACCATACTCAGCTCCCCTTCTTCAGCTGAGAAATCCCATCAATATACCCCAGGCTCCCCTAATCCCAGGACACATTCTTGGTCCACCCCCAGGCTTCCTTTGGGAATGACCTCAGCATTTCTTGTGGGCCCTGAGATGCGGTGAAAACAAGGCTCCCCGGGTGAGCTTGCTGTCAGCCACTGCTCCAGCAAGTGGATTGACCATACTTCACTAAAGGAGTCTTCAATTCCTTCTCCCTTCTTCCCAGATGAACTGTTAACATTCAAGCTTGGGACTCGGAGCCAGCCACCTTCCTCCTCTCTTCCTCATACTCCAGGGCCCATCAGGGTGAGGCTCCAGAGTTCCGAAAAGAAGCGCCACCTGTTCACCTCTACCCACACGGCCCAGGAAAGGGGCACTCCCTGTCCTCACGCCCACACACCTGCTCTTTAAGACACACGCAGCCTCCCTTCATCATGCTATTTTCATGACTTTTTAGTGCATTCCTGCAGGGCTGAACCTGGCTTCTTGGATTTATTGCCTTTTGATGTGATCTGCCAAAAATGCCCCAGCTCTTTCTTCGGACCCTTGTTTCCTCCAGTCTGAATCTACTGTGTGGTCCAGGTGGCACCTGTCACAGTGCTCCAGGCAAAACTAATGCTCAGTGCACGTGGTGGCATCTGGAGGATTTCTGCTCTCAGATCCCCACACCGCACCGCCCCTTCCAGCCTTGCCTGTGTGTTGCCTGTGCCGCAGGGGAAGGGAGACGCCGGGGTTCTGCTCACCCTCTCCCTCTGCAGCAGGTGCCATCTCTAGCAGTGGGGATTTCTTCCTGGCTCCCACACTGTCACACAGCCTTGTCGTATTCTAGCCCAGGGCAGCCCCAGTGCCCTGGCCCTCCACACCAGCCCCTTCTCTGTGACCCCAGCTGCGTGTGCTGCGCCCGCACCTGCTTCTGCCTCCACGTCAGGCTTCCCCCGTCTTCTCACCTGAGAAACCAAATCTCTATGTTTTTCAATGGGGAGATTTTTTTTTTTTCTGGGATTGGAATAGGACTGACACTGATTCTTACCCTGAAAATTTCACACCCGTTTAAGGTAAAAATGAGTGAGGCTGCTTGAGCAGGGTTTCCAGTTGTCCGAGCAGCTGCTGCTCCCTCCTGTGCTGGGGGAGCCCAGCCAGCATCACATCGACCCTGTGGTCAACAGCAATTAGCTGACACCTTGTACCCAGGAGGACACGCTTTTGCCTCAAATGTTTTGAGAACCCACAACCATACCTGTTCCATGGAAGAATGTCACTTTCACTCCCACTGTCCTCAGCAAGGAATCCTTGAGAGAGGAGCCCACAGCCCTGGCTGACCCACGTGTGCAGCAGCAGCAGAGCTGGGCACATCAAAAGCAAACGGAAGGCTCGGGCAGGGCTGCTTGTACCAGAATATCATCCCTCGTTCTGTATTCAAGCTCTCGTCTCTCAGACCCCTTCCAATGCTCACTGACAACAGTGGATGCAACAGTATTGCAGGGCACTGTGCTATGATTAATTCGTAAAGAAATGATCACAGCCAGAGCTGTCTAGACTTCTCCCTCCTCCGTCCTCTTTTTGAATGGATATTTTTGTTCCTTCCCATACTCTGTCTCTTTGACTGGTGTTTGCTCTCTGCTTTCAAGTAGCCTATGTCAGAAACAAAAGCACCAAGCAAATTATGCACAAGAAGCCAACCAGAACAAGATGACAAAGGAGGTTACTTGGACTTTAGAGAGGCCATCTGGTTGTCAATACAAGTTATGAAATAATGATAAATACTGCTCAGCATTTGGGGACACAAATCACACATCCTCAGTAGATCACTTGCAACTTTGCCCCTGCTTGCGATGTCACAAGTTTGGCAGGAGGGCACAGATGACACCCTCCTGCCTGCTAACTCCCAGTCACAACCCAACGTTCATCTTCTGGAGCCCTTACCCACTGGGTGGAGAGGAAATGTTTGAGGCCAGCCAGCTTAAATCTTCACCTTATCAATGACTAACTAATTCATTCTCTCTGAGGGCTGCTTCTCACTGCTTCTGTCTTTGGCAGGGGTCCAGGTTTCAGGGGAGGACATGTGGTTCACACATCACTGGCCTGCTGGCAGAAGAGGTTTATGTCCGGTCTTTGCCAAGGGTGGGAAAAGCAACCTGGTCTTCTCCCTTCCCCTTTCCGCAGTTCCCTTGGACACAGGATGATCTTCCCTTTGATTTCCACTGTGCTACCACACACTGGTTTTGCTGTCATTAGTGGATGGGTGGTGAGTGAGTTTTTGAACTGGAGGTGAGTTTCACAGGCTGGGGGATACCGGTTTATTCCTTTACATTTCTAAGGAGGAGCTGTACAGGAATATGGAAAAGTATCTCTCAAAACTGCCAGACTACGATATTGTTACCTAAATAAATACATTGTATGCTCTGAAACTATTAATAAATGTAGCTTATTATTTCCCCTTTCTTAAATTTTGTATCACGCTTTTCCATGGAGTGGATTATTTTGGGGGAGGAGAAGTACTCAGAGTAGCAACAGAGAAGAGCCTTTTCAGGGCTACCCCTGGGGTTCTTCCCTCTGCTGTGGAGGCTCCATTTCCCCTCTTTTTCTTATCTATAAATCAAACCTCAACAAAATCAAAAGAATTGAAATTTTATCCTGTATCTTCTCAGATCACAAAGCAGTAAATGTGGAACTCAATTCCAACAAAAACATTCAACTCCACACCAAGCCATGGAAATTAAACAACCTTATGCTGAATGTTGGGTTCAGGAAGAGATCAAAGAGCAAATCATTATCTTTCAACAAACTCTGTCCTTTTACTTAAAAAAAAAAAAAAGGGAGAGAGGAGCATTTCCTTAGTTTTTAAATCTTACTTTATTGCCCTACTGCTTTTTCCCCTGTGTAAGATACGTGCCCCCCCACCTGCCCTCTGCCTTCCCAGGAGTCCCCTGCAGCTCCCTGCTACCTGGGCTGAATGACAGTGACACCCTGAACCAACTGTCATGCTTGTCACAGCCCCCGGTGTTTCACCAAGTGAAGTAACTCAGCACAGATGGTATGTGAGGCAGAAATAGAAAGTGCTAGAGCAGGGACTCAGACCTAGATGACCCAAACATGTCACCCAAGTGCCCCGTGCACACTCCACTCCCTCGCTTCCTCACTGGACAATGTATCCCTTTGTAGGTGTGTGTCACCACTACTGTACTGCGAGTGCTCTGGGAGGAATTCCCCTGCCTGGCAGAGTCCCCTTCCCATAATAGAATCCGAATCAGTGTGTGCTAAGCTAATGAAGGGCAGCATTAAGTTGATGACAAGGACAGAGGGAAATTCACCCAAGCCCTGGACTGGGTCACGGTCATCTGAGACCACTGATGTTTCAGAAAAGCTCGTCCTTAGCTATTGGGAAGCTGAGGAGACATACATATGTGATTTAAAGGCCAAGTTTATGGAGAAAACAATATGTGGGGTTCAGAAGAAGGGGATTAAAAGGGCTTGAAAAAACAGAGCTCTGTGAGATGGATGGACTTGCACACTGTAAGATTCAATTTTAAAATAGTAGCAAGAGAAAGGAACCAAAATAGAGAACAGATTGAACAAAAATGACCTGGCATATTTGAAGGGCCTCAGATTAATCAATGAGCCTGAAACAGAGATTTGGTGCAAAGGTTAGGAAGGAAAGAACGATGGTGGGGCCCTGTTGGAAATGGTCCCAAATCCCTGAGAACATGTGATTGAAGCGGAATTCTGAGCTGGCTGCAGCTGGCGGGGTAAATGTGAAGTAGAGAAGGGGACAAAGAGGGGAGGAGGCTGGGAGGGAAGGTGGAGGAGTGATATTCGAAGTGGGGTTGGTTAAGGATCCTGTATCCTAATGAGTTATGTGAGAGTGTGTGTGTATGTATGTGTGGGGGTGGGTAAGATAGAAATTATAAGAGCAAAAGAAAACATGAAGGATTCTCTGAACTGGACATGGAGGTGAGATGATACATCCCTCCCCCAGCAGTATGCTAAACACCCCTTCCCCCTCACTAAAGGCAGAAATGATCATACAACTGACAGGCCAGGGATGGGGAAAAACGCTGGGTTCAGCCTCAGACACCGGACATCAGGAGGGAGGGAGTCCTGTCCACCTAGCTGTGCGGGGCTGAGCTGAACCATGCTGGGTTTAGGAATGGGCTGGTCCCTGTCATGCTATGGTAAATTATTCTAGGGGAAAATAGAGAAATGAGAGGCGGTCCTTTTTTCTACCATGCACATCTGCAACTGCATATCATAAGTGTTCAGTAAATGTTTATAGAATGATGACAGAAATGCAATTATTTCTAAATTAATAGGCTTTCATTATGTTAGGTTTCCATAGACGGTTGGTGTCCTCGCCTTATACAGCTATGGCAGCAAACAGTAGTGTGAATAGTTATATCACTTGCCATGTTTTTACACAGTTTCCCATTGATGTCGGTTCTCTGGTGTAAAGTGATTCTGCTCCCATGTTGTTCAATCCAGAAGCCCAGGGAAGGAGAGAGGCCTGGCACATGGATCTCAAAGCCAGCCTGGAATTGCTTCAGGATCTTACACACAGCAAAGCCACTTTCGCTGCAATAGTTCCTCTTGGGCTTTTTCATTTACATGAAAGTGAAGTTTTCAAAAGATAGGAGGAGGGGAAAACAACAAGGAAACTATTTTAAAATGTGTATTTTACATTCCACATTTAGTGTATGGGGTGCCCCATGATCATATCAATGTACACAGCTGTGATTTAATAAAAAATAAATAAAAATAAATAAAATGTGTATTTTAAAAACTCATATGATGCAATGGAATTTGACAATTGAACTTTATAGTAATAAAGGTTAACTTCATCTGGTGAAGTTATTACAGGTAATAGTTGATTTAGCTAAAATCTTTTATAAAAATGACAGTGGGTAAAGTTATAATAAATGAGGTGACATTTAAGTTAAACAGAAACAAAGCCCTGTGTATCTGAGAGTCATTTGATCTGGCAAAGTTCTGGATGATTCTTAAATCGCATTGGAGGAGTCTCCTGCTGCTTGGAGGGACCTCACTGCAGCTGGCCAGACAGGAGATGCTCCTCCCCGTGGCCTCTTGGAGGGGAGAAGGCTTGGCCTGGACTCAGGAATACACAGAATTAAGAAAAGGCATTCGGACTCTACCCATACATTTTCTCTGCATAGTTTAAATACCTTCAATGGACCCAGAGCAATTGTTACCACACTCGAAATCTTATAACATCACCTTCTATGCTCCAGTTGGGGGACCCCTTTGCAAGGCTGGGGTGCTGAAGCTGCTGACAGTCAGAAGGGCATACACTGGGCCCACATATTACAAAATAAGTTAACACTGAGTCTAAGATCTTCAGTGTAGAACTTTGTACATGCAAATACAGTGCAAAACCCAGACTATTTAGAAATATTTAAGAAGACCTTGCATGTATCTGCTTTCCAGTTTAGACAGATGGGGCTCAGCGTACCTCAAACCAATAAAGAGACTTCAGGCTTCTACTGTCATCAGCAGGCACACAATCTGGGGGCTCTGTCCACACTGGCAAGCAGCCTCAGAGCAGAGCCGCAGTCGGCTTCAGCCAGTGCCTGATGCCCACGGCTCCCTGCTGGAGGCTGCACTATGATCCAGCGCATTTTGATCATTTTAGTCAGCGGTAGCCACTAATCTATGGGGGAGACACTCCAAGATCCTTGTTAGTACCGCAGCTTCCGTATGCTATGCTTTTTCTTACACACATGTGCCTGTGATGAGGTTTAATCCATAAGTTAGGCATAATAAGACACTAACAACAACAACTAATAGTAAAATAGAACAATTATAACAATATGCTGTAAGAAAAGTTGTCTGAATGAGGTGTCTCTCTCCCCCTCCCAAAAATATCTTATTGTACTGTACTTGGGTAACTGAACCCACAGATGGAGAGTCTACTGTAGGAACCTCTGCTTGCTCCCTTTAGAAACCTATTTGCTTCTTTTGTCCTATTAAGAATATGTACCTAAAGAAACAAACTTTCTTGAGTGGCTACTACATTTGCATAAATCAGTGATTTACATTTCAGCTCATGAGATAAGTGTCAAAAGACAAAAGTATAATGAATTTAGTTTAAATATCTTGAGTTTTATTTGTGATTCTAGAATTGGGCAACACCTTATTCTATGAAATAGTGTAAAATTCGCCTGGCTATGAGCTGAGGACAGCAGCTTTATAGAAAGAAAGGGCTGAAGAAAGCAGAAACAGAGAACAAAAAGTGGAGTAGTCCTGATTTCAAAGTTACTTTCTTTGTAAAAGTTAAAGCAAAAGGGACTTCCTTATCATTATGGCCAAAACTGACTTAGGTGGGAATTTGGTTGTTATCTCTTTCTCCTGATTTCTTGGAGGTCAGATAACACGGTTTTGGCTTGGTGGCATGGAACCTCCTCACAAGTGGCTCCATCCTGGCTCTGGGTCTCACTCAAAACCAATGGCCTTCTACAAATTGCATTTCGCACAAGTCGTAAGAAGGATGAGAAAAAAAATAATCAAATGTGGACTAACAGTCACATATAAAAGTCAATACCATTATTAGAATTGAGTCTGTTCATCCATGAGCAAGTTAACGGTTATAATAGGGGCAATGAGATATATGGGAAACTTGAGAGAGTTAAAAATCACAGCTCTGTTGAATCAAAACTGACTCAGATTTAACAAAATCAGAGCTGCGTTCTTTATTACAAGATTAAAAAAGAACTGGAATAAAAGCAAGAAGCATAGTTCCTGAATCATGAGCAACGTTTCACTTCCTTTCAACCTTCCTTTCAATCTGATAAATATCAATACAGACATTTTAAAGAACTTCTGGAAAGGGATAATAAGAGAAAAATAAAATAAATGTCAATAAGCACTTGAAAATAACCTTTCCAGTACAATGTCACAGCTTTAAAACAATAAAATCGCCTTTATTGCGTAAGCAGATTATTTAATTTTTTTTTGTAAATTGCAACACAGGGATGAATTGGGGGGGTATGTATGGAAAACAGCACTCCTCATAGTTGGTGTGAGATCAGCTGGTCCAGGTGCGAGGAGGCCCTTCACCACCGTGGACCAAAATAGATAAATGATACATGTCTTTGGTTCTGCTATTGAAGCACTAGTAATTTATTCTATGAAAATTTTTAGGAAGCTTTAGAAATATTATGTTCATTTGCTTTCTTAAAAGATAGCAATTATGGGATGTAGAATCCCAAAGGAAGCATCATCTTTTGATGAATAGAAACACATGCATTCCACTGTGAAAGAGGTGCTGGGTGGATTGTGTGCAGGGGAGGTTGTGCTGGGGAGGTTGGGTGCAGGGGAGGTTGTGCAGGGGAGGATGTGCTGGAGAGGTTGCGTGCAAGGGATGTTGTGTGCAGGAGAGGTTGGGTGCAGGGAGGTTGGGTGCAGACGAGCTTGATGGTGTTCTCTCTGATGCCCCTGATACTCTCTTGTCAGCTGAGTGTGAAGGGAATGGAGCCATTAAGGAGATAGGAGACTGGAGGCATTTTTACGCAGATTCACTGCAAGGAAGTTGCAAGAAAGAGAGCAAGCTGAGTGTCATGCTAAGTAAGTCACCTGCAGTGGTGGAGATGGCCCTGGCCCCTTTATGCTCAGCTATGGCGTTTGCCCACAGCAGGCTCAGCAGCCTAAGCACTGTGAAAGACAGGGGCTGCTCTGAGTTTGGGGCTTTGCTGGGCAGTCACCTCCAAAGGATAAGGGCCACAGGTCATTAGGATGTGACAGGCACATGACAAAAGGGCTAGGTGTGAAGCTCTAATAAGGCAGGAGGGAAGTAGGTCTAGGAAGGGCTCACAGAGAAAAATAAAGGGGCTCAAATGTCTAAGACAACCCTGGGGTTCCAGAACTGGGATATTGGGAGTACTGGGCGAGTGAGCTGTCCAGGAGGGAAGGCTGTGCTCCTTTGACCCTGCCCATCCTTTAGGGTGAGAAGGGCTGTCTCACTGCTGGACACAGTGTGTGGCTGTGTGTGTAGGAGGGGACCAAAGTGAAGCCCAGCCAAAGTTGGGTACAAGGAAGCCATGATGCCAAAAGACAGGCTTCCCCACTGCAAGATTCCTTATTTCAGCAGGACAGCATTTAGGTCCCAGGGAAGATTCCGTCTTTGACACGCTCTTTGTTTCCCAGCCTCAGAGTGAAGAAGTGATATTTATCGCCTCTCAATGGAAAGCACCCCCGACTACTACATGCAGCGAGGCCTCCTGTATGCAGCCGGGAGGAAACCCTGAGAGACCCCGGGGACCCACAGAGGGACTCCCAGCCACACACAGGGGGAAGCTGGGCCCACACCTGCTAAGCTCACAGCTTTACGTCTTGGGAGGGGCCGAGCAAATTTCTTACCGAAGTGGCCGTGGAGCAACTACAGTAACGCAGCCCCCCTGAGGAAGCTTCTCCAGGTAGGATTGATGATTTGCGCGGCCTTCTGGGGGAGCACGTGGGAATTTGCATCTCTGAGAAGGTAATTGGTCCGTATGGGATCCAGATCTCAGGGCCCTGTTAATCCCAGGCTCCGACTCATGTGATTTAAACTTGCTTAGAAAGGTACGTGGAGTTTTCTTTCTTATCTCCTTTTATTACATCTCTGTTGAGTCCCTCTGCAATTCGGGTGATCCGCAGCCAATAGACAAACACGAGCTTATGACTCAGCGGCTTCTCTGGCGCTGGTCGCTCCGCAGCGCGGGGAGCGCGGACCCTGCGGCCGCCTTTCCAGGGCAGGCACGGCGCATGCGCGGGCAACAAGGAATCCGCAGAAAGGGACGCTGTTGAATGGGATGGACGCTAAAAACGATTCTCATCATTTTGGGAGTATGCAGAATTTAATAAAAATCATCTCAATTTTGTTCAACTTCACAAATGATCTGTGCACTTCTGAAACCAGCAATTCCGTGTAGTGTTTTCTTTCTTTCAAAAGGTTTTCCATAGGGGGAAACTCCTGGGATTGGGCTAAGCCTGTGCTTTACTGAGATTGAACATATCTCTGCTTTAATTTTTCCCAAGGCATTTTAGTTCAGCCTGAGTCACTGTTTAGAGAATGTATTGTCTGGAAAGTCTTAGGGAAAAGCAGATTCTTCACTTCAAATTAATGCTCTAATAACCTAAAACTGTCACCAGCAATAAACTCACAGTGCTGCGGGCCATGCCCGGAGCATGGATGTTGCCTTGGAGCTGAGCTGTGGCTCTGATCCGGGCCAGTCTCTCTGCACCTGGGGACGTGAGCCTTTGACATCCAGAGTGACTTCAGTCAGTGTGAGGTTTAAGGATTTCCAAACACTCCAGAGCAGTGCTGTGTAGTGATGACTAAAGAATCACATCCCTGGTAGGACTCCAGCGGTCAGCTTAGAGGACTGGCTGGGAAATTTTGCTCTGGCTTTACTTGGAATTATTACAATTCCAATACTTCTGAAGATTGGGAAACAAATCATTAGGGGTTATGTATCAGGACTGCTACTGTGTATGAGAACCACCAGTGGCCACAGGTAGAGTGGTTACTATTGGTTGGTTATTAAGTAATTGATCGTTACAGTTGGGGGTAGTAAGAATATTTATGGTGCTGTTGTTAATACCGCCAAGAGGACATGACAAATGGGCAATTGGTGACCATTTACTGAATTGATCTTGTCTCTACATTTGAAGGCAAATTCAGTCACATGTAAGACCAGAGCTGTTGTCCTATAGTCTGACTACCCTTCGGGAGAAACTATGAACTATCAGACCGGGCTCCAGAGATTTTCATTCTTCTTAGCTGGATCGCAGGTGACTCCTGATAGCACTACTGCAAAACCATCTTGAAATAGCTTGAGCAATCCAGTGAAACAAAAGCCCTTTATAACCACTTTGACAGCAATTCTCTCAAAACATTATTCAGTCCATTCTTGTATCTTCTCTATAAGAAAACAAATAAAGCAAAACAAACATAAAAATGCAGTTCTTATTTTAACTTGCATTCTGATGTCCTTTGATTTTTCATGTCAGATTTTTCTTGCAGCCTTTGAAATCACTTTTATATGGATACAATTTAATATGAAACCAATGGTATTTTTTTGTCTAAATTGTCATGTTTCCCCATATAATGAGATTAATTTTAATTTCCCTCTCCATAAGGAAATAATGCTTTTCAGAATAATTTACTTAGTACTTCTAACAGTTCCAAAACCTAAGTGAGAAGCGGTCAGCTTGCCACAGTGTGTGCAGTTGCTTGACTGAGTTAGGAGGCATGAACCTCTACTGATCAAATAAACTGCTAGGGCTTTGAGGTTGCACTCCAGCTATGCAGCCCTCCACACCAAAGGGGATGGAGACTGGACCCTGTTGCTCTATGGACTAACAGTAATTTTGGACACCCGTCTCAGCAGACAGCATGCTCCTGGCCAGGGCAAGTTGGGAAGAAACTGGAGAGCATATCTTAGACATAATAGTAAAATGTGCTTCTTGATAATTGAACTTCTCTCCTGAATTGGGTAAAATTTTCCAGCATTCTATTCAAGTCCCTTATAGGAAATGCCTTTGCCCTTTTTGTCTGGTGACAGCTTGGATCCTAAGGTCTCGATGTTGCCCATAGTTACCCCTAACTCATATTCATTGGCTGACACCCAAGTATCATTTTAGATTTACTGAGGCTGTTAGTGCCTTTGCCTGGCCCAGGCCAACTTGGCCTCCATCTTTGCTGTGGCCTGCGAACCTTGGTTAGGAGACAGAGGCTGCAAGGGCCCTTAACATAAAGTATCTTGCGTCAGAGGCCTCAATCTTAGATGTTCTAAACACCATGGACAAAAGATCTAGCTGGCCTGATCCCATCAAGAACCTTAATCACAGCCCTGGTTCACATTGTCCCTCCCAAGAGAGGACGCGTGGAAATGTGTGTACCTGCGTGGGACACAGTATACGATTAGGGGTGAAGAAGTGGGTCCATTCAATCTCACAGTGTGAGCGACTATAACCTACAATGAAGAATGGGCCTCCTAAAATGCCATAGCACCCCATCTAATTATCCTTACATCCTGACATTCCTGCAAATTCCAACGTCCCCATGCTCAAGTTATGGGTCCTCCCCTAGAACTAATACCGCCTCCTCTTGTCTTTCCAAATTACAATGAAAGAGTTAGTATGCATTGCTAGATTCCAAAGATTTCAGTGTAATACCAAGTACATATATCTCTGGGCCTTAAGGCTTAATACCCTAGAATTCTGCTCATTTGGACATTGGGACTTTACGTAATATCAACATGGTCCAATCCCTTCCTTTGAAGGTGACATGAGCCAGGACTAGAGGAGCCAGATATGAGCATCTGAGACAAAAGTTTGCATGTGGCTGTTGTCCTCAAGTGGCCCCTTTGAGAATGATCTGAATTCAGGATGGCTAAGCCTATGGGGGAGTGGGAGCAGGACAGGAGATCAGGAATGTCACCCAGAGGCCAACCAAGAAGTAGGCTGGAGGCTGCTAAAGAGTTTGGTTTGTCTTTGAGTAATCAGAGGGAGATATGAAGGGAATCAAGTAGAAAAATAACGTGGTCCCATTCATATATATTATTGTCAAATTTGTGGATGAAGAATAGACCAGGGATGGGAAGAGGATGTGGCAGACCTGCAGGAAAGCCACTGCCCTCTCCACATGTGGCTGGGTGAGATGGAACAGTGTGAAGTGGGTGAAGTGGATGGATGTGAGGCTTAATGAGACAGCAGAGATGAAAGGCATGGACGGCAGACTCTCTGTGAGAGATGGAGCCGATGAAGAGTCAGGGAGTCTGAATTCCCACTTCACCCCACTTAGTGTTGGGCTTGGATAGCTGGGTGTGTTTTCCTGCTAATCACAGTGTCACTGGGTCTGGGTAGAGCATGTTCAGGGGCACCCTGGGAAGGGCAATCTGCAAGTCACGTGAAGTAGCCAGGTGGACGTGTCAAAGAGGCAGGTGGTAAGTCATGTTCCAGATACTGAAATTCTGGGGTCATGGACACATGGATACAATTCAAGTGCATGTGAATGGATGAAGCTACCCAAGAACAGAGTGATGAAGGAAAATATTGAAGCATGCAGGACTTGGCCCTTCAAATTCATCATGGAGACGTCGAATAGAGGGGAATGAATGTGCAAGATAAGAGGAAAGCAAAGATGCAGGGCGGGTGGTGTGGGGGCCAAAAGAGAAGGCTGTCCAGACAGTCCATTGCCTCAACTACACTGAGAAGGTGAAGTGATTAGAAAACCAAAAGGTAACTTTGGGTTTGGCAATACATACCATTGGAGATCTCGGGAAGTTCTGGGAAATAAGTGAGTAGAGAAATCAGATTGAGGAACAAATAGAAGACGAGAAAGTCCTGGGGGGTTAATGAGTGGTCAGTGGTGTGGGGCACAGTGGGGAAGTAGGAGGGCCCCATGGCCATGGAAGTTCACTGTTTTATTTTGTTAAGAAAGGCAGAATCCAAGCATGTTTCCATGGCGATAGCACAGTCCATGGGGGAGAACGGGGAGGAAGAAAGAAGCTCACAGGAAGGGCACGGTGGTGTCTCCAGTGGCAGGGCTGAAGGTGTGGGAAGGCATCGGCTTCTCCGAGAAGAAATACCGTTTAGTCAGATGTAAAAGGAGGGAAGAAGGAGACAATGGGCGCAGATGTGGGCGGGTTTGTGGTCTGCACGTGAAACAGTGAAATAGCTTCTTTTCTATGAAGTAAGATAATCATTGAGAGTTATGGGGAGAAAAAGGTATGAACAACACCCTCACCTTGGAGATGAGGAAATCAGGTCTCACAAACATGAGCAGTTTGAAGGGCATTACTGCCCACGTGCCGTCTGAGATGATGAGACGGAAGGGCAGCTTCTCCAGCAAAGCTGCTCCTGCGAAGGCGCTGAAGGCACCTCTAGGCCTGGAAACCACCAGCAGAAGTGGGACAAGAAGAGTGAAGTTGGGGAGCAGACTGACATAGAGGGATTTTAACGGTGACTTCGGGGTTTAAGTTAGACAAAGAAAGAAGAGGAAGGCCAGAGTGTTGGTGAGGGAGGAAGAGTCAGTAAGCCAAAAATTCGTCAGGTGGACAACATTTCACAGCAAAGAGTTATTGGGCAAATGATTTGGAAAGACAGAAAATGTGAGTCCAGAGAGATGGCACAGGAGGGACGTGAGAACTGGGATCAGGTGGCCAAGGTGGAATTTGGGAAAGTCCAGTGGAGAGTATGAGGCCATGGAACTTCAAGGCCATGGTGTTGATGGCACATCACTGTGGGTGACGAAGTCCAAGATGAGGGACAGGAGGCAAGGCAGAGGGGAAGCCAGTGAGGCAGGAGCCAAACTCTTCAAGGAAGGAGGGTGCAAAGCCAGTATGGGAGTGAAGCCGCAGAGAGGAGAAGGTGGTGGTGCTGAGGGTGATGGTGCTCGTCCCACGGAAGCAGCAGAGGGGAGAAGGTGGTGGTGCTGAGGGTGATGGTGCACGTCCCACGGAAGCAGCAGAGAGGAGAAGGTGGTGGTGCTGAGGGTGATGGTGCTCGTCCCACGGAAGCAGCAGAGAGGAGAAGGTGGTGGTGCTGAGGGTGATGCTGCTCGTCCCACGGAAGCCGCAGAGAGGAGAAGGTGGTGGTGCTGAGGGTGATGGTGCTCGTCCCACGGAAGCCGCAGAGAGGAGAAGGTGGTGGTGCTGCGGGTGATGGTGCTCGTCCCACGGAAGCAGCAGAGAGGAGAAGGTGGTGGTGCTGAGGGTGATGGTGCTCGTCCCACGGAAGCAGCAGGGAGGAGAAGGTGGTGGTGCTGAGGGTGATGGTGCTCGTCCCACGGAAGCAGCAGAGGGGAGAAGGTGGTGGTGCTGAGGGTGATGGTGCTCGTCCCACGGAAGCCGCAGAGGGGAGAAGGTGGTGGTGCTGAGGGTGATGGTGCTCGTCCCACGGAAGCCGCAGAGGGGAGAAGGTGGCGGTGCTGAGAGTGATGGTGCTCGTCCCACGGAAGCAGCAGAGGGGAGAAGGTGGTGGTGCTGAGGGTGATGGTGCTCGTCCCACGGAAGCCACAGAGAGGAGAAGGTGGTGGTGCTGAGGGTGATGCTGCTCGTCCCACGGAAGCCGCAGAGGGGAGAAGGTGGTGGTGCTGAGGGTGATGCTGCTCGTCCCACGGAAGCCGCAGAGGGGAGAAGGTGGTGGTGCTGAGGGTGATGCTGCTCGTCCCACGGAAGCAGCAGAGAGGAGAAGGTCGTGGTGCTGAGGGTGATGCTGCTCGTCCCACGGAAGCCGCAGAGGGGAGAAGGTGGTGGTGCTGAGGGTGATGGTGCTCGTCCCACGGAAGCAGCAGAGGGGAGAAGGTGGTGGTGCTGAGGGTGATGGTGCTCGTCCCACGGAAGCCGCAGAGGGGAGAAGGTGGTGGTGCTGAGGGTGATGGTGCTCGTCCCACGGAAGCCGCAGATAGGAGAAGGTGGTGGTGCTGAGGGTGATGGTGCTCGTCCCACGGAAGCAGCAGAGGGGAGAAGGTGGTGGTGCTGAGGGTGATGGTGCTCGTCCCACGGAAGCCGCAGAGGGGAGAAGGTGGTGGTGCTGAGGGTGATGCTGCTCGTCCCACGGAAGCAGCAGAGAGGAGAAGGTCGTGGTGCTGAGGGTGATGCTGCTCGTCCCACGGAAGCCGCAGAGGGGAGAAGGTGGTGGTGCTGAGGGTGATGGTGCTCGTCCCACGGAAGCAGCAGAGGGGAGAAGGTGGTGGTGCTGAGGGTGATGGTGCTCGTCCCACGGAAGCCGCAGAGGGGAGAAGGTGGTGGTGCTGAGGGTGATGGTGCTCGTCCCACGGAAGCCGCAGATAGGAGAAGGTGGTGGTGCTGAGGGTGATGGTGCTCGTCCCACGGAAGCAGCAGAGGGGAGAAGGTGGTGGTGCTGAGGGTGATGGTGCTCGTCCCACGGAAGCAGCAGAGGGGAGAAGGTGGTGGTGCTTAGGGTGATGGTGCTCGTCCCACGGAAGCAGCAGAGAGGAGAAGGTGGTGGTGCTGAGGGTGATGGTGCTCGTCCCACGGAAGCCGCAGAGGGGAGAAGGTGGTGGTGCTCAGTGGTGCTGGTGTGATACTGAGACTGTGGAGGCTAGAGATGGAGGAACAATTCCGAGTTAAAAACCAGAAGTTAGAAAAATTACTCAAAGAAGAGGAGTATTTATAAATGCTATAGACTGATAATTCTAGGACACAGGGAACGATTTGCAAGGGTACATGCGGGAATCTGTGTAACGACATGTACAGGCCATCCAGGTGGTGAGGGCTAACCTAGGGGCCAAGTGATGGGAGCACTCCTTGGCGAGCAGGGCTGAGTATGTATAAAAATACTCTGTGTCTAAATACTCAAGGCCTCATAGCGTCTAGACTGTAGCATCTGCACGGAGCTGATGGTGTGGAGCTGTTGAAGCAGAACTTGTCGCACTTATGCTCAGCTACCCCAGAACAGTGTCACACAGAGCATGGCCTAAGAAACAACATTAACTAGAAGCTTGTTAGAAACTTAGGTCCCAACCTCAACCCACACCTACCGAGACTGGGAATGTTTATTTGTTTTTTTATTGTTTCTCAAAAATTTTTGAAGACTGCTGGGCATTGTTCTAGAACTTAAAAAGAAATAATTGAGGTCCCAGGCCTTATTAAGAGGTGAATGAAAATTATTGACTGCCACATAGAAAAAGAGCATTCACTCGCACACACAGTTTGCAGTCAACTTCAGGGGAGTTTTTGCAATTTGAATCCATTTCTGAGCCTGGAGCAGATAGGGCCCTGGAACTGCCTCTGTTGTGTCAATAAAAAAGCGAGATCCCAGGGCCCTCAGCGGGTGGTCATTTCTTTCTGCAATCACATTCACTGGCTGTTGTGTGTCCCATAGGCTCCTTCACCTTGAAGCTGCTTGTGAAGTTCTTTGCAGCTCTGAATCCTTTCCAGCTTGGCCCGGCTGCCTTCACCTGGAGGACAGTAGCAAGACCCTCGTCCAAACAGGCAGCTTTCCCTGCAGCCAGCCCTGCATTACCTGCCGCAGCACAACCCGGTTTCTTCAGGATAGAGTTAGAGTAACTTGTGCTTTCACCAAATCTTTGTTCTGATATCTTTCCAATCAAGCTTCCTCTCTACTTGAGCCAAAAATTAGAATAGTGATAAATTCTGTCACTAGATGGTTGATCTAAGTAAATAAAATTATATGGTCATTTGACAAGTACATTAATTCAGACAGTTTATATTCAGAGTATCACACCTTCCACAATATCCTTAAAAGTGTTGACATGTATCCAAAATTAATTATTATTTCCACTAGAAAAAATTTTTTACTTGTTTTACTTTTAAAAATAAACCACACCCAGTATAATAACATAATCTGTGACCTCAACATTCTTCATTCCAAAGTTCAGATGCAATTTCGTAAAGGAAGGTATATACAGATGAAATAAGAGACGCAATTTTGAGAAATACTTACCTGTCCACTGATTCACTCTGGGTTCCTGCTCAGTCACTTTGGTGAGCTGTTTCCTGCACCGAAGTAGGACGCTGCCTTGGAGCAGCCCAGCAGCTTTTTCTTTTCTTTCTTCATTTTTTTTTTTTTTTTTTACCACCCCAGGAATCATTCTCTTCCTCCAGGGTTTGGAACGTCGTGGACTCACGCGCTCAGCAGTTTCCCGTTAGCTGGGGTCGTGCCACCTACCTCTTCCAGGGAATCCCTAAGTCGGTCTCTCTAGGCCAGCCACCCCCATTTTTTTCCATTATCTGGGCCTTAGGACTTTGCTTCCTCACACGCAGTCTACTTACAATTCTGAAAAGTGTGCTGGAGAGTTGATGGATGTGACAACGTAGCTGACAAATGGGATTTGTGACCACCCAGCGGCGTTTAGTGGAGCCTAGGATCAGAAGCTTGATTATATTTAAGGCAGATAAAACCTCTTAACACTAAAATGTTACAGTAATGCTTTCTGCTGGGAGATGTAAATTTTCTGAAGAAAATGCATAGATGTTGAAAATAAAACTCAGTGTAGTCATTTTCACAAGTGTGCAATGGAACTTCAGAAAAATTAACAAAGGTATTGGCACTGGGAAAATCTAAGGCAAGGATGATGTTTTTAATGCAAAATTTTCACCCTCCAGGACGAACACCGTCTACTCCCTAGGACTTCATTTTCACAGCATCCCCCTCCAATGTGGGTCTCCCGTGAGGATGGCTTTATCTAGACAGTCACATAAAACAGCTGTCAACAGTGCTATCCCTTCAGCATATAGAAGGAGGCCCACTCGGGACTGAGCACCTCCGATTATTACAGCAGCGTGCGCTCTTCTCTCAAAGGACAAAATATCTAAATTGCTTTGCTGCTCCAGTGCTCTTGATGGATTTAAGAAACCTCCCGCTCTAAATTAAATCCTACGGCACCAGAGCAAATGTTGCTTCATAGTGAAACGGAAAGGATAATAAAACAGCTACGAAACCCTCACTTTGGAAAGAGAACAAAATAGGCTTTCACAAAATCCTCACATTTTTGTAAAATCAGGGATTCAGAGCAAGAGAATGAACCTTGTGACTTTGCGGTCTCCAGAGATTTTAAAAGGTCTTTTATTATTATTATTATTATTCTACAATTTAGGAGCAGTCTATTGCACCTACTGACCTACTAAGATTAAACCTTTTGCTAAACACTCTTACTTTTGCTTTAGTGGCATTTAGCATAGACCATAATTGCCATTTCTGTCTATTCTTTCTGTTCTACATCTTAATGTCAATCCCAACAGCCATTAATAATTGCTGTGTCAAATTTTATGAAGAACTTTATCAAGCTGTGGCTTTAGCAGTGTCAGAGGGCATTAGAGTAAAAAGTGATGGGCAATTTCCTAATCACTTCTAAATACAAATGAAGGGAAAAAATGTTCATTTCTTATCCATAAACCTGTCTGCAGACACTTGACTCCTCCGAAATGACAGGCAGGACCACCAGGGAACAGAATCCCAGACCTGATCTCAGATAGCAGAAGTCCCCAGCACAGGAATGTGAGGGCCACGCTCCTTACGTCACTGACAGTGCCAAGTGGACATCGGAGCCCAAATCACAGCTATTTTTCCCATATACTCATGCTGCTGAGAAGCAAATTCTGCTTTCTTTTCAATTACGATGAGAAAATTGAATTTTGGACTAGCATATGAGCAGATATCATCTGTTTTTTCCCATTAACTTTTCCCATTAACTTTTGGAAGTGTCAAGGGTTAACTTTCAGACAAAATGTCAAAGAAGAAAACTGTGCTGTGACTTCATGTGTTCATTCATTCATTCTCTCTCTCTCTCCCTACCCCACCCTCTCTGACAGACTCTCCAGTCAAGAAGTCATTATTTTTCAACTCTGCTTTTATTAAAAGTGAGATCTTAGAGTAATAGAAATACCCAAGTACAATACGGTTCACCTGGAAGTGCTGGCTGCTGTCTCAATCTTTCCGATAACCACACAACAACACCTTCTTGTAAATTATACGATTACAAGGCTGAAACACTAAGAGATTCAGTGCATCAAGAAACAGGGAAAACTTTCGGGGAGGGCAACCTGACCTCCTCATGCCCCAGGAATCACACCAAGGAGGCAGCTGCCAGGCAGAAAAGCCCAGACACAGGAGAGCAGCGTCCCTTAGAAGCACAAACTCTGCCCTATTAACCAGCCTCCACTTGAGACAGCCCATGGCACAGAGCAGAAACAGGTTCCCTGTGGCCTTGGATTCCAAGTTTCCATCTGGCATTTTCTTCACCCTCAAACAATGCTGGATGGCAAAAGTCCACGTTCATGGAGAAACATCCTGAACTTCTGCAGAATGTATCACTACAGCTCAAGGGAAAAAAACAAAAAAGATGGGGGTGGGGGGACCAGAAGGGAGGGAAGGAAAAGGAGGTGAGAGGAGAGGAGAAAAGAGGAGAAGGAAAGGAGGAGCGACGTTAAATGTGGAGTATTGAAATTTGTGAATTTGTAAGTTTAAATTTCCTAGAACTTGATTTGCAATATTTTTATCTTTGTCTGAAAGGAACACAAAAACAGAGAAGTTCCAGGTTGTGAGTAGCATAGACCTTACTCCCTCAGGAGAATAATGAGATCTGTTTAGCTTTGTGTGAAGCCCCAGTTTGGGAATGGGTAGAGTCAACTGTCAGTAATTTACAGCTTATTTGGCACATGTATTCAAACACCCCAAGGGGGTATCCGGAATGTTCCATATGTCATACACGTCTCTCACACACACTTTCTTCCCCTTTTCCTTTATCCACTACCAGAGAAATGGTTTATGTTAAAAAGGGATAATCATCTGATGTAAATATGTAAGAATATATGAATATGTGTAGTCCCAGCTACTTGGGAGGCTGAGGCAAGAGAATCGCTTAAGCCCAGGAGCTGGAGGTTGCTGCGAGCTGTGTGATGCCATGGCACTCTACCGAGGGCCATGAAGTGAGACTCTGTCTCTACAAAAAAAAAAAAAAGAACATATGAATATGTAAGCATGATATTTATTTTATGACTAAAAGTTATAATGATAATCATTGAAATAATTAGAAAGGTAAAGATTGTTTGAAGTGGTTACCTTTGGAAAGTGAGGATGAGTGTTGGGATGAAGGGTTAAACACACACAAATAATTTTTAATTTAAATTGATCCACATGAATTTTGATATATAAAATATATCTTTAGTGGCAAGTTGTTTTCTGAGCCATATCAAAGTCCTAACTGAATAGGTTTTTCTCTTTAAATTTAGTTACCTGCTATCTTATGATAACTGAAGTCAGAAGATGGCCTAGGCCTTCACATTAATATCCATGTATTGGATAAAAAAGACCAGTTCTAAACCCTGTCTTTCTATATGCACTCATTACTGGGGAAATGATAAAGACAGACGTATCCATTTGCCATTTTGTAATATTATAGTTGATCAAGATAAAAGATACTTTTTGGAAAACCACCTCATACTTGCTCTGAAAATTTTATTCTGAAAAGAATTATTTTGTCTCTTACAAAATTCAATAGACTCTAAGTCTGAGGCATCTACTAGAAAATTCTCAGTGCTTTGTATTTATCAGTTATTTAAAAACAGCCCATGGAGACTGAGCCTTGCACTGGGGTGAGCAGAGATGCCACCTGTACCTCGCTGCCCCCTGGGACTCTGGGCCTGCAACACGCCGTCCTTTCTTTTGTCCTCCACCTGCCTGTCTAGCTCCCGTTCTTGTGCAGAATCTTTTCCCCAAGCCACCTTTATCTCTTTCATTTAAATATTTCCTTCTGGTTACATCCATGGCAATGGCTCCTTGTCACTACAGCAGATTACATGTGGAAGCGACAGTGCACAGCCTTTTCCTGTGGGTGGAATGTGTGTCCCCACCCAGCTGGCGTTAGACTTGGCCATGAGACTTACATTGGCCCATTGGAGGTTAGAGGACTTGATGGCGCACAGGCTTTAAATGTCCTTGTGAAGTTTGGCTTTACCCTGTGATTCACTATCAAAAAAGCCCCAGGAGTCCTGCCTCGCTCAGCCTCTGCCTCAGAATGAAAATATAGAGAAGGGGCCTGAAACTTTCTAGAAGCCCAGAATTCATGCTCCTGTGGTGCTCAGCCCGGATCAGCTTAACCAAAGCTGACCTTCAAACCCATGATTCTGGAATAGCACTGAAATGATTAGGTTTTATCTTACATAGAACAATATTGTTTGATACAATGGCTCACTTATTCTTGGAGACTTAGGCAAAATCTGAAATTTAATAGCACCACAGGGTCCAGATGGCCAGGAACAGGTGCTCGAGTCGCTGTTAATTTCCCACAGGACAATGGTTTCTGTGATTCTGGAGGGGTGACTGTGTCTATCCGGTCCTCCACAGAGAGTGAGCACCTGCCCTGTCCTGCCCATCATGTTCACTTTCCATAAAAGATGTCCAGGACACTTTGAGCTCAGGTAACTTCAAAGAGGCCTGATATCAACTGAGCAACAAAGATTACCTGCTTTCTGTTGGGGATTACAGAGAATAAAATAACCTTGAACTCACTGCTACCCGATGTTGAACAAAGCTAAGATCTCCCCACCACAACCTTCCTAACTACAGATTAAAACATGTATTATGTGCACACTCATGCATACACACTGTGTAATCCCAGATTGTGAAAGAGCAATTCAAGGTAACTATTATTATTCCCAACATGCACTAACTAAGATTTGGAAATATTACGTGGCTTGTGTGAGTTTATCAAGGAGATGGCACAACTGACACTTAAACAGCGATCCAAGGGTGAACTTTGATTAGATAAGAGTCCGGAGAGCTTCGCATCTATAATTCATAATCTCCGTCCTTTTAGTGCCACTTACCTTAAACTGCACTTAGCCTTTATTTTGTATTCTGTGTATCTGCCGTAGAGACTCCACTGAGCACTTCGTTCACTACTGAGAACCTTGGGAGAGAAATTCTCAGGCTTACTTGTTTCTACTAAATAAAGTGTCTGTATTTCTTACGGCCATGATGAATAATAAAGCCGCTCTTATTTCTATCTCTGTTGAAGTGGCTAGGGTATTCAGAACACTATTCTCAATCCATTTTTAATGAATCGTGTTTGCATCTTAACTTTATATCCTGGCTTAGTCTTGCTTTAACTCTTTCTATTTTGCCTTTTTCTCTTTTTTAGATTTTCTTTTAACATACACTTTATTTATTGATATTTAAATTATTAATGTTTAGACACAGGAAATGAGAAAAGAGAAGAAAAAGTAGAGGCTTGGAAAAATACTCCGGGGAACCTAGTCACACCTGGAGCACTTTAGTTTACATATTCCCCCTTTCCTCTGCTCACATGTAAATAAGAACGGCTGTGGGGGTCTGTTCTAAAGGAATTCACTCCCCAGTGGCATTACAGTGGGAACATGACACCACATGATGGGATATTAGAGAACTTAACAGCTGTCACATTGGGGTTGGCTCGGTACACCCTGATAGCATCACTACACAGACCACAGGACCTGCAGTGTCGTGACTGGTTTGGCTGCAGTCTTCTGGAAGTGAAGAACTTCAGAAACTTGCTATGGAAGATCACAGTTTGTCTTCAAAATAAACCAACCCCTCATATGTCACTGATAAAATTGGAAATTGGAACAAATTCAAGGAAGGGCAATTCAGCAATACATATATCAGAATTACAAGTGCATATGCCTTTTGATATATCTAAAAATATATGGCTCATATTTTTGCACATAGGTAAAATTATATACATAGTTTCTCACTGAAGCATTGTTTTGGATAATAAATAAAATATGGGAACCAACCCATCTCAACTGTGACAGCTTAAGTAAAGAGATTAAATCAGTACACTGTAGCTCTATAGAAAAAAAAAATTTTATTGTGCACTGATTTATACTGGGTGGATTTTGAGTCATTTTAATATCTCACCCATACAAAAAGGAAATGTAAAGTAATGAGACAGTGCTCTCCAAGAATAAGACACAAACAATACTTACTGACATAAAAAGCTTCATTAATATTGTCATCTTTACAAACGTAGAAGACATTTTTCTTGAAAATATTCAAGATAAAATGAAAGATATGTTTGAATAACATTACTAGTTAGCATAACCAAAATAGGAGTGACAAATCCACGGAGACTACGGGGTTACAATCCCAACCCTTATTCCCCATCTTATTTTCCTCCTATTGTAATGAAGAAAAACTTTAATATGTTTCTTCTACCTCAGCATTAATTAAAAATAAAATATCTCTACACCTATTGATTTAGAGCAACATTAAGCCAAAGGAGAGTCAAAAATACACATATGATCTAAATCTCTGTGAGGAAATAATGAAAACAGAGAAAAAAGAAATGGTAAGAATTGAAAGTTTTAGTCCATATGTATCCTTAGGAAACAGCATTCAAACAATATCAAACTGTAATTAATCAGTTCTGGTGACGTCTGAGGAAAATTCAATGCTATATATGTTTTCAGAAATGGTAAGGCTTCGAGAGATTATTTGAACATCCATACTCTATTTCAGTCTGAGCTAGGAGGGTGCTGATTTGCAGGAGGGGTTGATGTGATCATTTCGTTAACTGTGAAGAGAGAATTGGTAAAGGGAACTAGGGTGATACCTCATGAAACCCTAATGTTGAAAGTGGAAAAGGGGAAGCTTACACATAAGATGGAGAAAGAACATTCAGAGAAAAAAACACCCCCAGACAAGATCAGGAATGCAGCTCGGCACCTGTAGCTCAGTGGCTAGGATGCTGGCCACATACAACCAGGCTGGCGGGTTCTAACCAGCCTGGGCCAGCTAAACAACAATGACACCTGCAACACAAAAAGAGCCCGGCATTGTGGCAGGTGTCTGTAGTCCCAGCTACTTGGGAGGCTGAGCAAGAGAATCACTTAAGCCCAAGTGTTTGAGGTTTCTATGAGCTGTGAAGCCACGGGACTCTACCCAGGTACCCAGAGCAACATAGTTAGACTCTGTCTTAAAAAAAAATAAATAAATCAGAGAAGGATGGCATCCTTGTTATCTTGATGCTAAGGAGCAAAAGTGTTTGAAAAGAAAGGTTGGGCCATTCAAGTGTCATCTTGCCCTGGGCTTGGGAAAGGGAAGTGATGACATTCAACAATGTTGAACAGTGTGGTGGCTGCCAACATCCTGGCTAAGACAAGCTGCCGGAAGTAATGGGCATATGGTCCATGGTCAAGGTTAAGGAGGGAGCAATTAAAAGGAAACTGGTAGGGTGTATGTAGGTCACAGTATCTGAAAACTGAAGAGAAGGCTTTTGGACATAGGCAAGCAAAGGAAGGAGGGTTGCAGGAAGGTTTCTGTGAGGCAGGAAATGCCCACGGGTTGATGTACAGGCTGAAGTGGAATGGGGAGCGAGGAGGGATTAAAGACACACACAGAGTTGGTGATTACCGGGGTGAGCCTCCCGAAGAAGTGTTATGAGCAGAAAGTAGACTGAGAAAACACTTAGATGCAAACACCAGCTACTTGTTATTCAAAAGGAAGGATGATTCTGAGGTCAGAAATGAAAGTCCAGAGTTCAGAGCCAAGATCTCAGGCAGTAGCATGTAGCCCTTATCAAGGGATTCAAATGGATTCTAGAACTAGTATGGAGAGGGGACCTGGGTGTCCCCATTCTCTTTTTATGAATAGAAGGGTCTACACTATTTATTCTCCTCCTGTCCCCCACTGCATGCTGGAGGGTAAATAACCTGCCTTTCCGGTTTATGGGCCTTCAGATTTTGATGAAGGAAAGAAGATGTCTTCCCAGGACTGTGTGGGAGGAGCCACCTGGGACTCTGGACCTGATTTGAATGACACTGAAGCTGATTCTGCAGTGAGAGGAGAAGGGGAGGTTGGGGTATTCTCGGGAGACGGTGTGGAGAACTGAGAAGAGCCTGGTATTTTACCACATTTACTCGGAACCAAGTGAACTTGCTACCATTGCATGGATGCTGATAGAAGACATAACATTCCCTGGTCTGAGCAGAAGGAATTTCTCTTATTTACTGATTGCACAGCATAAAGTGTGAATGTGAGCATCATACCTCAGATCCCCAGGCCACTCAGCATCATGGGGACAATGCATCGAGGCCCACGTAGGGTACTGAGCTTGGAACCCCCAAATGTTTATAGGCTCACCTGTCCTTAGTCCAGAAGTAGCTTGTTAGCCATCCTCACACACTGTAGTCAGCCCACCTCTGTTTGCTTCGGGGTGGGGATACTCTATTTCGAGGCAATAGGCACACCTGTCCTTTTTGCTGGAGAGAGAAAATACATCATTCATGGCTGTTCATTATACAGA